>NW_027139044.1:0-300000 GCF_035084215.1 Heptranchias perlo | reverse complement strand
CCAGAACTTCAAGATACAACATTGTAATTGAATAGATTTTAAAGTACAAAAATCATTTTTGTTTTGACTGCTTCAAAATCCTGAAAACAAACTGAATGGAACAAAATAAACACTCATGGTTATATTGTTCAGGCAATCATATTTTTACAAGTGCTTTTCTGGAAGGGTGATGTTGCTGAACTTTTTTTATATATTTCAATTTATACTCTAATTTTCAATTAATTAAGGCAGCGCTTGCCTTGGGCTGAGTGGTCCTAGTCTGATGAATCCACTTTGCCTCTACAACTCCTTCATTATTGGTTGATTAGTTTGCATTTAGTCAGATTACCCTGTGCAACACAACTAGATTGTTTTGGGAGATGTTCTTCACCAAGCGCATAAATGTGGTAACAGGTCCACTATAAATCATCTTCTCGTGTATAGCCTTCTCACAAAAACCACTGTGTGTTTGAGGCACTCATTACTTATCTGCTGAACAGTGTTTTTATAGTTTAGATATCAAATAGATTGCTCAGATCTTGTTTTGACCGCGTCAGCATCGATTAGTTAGCTAATTTGCATTTTGTTTTGCAAACCTTTTAGGGCCAATTTTCGATCAGTGAGGGGTTCTCATATTTTGCAACATTTCCAATTCCAGCAGCAACAACAATCTCAATCGTGCCTTTTAATGTTACCACACTGAGGCTACACAAGAATTGTAGTCAGGATAGTAAACATCAGGGACACTCTTTACTCCCTGAATATGTTAGTACTTTTGAAGAACAGTTTAAGGCCATTCAGCAACAGGCCGATTAGGAATTCTTGGGGCCCTGGGCACAAAGAACATTTGAAGCCCTCTGCACCCCCTGCACGACACGCTACAACCCTCCCACCCCCTCCAATCCAAATGCAATTGTCAGTATTTATATAATAATTAGTCTGACCACTCTTCCTCGACCACTTCTGCCAGTATCATAGAAAGTTACGGCACAGAAGGAGGCCATTCGGCCCATTGTGTCCGTGCCGGCGGAAAAAGAGCTATCCAGTTTAATCCCACTTTCCAGCACTTGGTCCGTAGCCCTGTAAGTTACGGCACTTCAAGTGCACATCTAAGTACTTTTTAAATGAGTTGAGGGTTTCTGCCTCTACCACCCTTTCAGGCAGTGAGTTCCAGATCCCCACCATCCTCTGGGTGAAAAAACTTCTCCTCAGCTCCTGTCTAATCCTTCTACCAATTACTTTAAAGCTATGTCCCCTGGTCAATAACCCCTCTGCTCAGGGAAATAGGTCCTCCCTATCCACTCTATCTAGTCCCGTCATAATTTTATACACCTCAATTAAATCTCCCCTCAGCCTCCTCTGTTCCAAAGAAAACAATCCTAGCCTATCCAATCTTTTCCCATAGCTAAAATTCTCCAGCCCTGGCAACATCCTCGTAAATCTCCTTTGTACCCTCTCTCGTGCAAACTTTCCTGTAATGTGGTGACCAGAACTGTACGCGGTACACAAGCTGTGGCCTAACCAATGTTTTATACAATTTTAGCATAACTTCCCTGCTGTTATATTCTGTGCCTCGGCTAATAAAGGAAAGTATCCCGGATACCTTTTTAACCGCCTTATCTACCTGTCCTGCAATCTTCAGGGATCTGTGGACGTGCACTCCAAGGTCCCTTTGTTCCTCCACACCTCTCAGTATCCTCCCATTTATAGTGTACTCCCTTGCCTTGTTTGCCCTCCCCAAATTCATTACCTCACACTTCTCTGGATTGAATTCTATTTGCCACTTTTCTGCCCACCTGACCAGTCCATTGATATCTTCCTGCAGTTACAGCTTTCCTCCTCACTATCAACCACACATCCAATTTTTGTATCATCTGCAAACTTCTTGATCAAGCCCCCCACATTCAAGTCCAAATCATTAATATATACCACAAAAAGCAAGGGTTCTAGTTCTGAGGATTGGGGAAACAGCCTTCCAATCGCAATAACACCCATTAACCATTACCCTTTGTTTCCTGCCACAGAGCCAATTTTGGATCCAACTAGCTACTTTCCCTTGGATTCCATGGGCTTGTACTTTTTTGACCAATCTGCCATGAGGGACCTTGTCAAAAGCCTTGCTAAAATCCATGTACATTACATCAAATGTTACCCTCATCGACCCTCCTTGTTACCTCTTCAAAAAATTCAATCAAGTTAGTCAGACATGACCTTCCTTTAACAAATCCATGCTGACTGTCCTTGATTAACCCGTGCCTTTCTAAATGACGATTTATGCTATCCCTCAAAATTGATTCCAATAATTTGCCCACCACCAAGGTTAGACTGACTGGCCTATAATTAGTCTATCTCTTGCTCCCTTTTTAAACAACGGTACAATGTTAGCAGTCCTCCAATCCTCCGGCACCATGCCTGTAGCCAGGGAGGATTGGAAAATGATGGTCAGAGCCTCCGCTATTGCCTCCCTTGCTTCTTTTAACAGCCTGGGATACATTTCATCCGAGCCTGGCGATCTATCTACTTTCAAAGATTCTAAACCCCTTAATACTTCCTCTCTCACTATGTTTATGCCATAGTCTTCCTCCTTAACTACAATCTCTGCATCATCCCCCTTTTTTCTGAAGACAGACGCAAAGTATTCATTAAGAACCATACCCACATCTTCCGCCTCCACACATAGGTTACCTTTTTGGTCTCTAATAGGCCCTACTCTTTCCCTAGTTATCCTCTTGCTCTTTATGTATTTATAAAACATTTTTGGGTTTTCCTTAATTTTACTTGCCAGTATTTTTTCATGCCCTCTCTTTGCTTTCCTAATTTCCTTTTTAATTTCATCCCTGCACATTCTATACTCCTCTCGGCTTTCTGCAGTATTGAGCTCTCTGTGTCTGACATAAGCTTCCCTATATGCTCCTTGTCATCCAGGGGGCTCTAGATTTGGCAGTCCCACCCTTTTTCTTTGTGGGAACATGTTTACTCTGAACCTCTTGAATCTCCCCCTTGAATGCCTCCCACCGCTCTGACACTGATTTACCTTCAAGTAGCTGTTTCAAGTCCACTTTTGCTAAATCACTTCTCAACTTAGTAAAATTGGCCTTTCCCCAATTTACAACTTTTACTCCTGTTATATCTTTGTCCTTTTCCATAACTATGCTAAATCTGACTGAATTATGATTTTTTTTCAAAAAATATAATTTATTCATAAAATTTGCAACAGTACATACAATACAGTTGTCATCACTACCACCAAAATGCTCTCCCACTGATATTCCTTCCACCTGCTCAGCTTCATTCCCTTAAACTAAATCCAGAACTGCCCCCCCCCCCTCTTGTTGGACTTACTACATACTGGCTAAAAAAGTTCTCTTGAATCCAATTTAAGAATTCTGCGCCCTCTAACTTTTTACACTGAATGTATCTCAGTTAATATTAGGGTAGTTGAAATCCCCTACTATTACAGCCCTATTGTTTTTGTATTTCTCAGAAATTTGCCTACATATTTGCTCTTCTATCTCCCTCTGACTGTTTGGGGCTCTATAGTACATTCCCAGAAGTGTGACTGTTCCTTTTTTGTTCTTTAGCTCAACCCATATGGCCTCATTTGATGATCCTTCTAACATATCATCCCTCCTCACAGCTGTAATTGTTTCTTTAACCAATATTGCCACCCCCCTCCTTTTTTACCCTCCTCTCTATCTCGTCTGAAAACCCTGTAACCAGGAACTGTTGAGCTGCCATTCCTGCCCCTGTTTAAGCCACATTTTAGTAATAGCTCAGATATCGTACTTCCACGTGTCTATCTGTGCCCTCAGCTCATCTGCCTTATTCACTAGACTCCTTGCATTGAGTTATATACCATTAAGCACTACCAAACTCCTTTGTTGTCTAGTTTCTAACCTTTGTTTCCTCTGCCTTCCAAACTCACTAATTTTCTGCCTTCCATTTCCAACTCTGCTTCCCTCCCTGCTGAATCTATGCTCAGGTTCCCATCCCCTGCCAAGCTAGTGTAAACCCTCCCCAACAGCACTAGCAAACCTCCCCCTGAGGATATTGGTCCCAGCCCTGTTGAGGTGCAACCGGTTCAGCTTGTACAGGTCCCACCCCCCACAGAACGGCGCCCAATGCCCCAAGAATCTAAAGCCCTCCCCCCTGCACCATTTCTCCAGCCACGCATTCATCTGCTCAATACTCCTATTTCTATACTTGCTAGCATGTGGCACTGGGAGTAATCCAGAGATTACTACTTTTGAGGTCCTGCTTCTTAATCTCTTTCCTAACTCCTTGAAATCTGCCTGCAGGACCTCATCCCTCTTTCTATCCATGTTGTTGGTACCAATATGGACCACAACCTCACCCTTACCCTCTTGAATGTTCTGCAGCCGCTCAGTGACATCCTTGACCCTGGCACCAGGAGGCAACATACCATCCTGGAATCACGTCTGTGGCCGCAGAAACGCCTGTCTGCTCCCCTAACTGTAGAATCCCCTATCACTATCTCTCTCTTATCCCTTTCTCCTCCCCCCCCCATGTATAGCTGAGCCACCCATGGTGCTATGCTCTGGCTGCACTCCCCAGGGGAACCCTCTCCCTCACCAGTATTTGAATACTGGTTGGAGAGCGAGATGCACTCAGGGGACTCCTGCACTACCTGCCTGGTACTCCTTGTCTGTCTGACGGTCACCCAGTCCCTCCCTGCCTGCACTCTCTTAAGCTGTAGGTGACCAGCTCCTGAAATGTGCTATCCACGTAGCTCTCAGTCTCGCGGATGTCAGCTGTTGCTCAAGCTCCGAAACCCGGAGCTCGAGCTTCTCCAGCACTTCTTGCACATGTGGCCGGGAAGCGTCCTGAAGTTCCCACATGGCACAAGATACGCATTCCATGGGAGTGAGGTGCCCTGCCATGCCTCGATTTATTAGATTATTAAATAAACTTAATAGAAATAAACTTAAAGACTTTAAAAAAAAACTCACTAGCTACTCACCAATCAGCTGCTTCCCTTGTGCTGATGTCACTTTGGGTTTTTCCTCTCTCTCCCTGACGCTCGCGCTCCCGCCATTTTTACGGGACGCTTCCTCTCCTCTGCTCTGCCACCTCAGCTGCTCTCGGGCCTCCAACTCCCGCCATTTTATGGGCCGCTCCCTCTCCTCTGCTCTGTCACCTCAGCTGCTCTCGGGCCTCCAACTCCCGCCATTTTATGGGCCGCTCCCTCTCCTCTGCTCTGCCACCTCAGCTGCTCTCGGGCCTCCAACTCCCGCCATTTTATGGGCCGCACTCTCTCCTCCGGGGCCTCCGACTCCTGCCTTTTTATGGGCCGCTCCCTTTCTGCTCTTTCTCCTCTGCTCTGCCGCCTCAGCTGCTCAGTACTTTTAAATGCTAGGATATTTTGATCCAGCGGTTGTATGCAGTTTTTCTGCATTATGATGAGTTTGACCGGAGGCCCCATATTTGGCTGGGCCCCTGGGCACAGACCATAGGCCCATGCGTGGATCCTCCCCTGCATCAACCCATCAGCCCCAATCCTTCTACAGACCAGATAGATCTATTCAACCGTGGATTCTATTTAATTATCTCCTGCAATGACATTAAACCAATAGCTGAGTTTCTGAGCATTTTATTCATAACTTTAAAAAATGTACACTTATAATTTCAAATCAGCCACTCTGAGTTTGGAGAAGCCAAGCAAATATAATAGATGATGTTATAAGTGTCAATTTTTAAGTTATGAATATTAACAGGTTTAAATAAATGAAAGTCTGATTCATTGGAGTCTATGATATTTCATTCATACCTTTAAAAACATTGACACCTATAACATCATCTGCTATATATCCAGCTCCTAAGAGTAGCTGCCTTGGTTATGGGTGCCTGCTTTTTATTTTAGCAATGAAATATATTTGCAGACACAAATGAATGAAAGTAATCAGTTTACTGTCAATGTCCAAATTTTAAACTTCCATATGCTGAGATGGTCATTTGGGCTAGAACAATAATTATATGAAGTGCCTGATGGGCACCAGATTTAGAAGGACTCAGGTCCAGTGGGTCAGGTTGGACCTGCAGCAGCAATCAGCTTGGGTCTGGCAGTGGCCTAATCCTCCGCACTGACCCTAAAACTGCTACTGCTACTGTCACAACTGTCACTGCTGTGACTTTATATATGAACTCAGGTTCCATATATATCCCCAACTGCACTAGTTTCTCCCCAGTGCCCTTAGCCAGCCAGTCGGCACTGCACAAGTTATCTACTTGCTTTTTTAAATGTTTTCTGTTATTTGTCTTTCTGCCTTTTAACAATTGTAGCAAGATAAGAAGTAACCAGAGAAATGGATTTTGAGTTCATTTGTTCTTTCTACAGGCTTTATTCACTGGTTTACTCTCATAATACTTTACCACCCTGTGGAAAATATTTCCTTAACTGCTTTTGCTGGGAGTCTGTTCCACTTTGTTGGGAAGACATTTTTTTAATAACCTGCAGTCTCACTTGAGGCTAGTTAATTTTGTACTTGTGCCCTCCACTTTATTTTAAAATGCATCTGGTGAGAAAGCCAGTCAGCTCAAGTCTCTCAGCCAAAAGGTCTTGAATAAGACTCCCAGGGCTGCCTGTCACTCGACTGTGCTTGCCACAGTTCAGTACGTTCTCATTCTGACTGCTTAGATATAATGTGCAGAAGCAAGATGTTCTACCTGAGGAAAGGAAGGACAGACATCAACCAGGCTTCACTGCTCTTCAATCAAGCGGCAGTCAAGGGTATATCTGAGCCCCTCGTATGTCTGTGCCCCCAGGTGCTCCTGCTAGCCTGGGCAGGAGAGTAACAAATTGTGGTAGTGGTCTCCAGAGCGGAAAATAAATCTGAATACACATTGTCCTACTGGTAATGTTACCTAGCCACATTACATAACAAAAAAAATTGCTGTCTTTAACTTGGCTTATTCCCAAGTGTAGTTTGATCAGTGCTGCAGAACATATTATCTCATGTGGGATACATCAGGCCAGGCTCATCGAACGTGGCAGCAAATACAATTGCATTTCTTTTCCTTTGGTTTTGGAAAATGGGGGTGTATAGGTCACAGCATGAGTCATCGGGAATTATTTTACTTTGGAATCTGTGCAAACAAGCCTTTAAGTTTAAATTAAAACAAAATACATACAAAACTAAAATCTGAGTAGCCGAGGTCTGAGCCAACACTTTAAATCTGCTTACAAGGTTACCCTGCTTCTGATTAATAATTCTGTACACCCTTGATAAAATGAAACTGAATTTCTTATGGATATTAAAACAGCTGATAAACTACTACATGAAATTAAAATAATTATTGCTAATTCAAACGTACTTGTCCATCCCCCATGAAAAATTACACCTCCCCTGAACGCTCTTTGTTTTCTATTCCAACTTCTTACCTAGTTCCACATTCTACTCTGGATTCCTATGACTTTAGGAGCATAGGAGCAGAGGAACATAGGAGCATTACGGACAGGAGTAGGCCAGTCAGCCCCTCGGACCTGCTGCACCGTGGGCAATAAATGTTGGCCTTGCCAGCGATGCCCACATTCCATGAACGAATAAAAAAAAATCTATCTGCCTCAGTCTTAAAAGCTCCATTTGTCCCAACATTCGCAGCCTTTTGGGGAGAGTTTCAAACTTAGACTATCCCTTGTGTGAAAAAGTGCTTCCTCATTTTGCTCCTGAATGTGTAACTCTAATTTTAAGATAATGTCCCTTGTTTTTAGATTCCCCCACAAGAGGAATAGTTTCTCCCTAGCTACCCTATCAAATGCTTTTAACATTTTAAATATCTTGATCAGATCACCCCTCAAACAGGAATCAAGAGAATATAACCGTCCTCATAATTTAAACCTCAAAGCCCCGGTATCATTCTGGTGAATCTGTGCTGCACTCCCTTCAAGGCCAATAAGACCTTCCTGAGTTGTGGTGCCCAAAACTGAATGCAGTACTTCAGATGGGGACTGACCAAGGTTCTATACAACTGATGTAAAGAATCTTACAACACCAGGTTATAGTCCAACAATTTTATTTGAAAATCACAAGCTTTCGGAGATTATCTCCTTCGTCAGGTGAGTGACTCACTTACCTGACGAAGGAGATAATCTCCGAAAGCTTGTGATTTTCAAATAAAAATGTTGGACTATAACCTGATGTTGTAAGATTCTTTACATTTGTCAACCCCAGTCCATCACCGGCATCTCCACATCATCTATACAACTGAAGCATCACATCCTCCCTTTTGTATTCCAGCCCCTTTGAGATAAAAACCAACATTCCATTAGCCTTTTTGGTGCTTTTTGTAATGTCTACTGTCTTTTAATGATTTGTGTACTTGGACTCTTAAATCTCTTTACTTCTCTACAGTTCCTAGTTTCTCACCATTTAGAAAATACTCTGATTTATCTTTCTTGGGTCCTTGTGAATGACCTCACAGTTGCCCGCGTTGAACTCCATTTGCCATAATTTTTCCCATTCACTTAATCTGTCTACGTCGCTTTGCAACTACCTGCTCCCATCTGCACTACTAACTGTCCCTCTTAATTTATTGCTATCTGCAAACTTGGACGTACAAATCTCTATTCTTTCATCCAAGTCAATAATAAATATGGAGAAAAGTTGAGGACACAGACAGGTCCCCAGCGAACACCACTTGTCACATCCCGCTATTCAGATTACATACCATTTATCCTCCACTCTCTGTCTCCTACTTCCCAACCAGACATGCAGTCTGAGTCAGCAGAGTGGTCGAGAGAGGTGATGGAAGGGTAGAGTTGGGTGTTGTCAGGGTAAATGTGGAACCTCATCCCATGTTTTCGGATGACGCCAAGGTGAAGAGTGTGGATAAAGAGTAGGAAGGGGGGCCAAGCATAGATCCTTGGGGGACTCCAGAGCTAACAGTGCAGAGATGGGAAGAGACACTATTGCTGAAGATACTCTGGCTACAAGTGGATCGGGAAGAGTGGAACCAAGCAAGGTCAGTCCGAATGAGCTGGCCAACGGAGGAGAGGAGTTGGAGATGGATGTTGTTGTCAACTGTCAAAGGCTGCAGAGAGGTCTAGAAGGCTGAGGAGGGATAGTCCACCACGGACATAATCAGAAATCATTACATTTGTGACTTTGATTAGTAAGTGCTGTGGTGGGATGAAAAACTAATTGAAGCCGTGGGAAAGATGGGCACAGATTTGGGAGGCAAGCACTTTGGAGAGGAAAGGGAGGTTGGAGATGAGGGAGTAGTTTGCAAGGACATAGAGGTTGAGGGTGGGTTTTTTGAGAAGGGGATGATGATGGCAATTTTGAAAGAGAGGGAGACTATACCTGAGGAGAGGGAACCAATTACTATGTCATCTACCATGGGAACCAGGAAGGGAAATCGAATGATCAGCAGTTTAGTGAAAATGGGGTCAAGGGAGCAGATGATGGGAGTCGATGACGGGAGTCATAGACAAGATGAGCTTGGAAAGAGCTCATGAGGGGAAATAGAAAAGAAAAGGCAAGGGTCAGGGGGTCCGGATTGGAAAACCGCAAATGTAACACCCCTATTCAAGAAGGGAGTGAGACAGAAAGCAGGTAACTGTAGACCAGTTAGCCTAACATCTGTTATTGGGAAAATGCTAAAATCTATTATTAAGAAAGTAGTAGCAGGACATTTGGAGACTCATAATACAATAATGGAGAGTCAGCATGGTTTTATGAAGGGGAAATCATGTCTAACAAATTTATTAGAGTTCTTTGAGGAAGTAACGGGTAGGGTGGATAAAGGGGAACCAATGGATGCAGTCTATTTGGATTTCCAAAAGGCATTCGATAAGGTGCCACATAAAAGATTACTGCACAAGATAAGAGCTCATGGTGTTGGGGGTAATATACTGGCATGGATAGAGGATTGGCTCACTAACAGAAAACAAAGAGTCAGGATAAAGGGACATTTTCAAAATGGCAATCTGTAACTAGTGGGGTGCCGTAGGGATCAGTGCTGGGGCCTCAACTATTTACAATATATATCAATGACTTGGATGAAGGAACAGAGTGTACTGTGGCCAAATCTGCTGATGATACAAAGATAGGTGGAAAAGCAAGTTGCGAGAAGGACACAAAGTGTCTGCAAAGGGATATTGACAGAATAAGCGAATGGGCAAAAATTTGGCAGATGGAATATAATGTGGGAAAATGTGAAGTCATCCACTTTGGGAAGAAAAATAAAAAAGCAAAATATTATTTGAATGGAGAAATACTACAAAATCCTGGAGGAGAGGAGATCTTATTGAAACATACAAGATTCTGAGGGGACTCGATAGGGTAGATGCTGAGAGGATGTTACCCCTCATGGGGGAATCTAAAACTAGGGGGGCATAGTCTCAGAATAAGGGGTCACCCGTTTAAGACGGAAATGAGGGAGAATTTCTTCTCCTTGAGGGTAGTGAATCTTTGGAATTCTTTACCCCAAAAATGCTGTGGAGGCTGAGTTAGACAAATTTTTGATCAGCAAGAGAGTCAAAGGATAGGGGGAAAAGGCGGGAAAGTGGAGTTGAGGTAAAAATCAGATCAGCCATGATCTCATTCAATGGCGGAACAGGCTGAAAGGGCCAAATGGCCTACTCCTGCTTCTATCATGGTTTTATGGTCCTTAGAGAAGGTTTGGCTTGGTGGGCAAGGGAAGGGCACTCAGCAGCCCAAACAGATGTGGTGACTTATTTGGTTAGTGAACCTTTATTTATTGAAAACACTGGGCTATCAGTTGCACCCTCCTTTTTCTGGCTGCTGGCTGCCCTGTCCCACATCCTCACCTTCCCGTTAACCCTGCTCATGAAATGGGGAGACTGGTCCTTCCAAACCCAGTTCATCATTATTGTCTTCAGCATCGGAAGCAGCAAACTTTTCTTCATTGCAATAATATACAGAACACTATAAGCTACAATGATTCTTAAGAGTCTTGCTGGGTTGTATTGCATGCTCCACCAAAGAAAAAAGAAAGACTTGCACTCATATAGCACCTTTCGCAATATCAGGATGTCCCAAAGTGCTTCATACCAATTAAGTACTTTTGAAGTGAAGTATTGTCATAATATAGGAAACGCAGCAGCCAATTTGCTCACTGCAAAATCCCGTAATGTGATAATAGTACCGTGGGATCTTTTACGGCCACCTAAGAGGGCAGACAGGGCCTCAGTTTAACATCTCACCTGAAAGGACGGCACTCCTTAAGTACTGCACTGAAGTGTCAGCCTATATTTTGTGCTCAAGTCTCTGGAGTGAGGCTTGAAGCCACAACCTTTTGACTCAGAGACAAGAGAGCGATCACTGAGCTATGGCTGACACCTATATAGGCTCTGGACAACATACCTGCAGTTCTCTGAGTAGCAGAAGAAAAGGAGGCAGCGCTTCTCTTGCGAGTCTGTCAGAATTGCAACGCCTCCTGCAACAAGACCTACAACCAACTGCTCCACTAGTACTTCAGTGCCTTTGATGCCAATGTCAGTGCTGCCCTCAACGTTTCTGCCTCTGGCTCCTTCCAGTCACAGGGGATATAAGCAACGTCAGTCAGCCCGGGGTTCATGCTTGCATTAAGCAGCTGACTGATGCCATTCATCGCTTTCCCCATGGACAACCAGAAACAGCAGAATAGGGCGCTGGAGTTCGCACAGATTGCAGGTTTCTCCCAAGACCAGGGTGTCATTGATTGCACCCACATCACCCTGCGGGCTCCTTCAGACACGCCCACATGTTTCATGAATTGCAAGGGCTTCCTCCATTAACGTACAACTGGTGTATAATTACTGCAGCGCATCATGCAAGTCTGTGTCCACTTTCCTGGCAGCTGCCATGATGTTTTTATATTGTGCCAATCCTCCATTCCCCCCCGCTCTTTGCTCCTGCATAGCAAATAAAAGGCTGGATGCTTGGGCACAGGGCTATCCCCTGAACATTTTTCTTTTGACTCTTCTCAGGAATCCATGCTTAGAGGCTGAACTGCGCTATGATCAGATCCATGGGTCAACTACAGCCCTCATCAAACAGGCCATTAGATTGCTCAAGCAACAATTCCGCTGCCTGGGCAGGTCTGGTGGATTCCTGCAACACAGCTCATAAAGGGGGTCCTGTATGATAGTGGTTTGCTGTGTGCTGCATAACTTTGGTCGGCAACAGGGACAACACATGGAGCCACCATTGGACAAGGAGGTGCAATGATGGTACAACAAAGGTTCACTAGATTAATTCCAGGGATGAGAGGGTTGTCCTATGAGGAGAGGTTGAGTAGAATGGGCCTATAGTCTCTGGAGTTTAGAAGAATGAGAGGTGATCTCTTTGAAACATATAAGATTCTGAGGGGGCTTGACAGGGTAGATGCTGAGAGGTTGATTCCCCTGGATGGAGAGTCTAGAACGTAGGATAAGGGGTCGGCCATTTCACTCTGAGAAGAGGAGGAATTTCTTCACTCAGAGGGTTGTGAATCTTTGGAATTCTCTACTCCAGAGGGCTGTGGATGCTGAGTCGTTGAGTTTGTCCAAGGCTGAGATAAATAGATTTTTGGACTCTGGGGGAATCAAGGGATATGGGGATCGGGCAGGAAAATGGAGTTGAGGTTAAGATCAGCCATGATCTAATTGAATGGCGGTGCAGGCTCGAGGGGCCGTATGGCCAACTCCTGCTCCTATTTCTTCTAGGACCTTCAGCATGATGAGGAAGATGACACTGATCATAGAGGATGGTGAAGGAGGGGGAGGGGCTCCAACTCCTGCCTGCAGCCAGAGGTCTTCAACAGTAGCTCACTGGAGATCACTTCAGCTGAACAATCCCTGCTCCCCTCCATTAACAGTCATTTCCAACATCTGTCTCAGTCCTTCCACCTTCCAATAAACTACATCTGCCCAAAGACCATTGATATTCATGTCACCTGATATTGCAAGGTCACCAGTGACTCCAGGTACACACTGCACACAAAGGGGTAGAAATTTGTCTGTTTTCAGGAAGAACAAGGAAGAATCCAACTGAATAATCCATTGAGGTGACCACACGTTCCATGCTTGGCTGCAGTGTCGATGCCAAGCACCAGAAACTCACACAAGTTGTTAGTGGACTCCTCTACACTCTCCGACATGTTGCAATAGCTCCCTGGCAGGCTGTCAATATGTTCCACAATTTTTGGTGCACAGAAAGTATTTTTCTTTTAACATCTGGGCCCCTAAAGTCTTAATTTCTGTCCTGTTCAGCAGAGCTAGGACATGAGCTTTCGCTCCATTCGCTCTGCTGTTCTTTCCACTTGCAGCTGCTCCTGCTCCTCCTCACGTGCTCTTTGTATCACCTTGTGCAGACCACTCTAACTTACTGTCTATACAATGCTGGATGGCAGTTTCTGTGCTGGTGCTTGGAAGGGTAAGACAAGTGACAGCGTGTCTTTGGGAGTGTTGTCCTCCGTTAGTGCAGCTGCAGGCCCGAGTCATCAAAAGGACCAAGAAAAAGAGCAGAGAGGCATAATGGCGAGGGTGAGCACTAGCAGATGAGTGGCAGCACAATGTGGCATCAATTTGCTATCCTGTGTGTGTCTGTGAGTGAGAGAGTAACGTGGGAAGAGAAAAGGAAAAATGTCCAAATATCCTGCTGTGCATAGCCTCCAGCCTGGCCATCTAGAATCATAGAAACATAGAAAATAGGAGCAGGAGTAGGCCACTCGGCCCTTTGAGACTGCTCCGCCATTCAATATGATCATGGCTGATCCTCTATCTCAATACCATATTCCCTGGTTTCCCACTTTCAAAAAGGCGAGCTGCCTATGAGCAGCACAATTTGCGCTGGTACCTCACCTGTTGTATTTAAATGAGGCACGACCACTGTAATCGATCGGACTTCCCCTCAGTGTCTTCAGTTGTCCTGCCCGCTACCCATCCATGAAAATCGATCCCATAGTATCATGTTTACCAGAGATTTCCAAAGAGTAGAGTCAAAGCTCAGTAAAATGTAGCAGCTTTTATCCCATTCACACTAGAAATTGCTTTCTCAACAGTTAGCCCTCAGGACATCTGTAAAGTAGATGTAGTGTGAGCACGCCAACAGCTGTCAGAACAGTTCATTTCAGAGTCTTGATAGCCAAGACAGAGATAAGACTTTAATTTCTTTACTGTGGCTTTAAAAGGTGAAATCTAATCATTTTTAATATAAAAAATACAAATTTTAAATAATTCAACAGGAAATATTGTGGATGAAATAAGTAAAAAAGGTTCCCCACTATATAACTTCAAGCAGCTGAATGGCATCTAAGTTGCCCAGACTAAGTACCAGTTAATCACAGAAGAAGAATGATCCCCTAGTTGGTAATCCGGATACTGCAACAGCATTGTCCTGTCACTTTGTGCAACCGCTAGATCCATGGATGAATAAGCTTTCCATCACTTGCACTGAGAATCTTCATGAATCTTGAGAAAGATTTTAATTCTGCTGCCAAGTTCCCCTCGTTATGAAAACATGACCAGGGACTCTACAGGTGGCTTGAAGGCTCTGGCCCCAATGTCCTACCGCATTTATATTATGCTTAGTTCCATTTATACAATGAGGTGGATTCACCAGTTTCACAACATATATGCACGTTGTATTTTGAAGAAGAGCAGGGGAGTTCTCCCCAGTGTCCTGGCCAATATTTATCCCTCAACCAACATCCAAAACAGATTATCTGGTCAATAACACATTGTTGTTTGTGGGACCTTGCTGTGCGCAAAACGTGACTACACTTCAAAAAGTACTTCATTGGCTGTAAAGCGCTTTGGGGCATCCTGAGGTCGTGAAAGGCGCTATAGAAATGCAAGTTCTTTCTTTCTTTGTATGAACTCCTGATTTTATACGACTTTCACCATGATGTGGAGATGCTGGTGATGGACTGGGGTGGACAAATGTAAGGAGTCGCACAACACCAGGTTATAGTCCAACAGCTTTATTTGAAATCACAAGCTTTTGGAGCTTTGCTCCTTCTTCACTCACCTGACGAAGGAGCAAAGCTCCGAAAGCTTGTGATTTCAAATAAAGCTGTTGGACTATAACCTGGTGTTGTGCGACTCCTTACATAATTTCACCATGGCAGGGTTCAGATATAATTAAATTGGGCTGCATAATCTCCCAACTTTATTTTCTTTTTTCTGCAGAGAGGACCCAGGATTAAATGACAAAACCTGGACCATTGGTGCACCGGTAAAGGGTGAGCCTGGGGGAATACAGGCCTGTGAGGGAAAACAGAATGGGAGAACAAGACTGTCCTATGAGTAGAAACAGGCATTCAAAACAAGGAACTGAAAATAGAGGGAAAACTAATACCGCGTACAATTCTTATGACCTCCAAAGACAAAGTTTCCTCTGAAGATTAGAGATGTTTTACCATGTCCTGCCAGAGCATATTAACCTAACATACATTAGGTGGAATTTTAACTCCCTCCACCCGGCAGAAACTGGGCGGAAAGGAAGTTAAAATCAAGCAGCTCTAATTTACTGCTCCATTCCTGCCCTGTAGCAGTTTAAACATGCTGTTTTTGCCATTAATATAGGCTAATCGGGGTCCTATGATATACGTAGGACTACGACAGTCAACTCTCCCAGATTGCCAGGGGAGTCACCCGGAATGGGCAATTGGCCTCCTGGGCGCTGGTGCTGGCGACTCGGATGAAAAGTTCATTGTCCACGCAGTTTGCGCATGCATGCCACCTTGAATGCACAGTTCAGGCCTACCTGCCGCCGTGGCCCGGACTCTCAATTCCCGTCCCACACCAGGCGCTCGATAGGGTTGCCAACCCTCCAGGGTTGCCCTGGAGTCTCCAGGAATTCAAGACTAATCTCCAGGACACTGCTGCAAGCAACACCCAGGAGAAAAATCATAGGGGCATTAAAAGTTTTCTTTGAACACTTTTGTTTACTAGTTATAAAAATATCGGAAATGGGAAAAAGGCTGCTTGATTGACAGTCAAGAATCATCCAATCAGGTAATGAAGAGTCTGTTCGCTTTCCAATTGGGGGGGAAGGCGGTGGGTCACGAGGATGGGTGTCTTGGGCGACCAATTATGGGAGTGTGGGGGCGGAGCGGTTGGGGGCAGGAGGTCATGTGATGAAACCTCCAGGAATATGTCAGACCAGAGTTGGCAACCCGAGCACTCAAGGCGCTGCCGATCCTCGGTTTCAGCCAATCAGCCATTCATTTCATTTTGGAATTCTTTGGTGGCTGGTTGGCTCGTTTAAGAAGAAAGAAACTGCGAGCAAAGACACTCTAAAGAGGACACAACCTTTATAAGGTTAAGTGTGCAAACTGCAGTGATCGAATGTCACGTGATCGAGCTTCATGTGATCAAATATCACGTGATCAGCCCTCCAGGAATACATCCAACCAGAGTTGACAACTCTACGTAGGACTCCGATAGCATTTTAAGAGCGAGCGCCCTGCTCAGTAATATCCGTCGAGGAAGATGGCAGGTGGCCTCCGGGCTGCCCAATCTTCACCTGATGGCAATCGGCCAGCTGCTTCTTTACACCCATTTCAGGTGGGCAGCTGGCCCTCGGGATGTAAATGAGACCGTTACTATCGGCTGGGCCTTCCATGGAAACTCCCGCCTGCTTCCCGCCCAAGAGTTAACATTCCCCTATTATCTGGATCTTACACCAGCCAAGGTTGAAAACAATGAGATCAAGGAGGGGCCATGAAATAACACTGGCGAGCAA
The DNA here is from genome assembly GCF_035084215.1 of Heptranchias perlo. NCBI lineage: Eukaryota > Metazoa > Chordata > Chondrichthyes > Hexanchiformes > Hexanchidae > Heptranchias > Heptranchias perlo. The sequence continues at coordinate 283,330 of NW_027139044.1, read as the reverse complement.
AATAAGGAAAATCCTAAGATGTTTTATAAGTATATTAAGGGTAAGAGGATGACTAGGGAAAAAATAGGGCCCATTAGGGACAAAAATGGCAATCTGTGTGTGGAGCCGGCAGATGTAGGAGGGGTTCTAAATGAATTTTTTGCATCTGTTTTCACTATGGAGAAGGACGATGTAGACATAGAAATACGGCAGGGGGACTGTGATATACTCGAACATATTAACATCGAGCGGGAGGAGGTATTGGCGGTTTTAGCAGGCCTAAAAATGGATAAATCCCCAGGCCCGGACGAAATGTATCCCAGGCTACTGTGTGAGGCAAAGGAGGAGATTGCGGGGGCTCTAACACATATATTCAGAACCTCTCTGGCCACAAGGGATGTGCCAGAGGACTGGAGAACCGCTAATGTAGTACCATTATTCAAGAAGGGGAGTAGGGAAAAACCGGGGAACTACAGGCCAGTGAGCCTAACATCAGTGGTAGGAAAATTATTGGAAAAAATTCTGAAGGACAAAATTAGTCTCCACTTGGAGAAGCAAGGATTAATCAGGGATAGTCAACATGGCTTTGTCAAGGGAAGATCATGTCTGACTAATTTGATTGAATTTTTGGAGGGGGTGACTAGGCATGTGGATGAGGGTAACGCAGTGGATGTGGTATACATGGATTTCAGTAAGGCCTTCGATAAAGTCCCGCACAGGAGACTGGTCAAGAAGGTACGAGCCCATGGAATCCAGGGTGCCTTGGAACTTTGGATACAAAACTGGCTTAGTGGCAGGAGGCAGAGGGTGATGGTCGAAGGTTGTTTTTGTGACTGGAAGCCTGTGGCCAGTGGGGTACCACAGGGATCGGTGCTGGGTCCCTTGCTGTTTGTGGTCTACATTAATGACCTGGATATGAATGTAAAAGGTATGATCAGTAAGTTCGCTGATGATACAAAAATTGGTCGGGTGGTAAATAGCGAGGAGGATAGCCTCAGTCTGCAGGACGGTATAGATGGGTTGGTCAGATGGGCGGAACAGTGGCAAATGGAATTTAACCCGGAAAAGTGCGAGGTGATGCACTTTGGAGGGACTAACAAGGCAAGGGAATACACAATGAATGGGAGAACCCTAGGCAAGACAGAGGGTCAGAGGGATCTTGGTGTGCAAGTTCACAGATCCCTGAAGGCGGCGGAACAGGTAGATAAGGTGGTAAAGAAGGCATATGGGATACTTGCCTTTATTAGCCGAGGCATAGAATATAAGAGCAAGGAGGTTATGATGGAGCTGTATAAAACACTGGTTAGGCCACAGCTGGAGTACTGTGTGCAGTTCTGGTCGCCACACTACAGGAAGGATGTGATCGCTTTGGAGAGGGTGCAGAGGAGATTCACCAGGATGTTACCAGGGCTGGAGCGCTTCAGCTATGAAGAGAGACTGGGAAGATTGGGTTTGTTTTCCTTGGAGCAGAGGAGGCTGAGGGGGGACATGATTGAGGTGTACAAAATTATGAGGGGCACAGATAGGATGGATACTAAGGAGCTTTTTCCCTTCGTTGAGGGTTCTATAACAAGGGGACATAGATTCAAGGTAAAAGGTGGGAGGTTTAGAGGGGATTTGAGAGAGAACTTTTTCACCCAGAGGGTGGTTGGAGTCTGGAACTCACTGCCTGAAAGGGTTGTGGAGGCAGGAACCCTCACAACATTCAAGAAGCATTTGGATGAGCACTTGAAATGCCATAGCATACAAGGCTACGGACCAAATGCTGGAATATGGGATTAGAGTAGACAGGGCTTGATGGCCGGCGCGGACACGATGGGCCGAAGGGCCTCTATCCGTGCTGTATAACTCTATGACTCTATGGATGAAATGAGACTTCCTTGATGTCCATCAGGGATAATGGGATTTGACTTCCTCTCTTGCCTGCAAACTTGCATACACTGTTTCAAAGATATGGGCCTAGAAATTTGATCATGATGCATCCATTTTACAGGCGTAAAACAGGACCCTAAGGCTTCCAGGACACAGGCTAAAAGCATTATAATATTAAGATAATGGCCCTACACCTGACTCGCCACGTGATAAACCCACCCAGAAACTCATGGTGCTAACAGTCAACAAGGACCCTGCAGGAGCGCTATATAAAGGGCTCATCCATTCCATACAGGTTAGTTGCTGGTTTGTCTTCAGACTCCTGGTTAACTTCTGAGTCTTTTTTTGGCTATTTTATGCATTCCACAAGTGAATTCTGACTTGTGGACACAACTTTGCACTGGTGCTGCGCTGTTTTTTTCTGCTTTGGAAATAGTTTTATTCAAGTTGTATCAAGGAGGCCACTGAGACTCTCTACACCAGGAGGAACAGCTACATTACTTCCCCATGGACAGAGCGAAGCAAGATGAGAGAGCACTAGGCTCACCCACAATGCAGGCTTCCCCAGAATCAAAGGTGCTATTGTGCACCCTCATTGCTTTGCTCGCTCCCCATCACCATCCAGGCATCTTTCTGAATAGAAAGGGATTCCACTCCCTCCACATTCAGCTTGTTTGCGACCACAAGGCAGGGCATCATGCAGGTCTGTGCCCAGGTCTGTGGCAGCAGTCATGATTCATTCATCTCGCACCAATCCTCTATTCTGCTTTTATTCCACCCAGGCTAATGGTCAACAAGGGCTATCCCATTCTGACATGGCTCATGACTCCTGTATGGAACCCGGGTACAAACGCAGAGCAGGTCTACAACGAGAGCAATGCCATCACCTTCGGGAAGAGCTCTGCATGGTCACCCTGACTGGGTTTCCAGATTTGTAGTAATTTTTTTTAATATTCATTCTTGGAATAAGGGCATCGCTGGCAAGGCCAGCATTTATTGTCCATCCCTAGATGTCCTTGAGAAGGTGGTGGTGGGCTTTCTTCTTTAACCGTTGCAGTCTGTGTGGAGAAGGTGCTCCTACAATGCCGTTAAGTAAGGAGTTCCAGGATTTTGACCCAGCGACAATGAAGGAACGGCAATATATGTCCAAGTCGGGATGGTGTGTGACTTGGAGGGGAGCTTGGTGGAGGTTGCGGGTTTGGGAAGTGCTGTTAAAGAAGCCTTGATGAGTTCCTGCAGTACAGCCTGTAGATAGTACACACAGCAGCCACGGGATGCTGGTGGTAGAGGGAGTGGATGTTTACAGTGGTGGATTGGGCTGTCGATCACACGGACTGCTTTATGCTGGATGGTGTTGAGCTTCTTGTGTGTTGTTTTTTTTTATTCGTTCACGGGATGTGGGCGTCGCTGGCAAGGCCGGCATTTATTGCCCATCCCTAATTGCCCTCGAGAAGGTGGTGGTGAGCCGCCTTCTTGAACCGCTGCAGTCCGTGTGGTGACGGTTCTCCCACAGTGCTGTTAGGAAGGGAGTTCCAGGATTTTGACCCAGCGACAATGAAGGAACGGCGATATATTTCCAAGTCGGGATGGTGTGTGACTTGGAGGGGAACGTGCAGGTGGTGTTGTTCCCATGCGCCTGCTGCTCTTGTCCTTCTAGGTGGTAGAGGTCGCGGGTTTGGGAGGTGCTGTCGAAGAAGCCTTGGCGAGTTGCAGCTGCACTCATTCAGGCAAATGGAGAGTATTCCATCACACTCCTGAATTGTGCCTTGTAGGTGGTGAAGAGGCTTTGGGGAGTCAGGAGGTGAAGCAATCAGTGCAGAATACCCAGTCTCTGACCTGCTTTAGTAGTCACGGCATTTACATGGCTGGTCCATTTATATGGCAACCCCCAGGATGTTGATGGTGGGGGATTCGGCGATGGTAACGCCATTGAATGTCAAGGGGAGATTGTTAGACTCTCTCTTGTTGGAGATGGTCATTGCTTGGCATTGTGTGGCACGAATGTTACTTGCTACTTATCAGCTTCCAGCCTGGATGTTGTCCCGAGGAGGAGGAGAAGGATGAGCAGGAGCAGCATCAAGCATCAGTGCCCTTCTCCACACAGAGCTCTCAGAGAGCAACTTATCCAAGAGTGCTTCACATGAACCATTCCTCCCAACCCCAATACACCAACAGTCACACAATCCTTAGCACCACCTCCTTACTACCACCATCTGATTGGCTTTCTCCAGTCCAGCCTTATGGGTCCTGCCCTCACTAAACTGCAAATATAAACATCAATACTAAATCCAGAAAAAAAATAACTCCAACAGCTCTGTTCCACAGATGTATGACAATTAATAGTCTCTCTCCATTCCAATTTGTCTTTCTTGCACCCAAAGTGGATGACCTCAAACTTCCCCACATTGAACTCCATCTGCCACAGTTTTTCCCAATGACTTAATTTGTCTAATAATAACGACATAGGTTAATAAGAGCATAAAAAAGCAAACTAAACACTGGGGTTCATTTCTAGAGGGATAGAATTGAAAAGCAGAGAAGTTATGTTAAACTTGTATGGACCACACTTGGAGTACTGTGCACAGTTCCAGTCTCCATATTATTAAAAGGATATAGAGGCACTGAAGAAGGCGCAAAGAAGATTTACAAGGATGTCACCAGAACTAAGAGATTATATCTATCAGGAAAGACTGAACAGGCTGGGGCTCTTTTCCCTAGAAAAGAAAAGACTGAGGGGTGACCCGATAGAGGTCTTTAAGATTATGAAGGGATTCAATAGGGTAGATTAGAAAAGATGTTTCCACTCGTGGGGGAGACCAGAACTAGGGGCCATAAATATAAGACAGTCACTAATTAGTCCAATAGGGAATTCAGGAGAAACTTCTTTACTCAGAGAGTGGTGAGAATGTGGAACTCGCTATCACGTGGAGTAGTTGAGGTGAATAGCATTGATGCAATTAAGGAAAAGCTAGATAAACACATGAGGGAGAAAGGAATAAAGGATTATACTGATAGTGTTAGATGAAGAGGGGTGAAAGGAGGCTCGTGTGCAGCGGCATGAACTGGTTGGGCCGAATGGCCTGTTTCTGGGCTGTGGACTCCATGTAATCCCTTTGTAACTTCCTGCTCCCATCTACAGAATTTACTGTGCCTCCTAATTTAGTGTCATCTGCAAAACTTGGATATACAACTCTATTCCCTTATCCAAGTCATTTTTATCCACTTGAGGAGAGGTAATTAAGTTTATAACTACTGTAAAGAAAACAAAAAGAAAAATTGAACCTGCATTTCGCATCCTCTGGACATCCCGAAGTGCTTTACAGCCAAATGAAGTACTTTTGATGAAAAGTCATAGTTGTAATGTAGGAAAACACAGCAGCAAGATCTCACAAATAGAAATTAGGTAAATGACTAGAAAATCTGTTTTTAGCTGGTTTGTGTTGGTTGAGAGATAAATATTGGCCAGAACACCAGGATAACTCCCCTGCTCTTCTTCAAATAGTGCCACGGATTTTTTACATTCACCAGAACAGGCAAACATGTCACCTGAAAGACCGCACCTCCGACAGTGCATCATTCCCCCATTACGGCACTGAAATGTCAACTTAGATTATGTACTCAAACCTCTGGAATAGAATTCGAAGCCACAACCGTCTGACTCACGTACAGGACTGCTACCACTGAGCCAAGGCTGACACCTACAGAATATCACTGCTACTGTCCACTTATTCATTTGCTGCTTTATAAACGTGTTTGGTAGTTTACAGCCTCACCAAGGTTTACTGAAGCGGTTTTTCTATGACCTTCCGAAGTCAAGGTAGATCACATGACAACACATAACATAACCAGTAAAATACTGTAATGAGAGATCTCTGTTTAATCCCTGGGCACGTTACAAAATTACCTAGATACTGGACACGATAAGGGCACCGTCCAGGCAATAAGAAAACAAGGGCTTACAGCTGAGACACTGGCTTAGAAATTCAATAACGCCTAATCCGTGCGCCTGAATAGATAGGCCCGAGGCACATGTGATATTGGGCCTCGGGCCTCATCATCGAGTTGGTGAGCTGCAGACACTTTTTTTTATTCGTTCACGGGATGTGGGCGTCGCTGGCAAGGCCAGCATTTATTGCCCATCCCTAATTGCCCTCGAGAAGGTGGTGGTGAGCCGCCTTCTTGAACCGCTGCAGTCCGTGTGGTGACGGTTCTCCCACAGTGCTGTTAGGAAGGGAGTTCCAGGATTTTGACCCAGCGACAAAGAAGGAACGGCGATATATTTCCAAGTCGGGATGGTGTGTGACTTGGAGGGGAACGTGCAGGTGGTGTTGTTCCCATGCGCCTGCTGCTCTTGTCCTTCTAGGTGGTAGAGGTCGCGGGTTTGGGAGGTGCTGTCGAAGAAGCCTTGGCGAGTTGCTGCAGTGCATCCTGTGGATGGTACACACTGCAGCCACAGTGCGCCGGTGGTGAAGGGAGTGAATGTTTAGGGTGATGGATGGGGTGCCAATCAAGCGGGCTGCTTTATCTTGGATGGTGTCGAGCTTCTTGAGTGTTGTTGGAGCTGCACTCATCCAGGCAAGTGGAGAGTATTCCATCACACTCCTGACTTGTGCCTTGTCGATGGTGGAAAGGCTTTGTGGGGTCAGGAGGTGAGTCACTCGCCGCAGAACACCCAGCCTCTGACCTGCTCTTGTAGCCACAGTATTTATATGGCTGGTCCAGTTCAGTTTCTGGTCAATGGTGACCCCCAGGATGTTGATGGTGGGGGATTTGGCGATGGTAATGCCGTTGAATGTCAAGGGGAGGTGGTTAGACTTTCTCTTGTTGGAGATGGTCATTGCCTGGCACTTATCTGGCGCGAATGTTACTTGCCACTTATGAGCCCAAGCCTGGATGTTGTCCCGGTCTTGCTGCATGCGGGCTCGGACTGCTTCATTATCTGAGGGGTTGCGAATGGAACTGAACACTGTGCAGTCATCAGCGAACATCCCCATTTCTGACCTTATGATGGAGGGAAGGTCATAGATGAAGCAGCTGAAGATGGTTGGGCCTAGGACACTGCCCTGAGGAACTCCTGCAGCAATGCCCTGGGGCTGAGATGATTGGCCTCCAACAACCACTACCATCTTCCTTTGTGCTAGGTATGACTCCAGCCACTGGAGAGTTTTCCCCCTGATTCCCATGGACTTCAATTTTATTATTGGTGCCATACTCGGTCAAATGCTGCCTTGATGTCAAGGGCAGTCACTCTCACCTCACCTCTGGAATTCAGCTCTTTTGTCCATGTTTGGACCAAGGCTGTAATGAGGTCTGGAGCCGCGTGGTCCTGGCGGAACCCAAACTGAGCATCGGTGAGCAGGTTATTGGTGAGTAAGTGCCGCTTGATAGCACTGTCGACGACACCTAATAGGCGTCCCCAGGCAGATCACCGCCACAGAGGAATTGAAGATCGCCCCCATTGTAATGCCAGCAGTGGTTCTCAGGTAAGTGGATAAAGGAGGGCGACCGGGTCGGATGAGTAGCGGTGGCTGGGAGGGAGTAGATAAAGGGCAGAGGCTAGTTTCGGTCGGGGAGGGCTGAGACCAGGATCGGTGCTGAGGCGGTTGGGGGGGGGGGGGGCGGGCGGGGGGTGGCGGAGGTGGGGTAGCAATGATCCCTTTAAGGACTACTTGATAGGCTGCATGTAGACCTAGTTTTCCTGAACACAGCCGGTCCTGAGAGAGGGCTTCAAATAGGCGTAAGGCTACATATTTGAATATGCAAAAGGGATAACGCCAGTTTCAGGCGTGGGCTCGAGATGCCAATTGTTTTGCCTACACCAATATGGCACATGGCGCACTTCTGGCTTGTATTAAATGTGTGCTTTCTGCTGCCATATTGGAGGCTTAGGAGGCCGTCAAATTTCTAGTCCACTAAACTCAAGAAAATTATCTAGAATAAAAGCCCGAAAATCTAACAATCCTCATATAAAAGCAGAACTTTTCCTGTTTGTTCCATGACAAACTTTCCTTCTGTCACATCCATGTTTACTTTCATATAACAACTGCAAAATGTTCTGCAGATATCGGATGCTAAATATATTGAAACTGAGCATATCGGGAAAGGCCTCGGTGAGTATTTAAAAGGAGCGTGAAGAGCCAGCCGTGGAGCACATCGGGTGAGGCCCCAGTGTATCGGAGCACATCGGGTGAGGCCCCAGTGTATCGGAGCACATCAGGAGAGGCCCCAGTGTAACGGAGCACATCAGGAGAGGCCCCAGTGTATCCGAACACATCAGGTGAGGCCCCAGTGTATCCGAACACATCAGGTGAGGCCCCAGTGTATCCGAACACATCAGGAGAGGCCCCAGTGTATCCGAACGCATCAGGTGAGGCCCCAGTGTATCGGAGCACATCAGGTGAGGCCCCAGTGTATCGGAGCACATCAGGAGAGGCCCCAGGGTATCGGAGCACATCAGGAGAGGCCCCAGTGTATCGGAGCACATCAGGTGAGGCCCCAGTGTAACGGAGCACATCAGGAGAGGCCCCAGTGAATCGGAGCACATCAGGAAAGACCCCAGTGTATCGTAGCACATCAGGTGAGGCCCCAGTGTATCGGAGCACATCAGGAGAGGCCCCAGTGTATCGGAGCACATCAGTAGAGGCCCCAGTGTATCGGAGCACATCAGGTGAGGCCCCAGTGTATCGGAGCACATCAGGTGAGGCCCCAGTGTATTGGAGCACATCAGGAGAGGCCCCAGTGTATCGGAGCACATCAGGAGAGGCCCCAGTGTATCGGAGCACATCAGGAGAGGCCCCAGTGTATCGGAGCACATCAGGTGAGGCCCCAGTGTATCGGAGCACATCAGGAGAGGCCCCAGTGTATCGGAGCACATCAGGAGAGGCCCCAGTGTATCGGAGCACATCAGGTGAGGCCCCAGTGTATCGGAGCACATCAGGAGAGGCCCCAGTGTATCGGAGCACATCAGGTGAGGCCCCAGTGTAATAGAGCACATCAGGTGAGGCCCCAGCGTATCGGAGCACATCAGGAGAGGCCCCAGTGTATCGGAGCACATCAGGTGAGGCCCCAGTGTATCGGAGCACATCAGGTGAGGCCCCAGTGTATCGGAGCACATCAGGAGAGGCCCCAGTGTATCGGAGCACATCAGGTGAGGCCCCAGTGTATCGGAACACATCAGGTGAGGCCCCGGTGTATCGAAGCACATCAGGTGAGGCCCCAGTGTATCGGAGCACATCAGGAGAGGCCTCAGTGTATCGGAGCACATCAGGTGAGGCCCCAGTGTATCCGAACACATCAGGTGAGGCCCCAGTGTATCGGAGCACATCAGGAGAGGCCCCAGTGTATCGGAGCACATCAGGAGAGGCCCCAGTGTATCGGAGCACATCAGGAGAGGCCCCAGTGAATCGGAGCACATCAGGTGAGGCCCCAGTGTATCGGAGCACATCAGGAGAGGCCCCAGTGTATCCGAACACATCAGGTGAGGCCCCAGTGAATCGGAGCACATCAGGAGAGGCCCCAGTGTATCGGAGCACATCAGGAGAGGCCCCAGTGTATCGGAGCACATCAGGAGAGGCCCCAGTGTATCGGAGCACATCGGGTGAGGCCCCAGTGTATCGGAGCACATCAGGAGAGGCCCCAGTGAATCGGAGCACATCAGGTGAGGCCCCAGTGTATCGGAGCACATCAGGAGAGGCCCCAGTGTATTGGAGCACATCGGGTGAGGCCCCAGTGTATCGGAGCACATCAGGAGAGGCCCCAGTGTTTCGGAGCACATCGGGTGAGGCCCCAGTGTATCGGAGCACATCAGGAGAGGCCCCAGTGTATCGGAGCACATCAGGAGAGGCCCCAGTGTATCCGAACACATCAGGTGAGGCCCCAGTGTATCCGAACACATCAGGAGAGGCCCCAGTGTATCGGAGCACATCAGGTGAGGCCCCAGTGTATCGGAGCACATCAGGAGAGGCCCCAGTGTATCGGAGCACATCAGGAGAGGCCCCAGTGTATCGGAGCACATCAGGTGAGGCCCCAGTGTAATGGAGCACATCAGGAGAGGCCCCAGTGAATCGGAGCACATCAGGAAAGACCCCAGTGTATCGTAGCACATCAGGTGAGGCCCCAGTGTATCGGAGCACATCAGGAGAGGCCCCAGTGTATCGGAGCACATCAGGAGAGGCCCCAGTGTATCGGAGCACATCAGGTGAGGCCCCAGTGTATCGGAGCACATCAGGTGAGGCCCCAGTGAATCGGAGCACATCAGGAAAGACCCCAGTGTATCGGAGCACATCAGGTGAGGCCCCAGTGTATCGGAGCACATCAGGAGAGGCCCCAGTGTATCCGAACACATCAGGTGAGGCCCCAGTGTATCCGAACACATCAGGAGAGGCCCCAGTGTATCCGAACACATCAGGTGAGGCCCCAGTGTATCGGAGCACATCAGGTGAGGCCCCAGTGTATCGGAGCACATCAGGAGAGGCCCCAGTGTATCGGAGCACATCAGGAGAGGCCCCAGTGTATCGGAGCACATCAGGTGAGGCCCCAGTGTAATGGAGCACATCAGGAGAGGCCCCAGTGAATCGGAGCACATCAGGAAAGACCCCAGTGTATCGTAGCACATCAGGTGAGGCCCCAGTGTATCGGAGCACATCAGGAGAGGCCCCAGTGTATCGGAGCACATCAGGAGAGGCCCCAGTGTATCGGAGCACATCAGGTGAGGCCCCAGTGTATCGGAGCACATCAGGTGAGGCCCCAGTGAATCGGAGCACATCAGGAAAGACCCCAGTGTATCGGAGCACATCAGGTGAGGCCCCAGTGTATCGGAGCACATCAGGAAAGACCCCAGTGTATCGGAGCACATCAGGAGAGGCCCCAGTGTATCGGAGCACATCAGGAGAGGCCCCAGTGTATCGGAGCACATCAGGAAAGACCCCAGTGTATCGGAGCACATCAGGTGAGGCCCCAGTGTATCGGAGCACATCAGGTGAGGCCCCAGTGTATCCGAACACATCAGGAGAGGCCCCAGTGAATCGGAGCACATCAGGAAAGACCCCAGTGTATCGGAGCACATCAGGAAAGACCCCAGTGTACGGGAGCAAACCAGGGGAGGCCCCGGTGAGTATTTAAAGGGAACGGGGTTGATCAGAGCATCGGGAGAGGGCCAAATGAGTATTTAAAGAGGGCATCAGAACACAGCGGGCACAAACAGGAGAAAAATCTGAAAAGTGATGTCATAGCTAACATAGAGGGAGAAGCAAAAAAGGACCAAGAGATTGATTAAGAGGGGAAAAATAGAGTATGAGAGTAAACTTGCAAGGAACATAAAGTGGACTGTAAAAGCTTCTATAAGTATGCAAAAAGAAAAAGATTAGTGAAGACTAATGTAGGTCCCTTACAGTCAGAAACAGGAGAATTTATAATGGGGTACAGGGAAATTGCAGAGCAATTAAACAAATACTTTGGTTCTGTCTTCACGGAAGAGGACACAAACTTCCCAGAAATGCTAGGGAACCAAGGGTCTAATGAGAAGGAGGAATTAAAGGAAATTAGTATTAGTAAAAAAAAGTACTGGAGAAATTGACGGGGCTGAAAGCCAATAAATCCCCAAGACCTGATAATCTGCATCCCAGAGTACTAAAAGAGATAGACATGGAAATAGTGGATGCATTAGTTGTCATCTTCCAAAATTCTACAGATTATTGAACAGTTCCTGCAGATTGGAGGGTGGCAAATGTAACCCCACTATTTAAAAAAGGAGGGAGAGAGAAAACAGGGAACTACAGACCAGTTAGCCTAACATCAGTAGTGGGGAAAATGCTAGAGTCTATTATAAAGGATGTGATAACAGGACACTTAGAAAATATCAACGGGATTAGACAAAGTCAGCATGGATTTATGAAAGGGAAATCATGTTTGACAAACCTACTGGAGTTTTTTGAGGATGTAACTGGTAGAATAGCTAAGGGAGAACCAGTGGATGTGGTTTATTTGGATTTTCGGAAGGCCTTTGATAAAGTCCCACATAAGAGGTTAGTGTGCAAAATTAAAGCACATGGGATTGGGGGTAATATACTGGCATAGATTGAAAATTGGTTAACAGACAGGAAACAGAGAGTAGGAATAAATGGGTCTTTTTCGGGGTGGCAGGCAGTGACTAGTGGGGTACCGCAGGGGTCAGTGCTTGGGCCCCAGCTATTCACAATATATATCAATGATTTGGATGAGGGAACCAAATGTAATATTTCCAAGTTTGCTGACGACACAAAACTAGGTGGGATCGTGAGTTGTGAGGAGGATGCAAAGAGGCTTCAAGGCGATTTAGACAAGTTGAGTGAGTGGGCAAATACATGGCAGATGCAGTATAATGTGGATAAATGTGAAGTTATCCACTTCGGAAGGAAAAACAGAAAGGCAGAGTATTATTTAAATGGTGACAGATTGGGAAATGTTGATGTACGAAGGGACCTGGGTGTCATTGTACACCAGTCACTGAAAGTAAACATGCGGGTGCAGCAAGCAGTTCGGAAGGCAAATGGTATGTTGGCCATCATTGCAAGAGGATTTTAGTACAGGAGCAAGGATGTCTTACTGCAGTTATACAGGGCCTTGGTGAGACCACACCTGGAGTATTGTGTGCAGTTTTGGTCTCCTTACCTAAGAAAGGATATACTTGCCATCGAGGGAGTGCAGCAAAGGTTCACCAGACTGATCCCTGGGATGGAAGGATTGTCATATGAGGAGAGATTGGGTCGACTCAGCCTGTATTCACTCGAGTTTAGAAGAATGAGAGGGGATCTCATTGAAACATATAAAATTCTGACTGGGCTAGACAGACGGGATGCAGGGAGGATGTTTCCCCTGGCTTGGCGATCCAGAACGAGGGATCACAGTCTCAGGATACGGGGTAGGACATTTAGGACTGAAATGAGGAGAAATTTCTTCACTCAGAGGGTGGTGAACCTGTGGAATTCTCTACCACAGTAGGCTGTAGAGGCCAAATCACTGAACATATTTAAGAAGGAGCTAGATAGATTTCTCGACACAAAAGGCATCAAGGGATATGGGGAGAGAGCGGGAATATGGTATTGAGATCGAGGATCAGCCATGATCATATTGAATGGCGAAGCAGCCTCAAAGGGCCAAATGGCCTACTCCTGCTCCTATTTTCTATGTTTCTATGTTTCTAGCAGTGGAGCCCGAGGAATAAAAGCCACGTGTTTCATTTATTTATTTTTGCTTTCACGTTTAACTGTGTATGAGATAATGGGCTATTAAACAACAATTATATATATATAAAACATAAGGGGCAAGGGCAAAAACTAAACTTTCAACTTTAAGTAATTAGAAAGTAACTTTAAGTTAAATAGCATGAGAGCTGAGACCCATTGCCTGCGCATCCTGTGCCATGTGGGAACTCCAGAACTCTTTGTGTGTCCTGGACGGCCAGGTGTGCAGGACGTGCCTCTAGCTGCTCGAACCTGAGCTTGAGCTCAGGGTTTCTGAACTTGAGCAGAGGCTGGTGTCACTGCAGGGCACAGGGGAGGCTGAAAGTTTTTTGGATCGCATGTTCCAGGAGGTGGTCAGCCCGCAGCCACAGAGAGTTCAGGAGGAGAGTAACTGGGTAGCCATCCCGCAGGATAAGGAGAAGAGGCAGACAGTGCAGGAATCCTCCAGGAGTGCGGCACTCACAAAACGGTTTTCTGTGAAGGTGACGACACCTTGGGGAAATGCAGTCTGGAGCAAATCCCCAGCACCGTGGATTGAGAGTGTGGTGCTCACAAACCAGTTTTCAGTGCTGAATACCGGTGAAGGCAACGACACCTCATAGGAGTACAGTCCAGAGCAAAGTCATGGCACCATGGGGAAAGTACTGCACAGAGGGGAAACTGCAAAATGTAGAAATGCAGTGGTATAGGGGATTCAATAGTCAGGGGGATAGACAAGTGTTTCTGCAACTGCTGATGTGAGTCTTGCATGGTGCCTTGCCTCCCTGGTGCCAGGGTAAAGGACATCAGGGAACGGGTGCAGAACATTCTGCGAGGGGAAGGGGAACAGCCAGAAGTCATGGTCCACGATGGAACCAATGACATAGGAAGGAAAAGGATTGAGGTCCTAAAGTCGGAGTTTCAGGAAGAAGTTAAAGAGCAAGAGCTCAAAGGTGGTAATCTCTGGATTACTCCCAGCGCCACGTGCTTGTGAATATAGGAACAGCAAGATGAAGCAGGTTAATGCATGGCTGAAGAAGTGGTGCAGGAGGGAGGGCTTCAGATTCCTCGGGCATTGGGATCAGTTCCAGGGCAGGAGGGACTTGTGTAAGGGTGGATGGGTTGCACCCGGACAGGGCTGAGACCAATGTTCTCGTGGGGAGGTTAACTAGTGCTGTGGGGGAGGGTTTAAACTAATTTGGCAGGGGGAGGGGAACCAGAATGAAGCATCAGAAAAGAGAATCAAAGTGCATAGAGGACTGGGTCAGACAAACAGCATTAGAATAAAGAGTAGTCCAGAAAAAGGAGGGATTAGACAAGGGAGAAATGCAAAGCACACTAATGCGGGTTTGGAGTGCATGTGCGTAACTGCACAGAGCATGACAAATAAGGTTGGTGAGCTGCAGGCACAAGTTGCCACATGGGGTTATGATATAGTGGCAATAGCCTAGCTCAAACAAGAGCAGGATTGGTAACTTAATATTCCTGGCTACAAGGTCTTCAGAAGAGATAATGAAGGAAAAAAGGAGTGGGGGGGGTTGGCAGTATTGATCTAAGATACTGTTACAGCCCTGGAAAAGGACAGTGTGCTTAAGGTTTCAAAGACAGAATCTATTTGGTTAGACTTGAGGAGCAGAATCCAAGTTGTTATACTGCTGGTTGTATACCACAGACCCCCAATAGTGGGAAGGAGATGGAGGTGCAAATCTGGAAGCAAATTTCCAAAAAATGTAAAAACAATAGAGTAGTGATAATGGGGGCCTTCAATTATCCCAATATAGGCTGGGGGAAAAAACAGTGTAAAGAGCATGGAGGGGGAGGAATTCCTGAAATGTGTACAAGAGAACTTTCTTGATCAGTATGTTGCCAGCCCATCGAGGAAGGAAGCAGTGCTGGATATAGTTCTGCGGAATGATGTGAGGCAAGTGGAGCATATTTCAGTGAGGGAGCATTTGGGAAACATTGATCACAATATCATTAGGTTTCGTGTAGTAATAGAAAAGGACATAGAACAATCAAACTCAACTGGAAGAGGGCTAATGTCAGTGAGTTGAAAAAGGATCTGGCCCAGGGGGATTGGAATCAAAGGTTGGAAGGTAAACGTATAAAGAGTGAAAGGATAGTCAAAGGACGGGTTGGGTCAATTAGGGACCGAAAGGGAAATCTTCTTGTGGAGGCAGAGGGCATGGCTGAGGTACTAAATGAGTACTTTGCATCTGTCTTCACTAAAGAAGTGGATGCTGCCAGTGTCACAGTAAAAGAGGGGGCAGAAAAATTGGGTAGGATAAAATAAATAAAGAGGAGGTACTTCAAAGGTTGGCAGTGCTTATAAGTAGAAAGGTCACCCGGTCCGGAAGGGATGCATCCTAGGTTGCTGAGCGAAGTAAGGGTGGAAATAACAGAGGCTCTGGTCACAATATTCCAATCTTCCTTGGATATGGGAATGGTGCCAGAGGACCGGAGGGTTGCAAATGTTACATCTCTGTTCAAAAAAGGGGAGAGGGATAAACCTATAGGCCAGTCAGCCTAACGTCGGTGGTGGAGAAACTTCTAGAGACCATAATCCGGGACAAAATTAATTGTCACTTGGAAGAATATGGGTTAATAAATGACAGCCAACATGGATTTGTTGAAGGCAAATCACGTTTGACTACCTTGATCGAGTTCTTCGGTGAAATAAAGGAGAGTTGATGAGGGTAGTGCCGTTGATGTTGTGTATATGGACTTTCAAAACACGTTTGATAAAATGCCATATAATAGACTTGTTAGCAAAATTGAAGCCCATGGGATTAAAGGGGCAGTGGCAGTATGGATACAAAATTGGCTACGAGACAGAAGGCAGAGTAGTGGTGAACGGTTGTTTTTCAGACTGGAGGGAAGTGTGCAGAGGAATCCCCTAGGGGTCAGTATTAGGACCATTGTTCGTTTTTATATATATTGATGACCTGGGCTTGGGTGTAAGAGGCATAATTTAAAAGTTTGCGGATGACACAAAATTTGCAAATGTGAGGAGGATCGTAGCAAACTTCAGGAGGACACAGACATACTTGTGAAATGGGCAGACATATGGCACATGAAATTTAATATAGAGAAGTGCGATGTGATGAATTTTGGAAGGTGGCAGGACAAGTTGATAAAGTTGTTAAAAAGCATATGGGATCCTTGGCTTTATAAATAGAGGTATAGAGTAAAAAAGCAAGGAAGTTATGCTAAACTTTTATAAGAAATTTACTAGAATGGCACCAGGGGTGAAGGACTTCAGTTACGTGGAGATACTTGAGGAACTGGGATTGTTCTCCTTAGAGCAGAGAATATTAAGGGGATTTTTAATAGAGGTGTTCAATACTATGAAACGGTTTGGATAGAGTAAATAAGAAGAAATTGTTTCCACTGGCAGGAGGGTCGATAACCAGAAGACACAGATTTAAGATAATTGGCAAAAGAACCGGGGGAGGTGAGGAGAATTTTTTTAAGCGGCGAGTTGTAATGATCTGGAATGCACTGCCTGAGAGGACGGTGGAAGCAGATTCAATAATAACTTTCAAAAGGAAATTGGATAAATACTTGGAAAGGAAAAATTTGCAGGGCTATGGGTAAAAAGTAGGGGAAGTGGGACTAATTGAATAGCTCTTTCAAAGAGCCAGCACAGGCACAATGGGCCCAATGGCCTCCTTCAGTGCTATAAGATTCTATGATTCTATGAATGTCAGTAATATATGAGGAGCAATAAACCATTTCTACCATGAGAAGATATTTTCTGACTGAAGGAACAGTTGCTTTACATTTGCTTTCAGTACCATTCTGATTGACTAGAAGGGCCATGTGATTGCAGCAGATCTATATCAATCTCTCTACCCCCACCCCTTGCCTCCACAGGATGCTTTATCTAGTAAACCAGCCAACATCATCTTCCTATTCTGGCTGTAAAAATGCTTTCTAATCACTAAAATGGATCAACTTTAGCACATTTCCACAAAAGAATAATCGGTATTACATTCAGGAGCTGCCATTGTTGAGAGGGAACAAAGTGTATCATTCATAGATGGTTTGGCAAAAAACTCTATTTTTTTCCACTAATAACTGAGTACATGGCCAAGATCAATTACTCATTGGAATATACAAAAATACATAATATACCTCGTTTATTCTCAAATTAGTTCTTTATTCTACTAAATGTTAACCACAAGGGCTCTGAATTGGGCCACGTAGCGCCTGTCGTGTGGGCGCTACGCGAACTCCTAAGGACCCAAAATGGCATCCAGAATGCGCACGCACACATCTAGTGTGACGTGCGCCAGACACCATTTTGGTAAAGGCGTCGTGCAGGCGCAGATAACGAACGCCGGCAGCGTGTATAGTAAGGAAATTATAGGGTAGATCAGTGTGCAACGCTGATTTAAAGGGACAGATGTGATTTTGGAACTCAACGCTCCAGCCAACGCACTGTCTTAACCATGCACAGCTGAACAGCTCTTAAACAGCATGGAGGACCGCCCACCAACACGATTTAAAGGGATCGTGCAGGAGTTACAGGTTTGTTGCTGGATTATTGCTTCTGGCTGCTGATGCATTTATACCTGTTTTTGGAGGTCTCCTATACTTGAATACTAGGACTAGGGGATATAGCTTAAAAATTAGAGCCAGGACTTGCAGGAGTGAAGTTAGGAAATGCTTCCACACACAAAGAGTGGTAGAAGTTTGGAACTCTCTTCCGCAAATGGCAGTTAATGCTAGCTCAATTGTAAATTTTAAATCTGAGACTGATAGATTTTTGTTAACCAAAGGTATTAATCAAAGGTTAACCAAAGGTACCAAAGATAGGGAGCTAAGGCGGGCATATGGAGTTGGGTCACAGTGATCTCGTTGAATGGTGGAATAGCCTTAAGGGGCTAAATGGCCTACTCCTGTTCCTATATTCCTATGGTTCCTTTAATAAAGTTTCAACACTCTACAGGGAGTGGGCTGGCTAACTGACAGGCAACAGCAAGGGCACTGGTGGAGTGGCAGAGGTGGTACAGGAATGCTGTCATTCTGAGAGAGGACAGCAGGTTCATGTTTCATGGAACCACTGCCATTCGCTGCCTCCTGTTATGTGCCACCTTCTCCTGCAAGAAAGCAGGTCGTGTGTCAGTGCGTGTCCTGCAAGATGTTTGGGTGATGTGGCTGTCATGGTTAAATAGCTGCCGGTGTGTCTGACCTGTGAGTTATGGTGTGCGGCTTGCAACATTGGTAATGTGTGAGCTTAAGAGGAAACATCTGATTGGAAGAGTTGAGTACTGATTGAAAGAGTTTGTTGGTATGTGGGCGATGGGGTGTGTAGTGCATGGAACAGTGGATGCGGCTAGTGGTGTAGATGCTGGAGACACCACTTGACAGTTGACCCCACTCACCTTGACCACTCGTGTCAAAGCACTGAACTTCTTCCTGCACTGCATCCATGTTCATGGTGCTGTGCACCTGGCATTGACTTCGTCCCCCACTGCCTCTCACTGCCTCGGGAGCATATGACTGAAGGGCCACTTGCTCCCCCTGTGGATATAGGATGCCCCTCCTTCTATCCCCCTCTTGCACCAAGGCCTCAAGTGCATCTTCAGAGAACTTCGGTGCATGCACTCTTGCAGGCCTGGTACAGACTCAGATCTGCAGATTGGTGATGTCTGGTGTGCAGATTGGGGGATGTGGGATTTAATAGTCTGCAACCTTTATTCAATGTTTTAAAATAACTCAACAGTTTGTAAAGATAGGGACGAGACCTGCATCTGTGTTTTACATGTGTGATGTCGTGCAGACCCGTATCTTATATTTTGCAAATATCAGAGTCCCGCAAACATTGAGCAGCCCAGTTGTTGCTCATTAAAAATTCCAGAGATCCCATCATCACCATGCTGCACTATATTGTGGCACAGATTCACTTCCCAATTGACTTCCACTTTCTGCAGCCACACTGCACCTTCCCTATAAGAGGTGCAGGCTGCCTTTATGTGGTGCTAGCCACTTGCGATATCTGGGCCCCCTGCTCGTGAGCAGCCACTCAACAGCGCAGGTAGGGCTGGCTGCACGCAGCAATCAGGTAAATCAGCAGGCAGCACGAATGATACAATGTTACGTGCTGCCTACATCTCAACGGCCGGGCACGGGTTAATCCCGCACCGCGACCCCTGCCCCCCCCCCCTCCTTGAAAGTGGAGTCACAGGTGGATAGAGTGGTGAAGAAGGCATTCAGCATGCTTGGTTTCATTGGTCAGAACATTGAATGCAGGAGTTGGGATGTCTTGTTGAAGTTGTACAGGGCATTGGTGAGGCCACACTTGGAGTACTATGTACAGTTCTGGTCACCCTATTACAGAAAGGATATTATTAAACTAGAAAGAGTGCAGAAAAGATTTACTAGGATGCTACCGGGACTTGATGGTTTGACTTACAGGGAGAGGTTAGACAGACTGGGACTTTTTTCCCTGGAGAGTAGGAGGTTAAGGGGTGATCTTATAGAAGTCTATAAAATAATGAGGGGCATAGATAAGGTAGATAGTCAAAATCTTTTCCCAAAGGTAGGGGAGTCTATAACGAGGGGGCATAGATTTAAGGTGAGAGGGGAGAGATACAAAAGGGTCCAGAGGGGCAATTTTTTCACTCAAAGGGTGGTGAGTGTCTGGAACGAGCTGCCAGAGGCAGTAGTAGAGGCGGGTACAATTTTGTCTTTTAAAAAGCATTTGGACAGTTACATGAGTAAGATGGGTATAGAGGGATATGGGCCAAGTGCAGGCAATTGGGACTAGCTTAGTGGAATAAACTGGGCGACATGGACATGTTGGGCCGAAGGGCCTGTTTCCATGTTGTAACTTCTATGATTCTTCTATAACCCCCCCCCAAGTACTTACCGAGACAGCAAGCAGTCACACCAATTAACCTTAAAGCTTTGGCAAGGTTGGTTCCATTGTTAAGTAAGGTCTCTTCATCTGTGGATCATCTATCTACACTGATGCATGCACTTTCAACACCAAAATAAAACCTTTACAGGTGTACCAAAACTATGGGTATAATCTGGAATACCTAGACTTTAAGTCTCAACTATAAAAAGCTGCCAAAGGTAGCTATTCAACATGCTGTAACATACATAAGCAGTCTGGTAGCTCAAGGGATTCGTGTCTTGGCTCCTTACCAGAGGTTATGAGTTCAATTCCCAGGGCTGCCTATCACTCAGGCTTTCTCTTTTCAGTTGACTGAGTTCTGTCAGGTCTTGGCTGGTTTACTAAATAAAATATTCTGTCGAAGCAAGGTGTCCCATCTTTGTGGAAGCGACAAAGGGGAAGGGTTGGCACGGACCCCACCTGAATTATATGGCCCAGCTAGCCAATCATTGCAATACTGGCATTAACAGAGAATTGAAACAGTCTGTGGCTCCGACCATGCTTCTGATTTGGCTGTCGGAGGACCCATGGGTCAAACAGCTTGCAGGAGCAGAAAATAAAGGATGGGGAGAAAATATTTGTTTTAAATTCTAAATAATTTGAATATGAGATATGTGTATGTGCTTGTTTTTGGCAGGATGGTCTAAATCACAGACTGGTTCACTTCATGAAGGACGTCAGTATTCGTCTGTGATTGGCCAGCGGGGCCATATGTTTTGAGTGGTGTCTGTGCCAATCTTTCCCCCACACCATGCTCTCACAACGTGTTCCATCTATTAACCCAGCCAAACACTAACTAAGTCAGCCAGCCTTTATTAGCTAATATGCTTACTAAGTGATTGTTCCTTTAATTTTTGAAGATTGTAATCATTTGCGATAAATTAGCTGCAAGTAAAAAAAGAAAATCTTTATACATTTATTCCACAAGTAGGTTGCATGACTAACTGATCAAATTGCTGATTAATTCACAGCCTGCAGCTCATTTTATTCCTGCCCTGTTCCAATTTATCATATTTGCAGCCCTGTCATTACTGCACAAGCAAGGTGATGATAATGAGAAGGTCTAAATACTCCTTTGGTTGAAAACAAATAAAGTTCATTAGACAAAAGGTACCAGTAACAGAAAGATGGAGTGTCCATTACCTGTGAAGTCCAAAAAGGCAACTCCACATCAGCAAAATATGGATTCACTAAAAAAGTGCCCAGCTCCTCACTGCCAATGAGAGAAGTGCAATAATTACAGTATTGTTTTGTTAGTGGATTAATCAGGGCCAAAAATCCTTAATTGGTCAATTTGATATTGTAAATGATTTTTTTAAACCTCCACCAACTTATACATCCACTTTTCTCATTTCTTTTTCTGGCATTCACTGACATTGTGCCAAGAAAAATCACTTGATTTGGGGGTGGCTTCATTGGCTCGCTGTGGTAAGCTTACACATTTTGGACACATGTACGAAGTATATAGTGGATACAATCTTTGAAAATGGCATTAATCATGTCCTGGAGAAAAGAAGGAAATGGCAAGATAAACTAGATCATCATATCTGTATCAAATACAGTTAATCAGTCCACAGTATATTGCGAGCCATGAAATATTACCAGCTACTATCTTTAATTCATTAAAATGCATCAGGATAGGGGAAGGAGAGTTTTCCTTGATCAGTAATTATAAATCATAATGTAATGAATGTTTAATCAAATCTTTCAGTATGGGGTTGCAAGGTTACTTACAATCCATTGAAGAGTAGCTGGTTGTGATTTTTAATTGATAGAAATAGACATTTCAGCTAAAGCGGAAACATTTGCTTACGCAAGTCATTTCAATGCATTGTTTTGTTACTCTCCTTTTCTCTGCAATTTTTCTCCTCTCCTCTCTTGAAAGATTCCACAGGCACCAGATGTCCTCCAGTACCTCCCCCAAGTGGCAATTCTTCAAGTGTGATCCCAAAGAGTATCAGCAGGATGCTCGATTGTGGTGGGCATCACACCCAACGTCCACAAATGTGCACTTTCCAGCAGAATTATAAGCGGGAAGCTTGGCTGATTTTCCCTCCCGAAGTCAGAAGCCACTGAGGCCGATTGTAATACCCCTCACACCACAGCTGAGATTTGATCCAGGGAATCAAGCCTGAGACTTTCTATTCCGTACTACTCAGCTGCACAATGCTTTTATCGACATGCTACTGGAGATCCAAATGTTGAATGGCAAATAATAACAACCAAACTAAGAGTTATTTCCTCACGCATTCTAATGTGAGAAAGATATCAGGGTATGTTTTCCAATTGGCATCACTGGTGGCAGTGCCCCAGAACAAGAAATGGGAGTATGGGAAATTAGCTACAGAACCCACTAATTGGTGAGTCTCCACCTATAATGCACCATACATATACTTCTAGGGCAAGGTGGGTGAGGGGCGGAGGGTAGATGAAGCTCTTTCAAAATTTTGTGTAACATCCTTAATATTAACCTGTGGGGTTCATGGCTTTATTAAAATAGTGCAGAGTTTTGGTACAAACGCATTGTGCTCATATGAGGACAGAACCGATCATAATTTCTACCCTATACACTCATGTAGACTTAACAAAATTGGCATTTTCATCAAAATACAAGTTCTCAAGCTGATTTTCAGAAAAGTTGTGATTCCACAAGGACTTCGACAACTTCATGTTAGTCTATTATCACAGTTTGATTTTGAATTCAAGGCCACCCTGCAACTTACTGGGAAGAAAAAGAAACCACAGAACTCAGCATTCGCTTGTCACTCTTGCGATCTGTGACATCATCTCAACCTTCAACATCTCATTCCCTTGGAACCCACCTCAGTCTATGTGTTAACCTATATATTGTACATGTTAAAATACATGAGGGTAGAAATGGATAGCGCCAGCCTCCCGGCATGAACTGGTCGGAGGGAACAATCCCTGAGCCACAACAGGTATCTCTGAGGCTCAATCGAAATTGGGCCTCAGGTTTCATTTAAATTAGAGCTGCAGAAACCTGCTGCGCTTCCCCAAGCTGCTCGCCAGCAAAGAGGACATCAGGTGCAGGCTGCTGTGATGTCAAGTAGATCCAGGGGAGGAGGTAATTGGGAAGGGGATAAGCTGGGGCCAGCAATGGTCTGCTAGTTAGGCCGCAGTAGACATCATTATCCTGAACGCAGCAGGCCTGGCGCTGGCTGCCTTCAGGGCAGCCCATTGACAGGAAATGGTCCTAAAACAGACATTAGGCCCCTCATTAATATATGCAAGGGGCCTAACGCCTGTTTAGAGTACTGTGCCCAGTTCTGGTCTCCGTATTACAAAAAGGATATAGAAGCTGGAGTGCAAAAACTATTTACAAGGTCGATACCAGAACAGAAAGGTTATAACTATCAGCAAAGGCTGAACATGCTGGGGTTCTTTTCTCTGGAAAAGAGAAGGCTAAGAGGTGACCTGATAGAGGTCTTTAAAATTATGAAAGGGTTTGAAAAGGTAGATGTAGAGAAAATGTTTCCACTTGTGGGGGAGTCCAAAACTAGAGCTCATAAATATGATACGTGCTAATAAATCCAATAGGGAATTGAGGAGGAACTTCTTTACCCAGAGAGTGGTGAGAATGTGAAACTTGCTACCACATGGAGTAGTTGAGGTGAATAGAATAGATGCATTTAAGGGGAAGCTAGATAAACACATGAGGGAGAAAGGAATAGAAGGATATGATGAGATGAAGTAAGATGGGGGAGCTTATGTGGAGCATAAACACTGGCATACATCTGTTGGGCCGAATGGCCTGTTTCTGTGATGTAAATACTATGTAATACTATGTTTTAGGTGGCCGCCTAAAAAATTACCCGACCCAATATGGGACTGGACATATTTCAGGCATCTTTGGGGCCTGAGGCATACCCCCACGAAATTGGCCATTTTTGCGCCTATCTACTGCCTGGAAAATGGGCTCAAAGAGGTCCAATCTCTAGGCCTATGCATGTGTCACATACACATTAGATATTAGAATTAGTTATCCTAAGATCACAATGCTGGGAAAGTGAAAATCTGGCTATTTCCCAGAAAGGAATGTATGGGACATCTGAACATCAAGATTAAAAGTGCTAACAGCATAGAACTCCTAACCAAATATGCATAAATGTTTCTCAGTATTGTGAACCACAATGTACAGGGGATAGAATCACTGGCAAGAAAATCCTCCCTGTCATAACTGTCGCAGTTACAAAGTTGACTTCAGAAAATAGCATTCAAAGGCATTTGTGTGCATGGCAGTTGGTTCAATCGCTCTAAGTAATTTCTTATACCTTGCCAAAACTATTTCCAAAAAACTGAAGAGATGATTATTTTAAACAAATTTATATTTTATAATCACTTGTCTACTTTTGCAATAAAACTTTCTATTCCGAGTATTAACAGTCATTGAAGATTGACTGTTTCCTGTCATTGACTGTATTTTATGTGGATATTTGGAACTGCATTTTGGAGTAGTAACATTGCCTGCAGCTACTCATCAAGATCAGTGAAAAAGTTGCAAGAAAGTTTTGCCTGTGGGGCCTTTGTCAGGTTAGAGTCCTAGAAGAAAAATGAGGCTTTCTCTTCTTTTATCTGATGGGTTCTACCTCAAAAAGTATCTAGAAGCTTTCTCGGAGATCATTCCCTGTGGCCAGTTCACAGTGGCTTCATTTCTCAGGAAATAAGATGAATAACCAGTCGATTTGCTTTTGGCAGGATTTTGGTTGAGGGAGGATACCAGAAATACTCCCTGCTCTTCTTGAAAAGGGTTTTTTAATGTCCACCTAAACATACAGATGAGACCCCGGTTAAACATCTTGGCTAGAAATCAGATCACGCCTGGAAACGCATGAGTGGGACGCGATGCACGCACCTGTTCACTTGGGTGCAGGGACAATGTGAAGCTCGTGCTGGGACCTCATTATAATGTGTCAGGCATGCAGCCAGCACTACCTACATTGTTTATTGGCTACACGCCTGTTTGGTGGGATGGGAAATTGGGCTTACCAGCCACCTTCTACTTTCAGCACTACTGCAACCCTCACTTCCCCATACCTCAGATCTTACCCACAACATCTGCATATTCCACTATGACATTCCCAAAACAGCTTACAAGGCTGTCACTAACACATTCCCTTCTTTTTTGTAGGAAAAGGTTGCATACAACATGAGGCAGTCAGGGCTGTACTGCAGAGCTCCTCCCGAATGGTCCGGGCAGCAGCAGCATTGCTCGAGCACGCTAAAGGTCTGTTCAATGATATTTCTGGTGGTGGCTGCGTCTGTGCTTGGGTTCCTGACAGGAGTCATGTGATGTCTGGAGGGGATATCCCTAGTCGTCAAGTAGCCAGCCTGTGACCTGATGGCCTGGTTGACATAAAGGCGGCACAGAATGAATGAATCATGACTGTTGCCAGGAAACTAGGTACAAACCTGCATGACGCGCTGCCTGTGGTCGGAAACCAGCTGGACATTGAGGGAGTGGAATCGCTTTCTATTGAGAAAGATGCCAGGCTGGTGATGGGGATCACGCAAGGCAATCAGAGTTCAGTCTATGGTACCTTGCATCCTGAGAAAGCCTGCCCTGTAGGCTAAGCCTAGTGCTCTTTCGTCCTGCTTCACTCTGTCCATTGGGAATGTGGTATATTTGTTCCTCCTGGCACAGAAAGCCTCGGTGACCTCCTTGATACAACGGTGAACAGCAAACTGGGAGATGCTGCTGATGTCACCTACGGCAGTCTGGAAGGAGCCTGTTGCATAAAAGCTAAGGCCCAGGGTAACCTTGACAGCCACAAGCAGTTCTGTTTGAGGCTCCAAAAGAATAGGTGCAACAGGAAGAATAGCCATAGTAAACTTTTCTTAATATAAAATATATACACACACATATTAAAGACTAATTCTGCAGTGGTTGCGAGTACAAGGTCAGGCCTGGACTATAGTAGGCATTACCTCATTAACCGTTCAGGAGAAGAGATAAGAAATAAAGTAGGTGAATATTAAGTCAGTCAAGAAAACATAAGGAAGCAGCCAGTAAAAATAGAGTTGTATTATGGATGTACTGGGAAGAGATAAGAAGGGCAGGTCATAACTGATACCCGTGGTTTCTCATTATGAATACAATGAACAAGAAACAGGTGGCGGTGCACAGTGCATTGAAGGGAGATTAACCAGACGTAGGGAGGGCACGTTGACATAGTGGCATCACATTAGAAGGACGTGATTAACCCTATAAAAGATACAACACACTGGAGCTCCTTTAGGTACTTCGGCCTAGTCTTGCTGAGGCTAGCGTAAGCAGTCAAGACAACACACTATGGCATCCTGACGATCAGTCCTCTGTACGTGAGTTATAATCAGTACCAATCTCATGGGCACTGCATGTAAGGGGTTTTGTTTTATTATATCATTGAAGAGTATTAATCAGACGTTTCAGAGTTTCCTAGTCCTTGAACTTGCATTCGAGGTAAAGGATGTTTGACAATATCCTATAATACCTCCACATAAGAGCAACAGAGATAGATGACAGTATCCTATAGAAACCCAACAGGCTCCAGATATGGCTGCAGCAGGTAACGTAGCTCGATGATAGCATCTTTGGTGAAGCCTGAGACATTGCTCCTCAGTGAAGTTTCGATAGGAGACGTGCACCCTGAAGACCCGCTATGGGTATGGCCTCCTGAGTTGTATCTTCCTCCTCCCTCCTCTCCAGCTGTTCCTGTTCTCTCCTGTCTTCCTGGCTGCCCCCTCATCCTCCAGCCCCAAAGGCAGACCTACCAGCCACCCATTACTACAGTAAAACTGTTTTGAAGGCAAGCAAAAGCACCAGCACCAGCCAAAAATTCCTAGCAGAAGTCAGAAATCAGCTGTAGAAGGCAACAACAAGCTTAGGACCCTTGTTTAAATATGGTAATGAGGCATTTGAATGATTCCAGCAAGCATTCTGGATGCTTACGGAGGTGCCCGATCCAATACGGTGGTGTAGGATAATAATATAATAGGAAAAATAGCTTAACAATACAGTAACTTGCTTGCACTTTTGGTCAATATTAACAAAACCAACAATTTGATTTAGCACTGGCACCCAAACTTACATAATTTGGGTTAATCTACTTGTTTGATCTAACAAGTGGGTGGGCGCACTTCCGGCGCATGCATGCTGCCTGCCATATTGGATCCTTAGGTGCCCATTTTACACCCGTAAAAACTGCGTGGTGGGATCGAATTTCTAGGCCTTATTACTAGACATTCTGGCGGACGAGCAGAAACAGCAGGAGACTACAGCCTGGGAAGTTCCAGGGCAAAGGAGGACTACTACCCAGTGAAATATCAATACCAGTGATGTGGTGCCTATCTGGGCCAGGGAGATACAATGTGTACGGAGGCTTTAAAACGATCTCAGAACCAGACCTACAACCAAACAGTAGCATTCAGATAACACTCCCAGTGGAAGTTAAAGTATCTGCTGCAGGAACCAGCAGGAGACATCAGCAGGATCAGCAGGTATTAAGGGATATGGGCCAAAGGCAGGTATATGGAGCTAGATCACAGATCAGCCATGATCTTATCAAATGGCGGAGCAGGCACGAGGGGCTGAATGGCCTACTCTTATTCCTTTGTTCCCATGTTCCTATCACTGAGTATGCAGGTCACCACTGCATCATAGATATAGCTTTTGCCCTGTGTTTGTACATTGGTGTGTTGTGGGAGAGCACAGAAACTGGCGAAAGTCAAAATCATCAGGACCGTGAAAGTTTGAAATTATCTTTGCACAAACCAGGAACATTGTCCTCTCCAAAAATTTCTCCATCTCTCACTCTCAGGCAATGATTTCAATTACAGCCTCCTCATAGCAGTATGGAATTTCAGATGCCACATGACAGCACCTATTTGGTCCCACTGGTATCTATTGAAGACCATCTTCCTCTGCAAATACTAACAAGCAATGTGTAACTGTATTGCATGTGTGTCCCTGTAGACTTTTGAAATATGTATACTTCTCAGATATCCTCATTATCTTTCTTTTGTGCTCCACTTCCAGCACAGTAATGGACACATTTGAGGAAAAGATACTGTTGTGTGAATATACTCAGGCAAACAAGGCTGACACCCGTGACTATTGTACATAACCATATGGAGCAGTGTAAGACAAGTGACAGTCATACACATATATAGCACTGACATTCAGAACCATATATAGCAATCTAAGTGAAATGACAGTTAAAGAGAAAGCTGAGGAGTGAACTAATAGAGTTCTTTAAAATTATGAAGGCATTTGATAGGGTAGACGGAGAGAAGATGCTTCCGCTTGTGGGAGAGACCAAAACTAGGGGCCATAAATATAAGATAGTCACTAATAAATCCAACAGAGAATTCAGGAGAAACTTCTTTACCCAGAGAGTGGTTAGAATGTGGAACTCGCCACCACAAGGAGTAATTGAGGCGAGTAGCATAGATGCATTTAAGGGGAAACTAGATGAGGAAGAAAGGAATAGAATGATATGCTGATGGGGTTAGATGAAGAGGGGTGGGAGGAGGCTCATGTGGAGCATAATTGCCAGCACAGACCAGTTGGGCCAAATGGCCTGTTCCTGTGCTGTAAATTCTATGTAGTAGCAGTGTAAGTATACTGACAGTCAGTCCCATTGCTTATCTTGGCACTTATCTTTAAATTGGATACTTTGGGGATGAATTATTACACCAAAGAAGAAAGATATGCACCCTTGGTGGTCTGGGGAGGTAGTTAAACGAGATTTTCTGGGTCAGATAATTTGCGTACCCATTGGGTAATCATTGGTATAAAACAGAGCACAAAGCAGCCGGAGGTATAGGAAGTGGACAGGGATGAGAAGAAGGCTGCCTATGGTTTTGGAGTTACGGGACCCAGAATGCATGGGTACATGCCTGAAGAGAGGAACATCGCACCTAAGTCCAGGCTCTGATGTCAATCTCTGTGGCAACTGACAGATTTGGCTCTCAAGTCTACAGCCCTCATTTGCCGCAACATCGCGAAAGATTTGCATTTGTTGAAGCAACCAATGGAGCAAGTGCTAGCTTCATTGGAATCTGCAGCAGATCCCCACCTAAGAAGCGGCCAAGGACCAGTCAGTGCTTCCACTGTCATGGAAGCACAGACTGCAGCTCTGGTGGCAATAAGGGAGGGAATAGAGAGCAGCCTCCAGACCATTGTGACCGGGCTGCATGCTGCTATCTCTCTGGCTATCTCTCTGGGCTTTCAGGATCTGATAGCTGCCATTAGACCAGCCATCCCGCTGATCAGTGGGGCCAAAGGTCCAGGGCCCAGTAGGATGATGACGGCCGAAGTCCACTGCCCAATACTGCCATGTCTCAGATCACGTGCCAGGCCTCTGGCCCCTCAGAGCACCACGCCAGTGGAACATGGGAAGCCACACCAGGCTGCCCAGGAGCAAGCTCCAGAGATGCAGCCAGAGGTGGTTTCCTATCTGGTGCAGGTTGCCAAGAGACGAGGGTTACCTCAGTCCCATGATCCTTTTGTAGAGATTGAGCAGCCAACCACCTCCCGTGATCCTGGCCCTCAGGTTGTACCTAGATGAAGCACTAGAATAGGTGAAAAAAGGGCACATGTAGGCAGCCAGGAGAAGCACGGTGTTAAGAAAGAGTAGGTTGGCTTGTATACACTTTGTGCAATTATTGGTACAATTATTTTATTAAAATACAACGCTCACTGACACGGTGCTGAATGGCTATACTGAGAGTTCTTTAAAACACCAGCGTGCCTATTAAGGAGGCTAATTAGTGCTTCAGCACCATTATTGTAGGTTTGTTGTGATCACCTACTTAGTTGTGCAGTAGTTGCACCATGAATTCACCATGATAAACCTATGTGTTTCTGCAATACATTAAAGGAGAAAAAAAATTAACCTTCACTTAATACACTAAGAGTAAACTAAATTCCAGGGGTTTACTAGACTTTACTATGGCCACTGAAAGCTGGCCAATGCACAAATTCCCAATCTCAGGCATATCATTGGTGAAGGTACCATGTCGATAGGGTTGCTAACTCTGGTTGGACGTATTCCTGGAGGTATCATCACATGACTCCTGACTCCAAGCACCCGGCCCCAACCTTCCCACCATTGGTCACCTGACACAACCATCCTCATGGCCCATTGCCTTCCCACACCAATTGGAAAGTGATCAGATTCTCCATTACCTGATTGGATGATTCTTGACTGTCAGTCAAACAGCCTTCTTTCTCATCTCCAATATTTTTATAACTAATAAATGAAATTGTTCAAGGAGAATGAAAAAAAATGTTTTTTTTAGTGCCCTTATAATTTTTTTCCAGGATTGCTGGAAGTAGTGTCCAGGAAATTCCAGGACAATCCTGGAGGGTTAGCAACCCTACATGTAGAGCCTAGTCTATTACCTAAAGGGCAGGAATGGAAACTGTTTATTTTGTCCTGGCTGCACCTGCATAAATAGTAGTTGCTACGGAGCAGCAATGGCCAAAGCCTGGGATCAATTAATACTGAGGGAATGATGCATGGCAGAGGGAAATCTACATCGAGAGGGAAATTCTTTGTTTACAAAAATAAGTAAGATTCAAATAAAGTCTTACTACTGGACTGAGGCAGAACTGAAGTCTTTAAGAGGTAATGAGCTGTGACTTTGACTAATATGTTATCTGCTTTCTGATACAATTTGAACACAGTAAATAACCCAAAGTAGATGGGAGTAATTACTACTGCATGCTTTCTTCAAGCCTATTGCTTCTTGGTCTGTCCTGATCTAACAACTCGTTTGGAGGGTTAATGCTTGGCTAGTCACCAGCATCGAAGTGAAAAACAATGGAATCTTATGCAAAAGGTTAGGACAAACCATAGCACAGTTGCTTAATAGGAATAGCTATATGAAGAATGACTACAATAGAAACAAATAAGCTGATAGTAGTATGATTATCTGAAGAGCATATTCCTATCAGAAGCAGATTTAACTGTTTAAGAATGCATAAACCTGGAAATTATTATTGGTGACATTAGGGGACCAATGCTTATTCATGTGACGACCTTCAGCCCATTATTTTAATGCAAATGTTAACCCGGCTATCTTGAAAGGGTTAATGCCTCTGCTTAAACAGCAGACAGAGGAAAGTCATACAAAGGCGTTAAGTAATTTCTAGTTTACAGTAAGCTCAATTACTTGAAATAGAAAATTCCAAAAGACTTATTGAAACATACATGCAATCATGTACATAGAAGCATGAAAGTGATCAACACTTTATTGTTTAAAAATAGAGTCCATTAGGTTTCATATTAGCCTTGACCCCCTGTCAAATCTTGAAAACCTTCCCATGTGTGAGCTGTGACATTTAATATGTCTTTTCTTTCATGGAGGCCACTAACAGCATATTGATTCAGACCTTCCTATTCTTTAATAAACGCCTTTTTAAAGAACACACATATCAGGCAGAAGATGATTTATACTCAACAGACAGCAGCAAATAGCCTGCTTTCAGAAATTTACTGTGTCAAATCTTGTTACATCTTGAATTACCTGGTCACTGACAAGTTCTGTGACCCCCTACTTAAGGACAATTCCACACTGAATTCTTATGTTTCTTGTGAATTTTGGAACCAAGTAGAGCCATTTGTCTCCTGAGTTTGCTTTCAGTTTTTTTTAAAGTTTTCCACTTGAATTTTCTCCCCTTCTTTCATCATAATTCCATAAAGTAAAAATGTGTATGCTGTACTGTATGTTTTTCATATGGTATCACAATCCCTTCTTGCTGTCTACAGTTTGTGTGCTGAAAATGGCAATGCCACATAAGGATATTTTCAGTTTTTCTTTAAATTTTATTATAAAAATGGGCCAATTTTAGGAATATGTGCTACTGACAAGCCTTACCCAGCAGGAGAGCATATCAGCAAATCTGGGCGCACTCCCCACAATTTTCTGTTTTGTTCAAATGAATGAACAAAGAGAGACGGGGAGAGTGCCTGAGATCTCCCTATATGCTTTCCCCAGTGGGAAAGCCTCCATATATATCAAGCATTTGGGCAATTAGCCCCCAAAAGTCTCATTCCAATTTTTTCTTTCTCCATCTTTCTCCATCTGTGGTAATATTGCCACAAAACTGTGTGTTTTTTTTCCTAACAAACAGAATTATAACTTGTCAGCAGTGGTGCTGTGCACAATTCCTAGAAAACAATGGCCTAGAAATTTGGGCGCGTCACTTCCGGCAGAAAATGCAATATATGGAAAAATTGGTGAGGACTCTGCATAATGGATTCCCGTCCATTTTACCACCTCAGCCCACCACCTCTAAAGCAACATATATAGAGAGGAAAATCTTGGCAGCTTCTTTCACAAGCTGATGTTGGATGACATTGAAAGTAGTGTTGTGAGAGTTTAAATATAAGCAGATTGATGACCACAATACCCCATTAATAATTTACAATCATAACTCATTGCGAGGCCCCATAAATGATATAATTATAATTTACAGCTGCAGTATAACTTTTCACGTGATGCACCTATTGACATCAGGTTAATTCTAGCCATTCGAAATCAATGAACCGTGCTCTCTATCTGAGATTGATTAAAAATATTCCAATTGTGTGCGCACAAATCAAAGGATATCATTATTGCGCATAAGGTGGGATCCAATCATTTTGAATCAGTTTCAGGTGTAGCTACCTGATAATTTTGAGCAATAACATCAGATAGAAATCTGTTTTTTGACTGCTGCATTTATATGAAAATACGTGGAAGCCAACCCATCTGACACAGATATTTAAAAAAATACTCCACTCCTATTCAGATAGATGCCAACCGTCTACCTTCTGCAGACTGTCGGCTTTTTGGAAGCACTTTCTTGGCATTAGTATTTGTTGCCAAAAGTCCACGTTTACAATCCCTCTAGCAGCAAAATTTTGTTTGATAATTGCTCCTGTGATGTTTTGGGATGTTTTACTACATTAAAGTTGCTTTATATAAATGCAAGTTGTTGTTGTTTGGCTCCTGCAGAGCTCAGCTTGCAGGCAGCTTTGAATGTTCCAAAGTTTTTGAAAGGTTTGTTTTCCTTAGTATTTGTTTTTAAGCTCCCGTACAATAGTATTGAAATGTACGCTCAGGAATTTGTACTGAAATTCTAGGTACACAGTACGGAATATAATAGCAGACACGAGTGAATTGTGCTTTATTTACCTAGTGTGCATAGTACTGAGATGTTGAGCTGGATTTTCCTCCACCATCCTGCTTAAAATCAGGTGGGATAGCAGCAGAAAAAGGGGCAAAATCCCACGTTCTCGCCCAAGCTACATTTCCTACTCCTTCCGCTGCCAGGACCACTGGCCCCCTTTTCTGCCCCCTGCATGTCAGAGACAACAGGACAACATTTGCCCAATTTAGTGGATTTAGAGGTGATCAAACCATTATGATTAGAAAGAAAGAAAGAAGAACTTGCGTTTGTATGGCGCCTTTTAAGACCTCAGGATATCCCAAAGCATTTTACAGCCAAAGAGGTACTTTTGAAGGGTAGTTACTGTTGTAATTTAGGAAACAGGACAGCCAATTTTCACACAGCAAGGTCCCTCAAACAGTAATGAGATAAATGACTAGATAATCTGTTTTAGAGACGTTGGTTGAAGGATAAATCTTGGCCAGGACAGAGGGAGAATTCCCTGCTCTTCTTCGAATAGTTCCACGGGATCTTTTACGTACACCTGAAGGCCGACAGAGCTTCGGTTTAGCGTTTCATCTGAAAGTCGGCACCTTTGACAGTGTCAGCTTAGATTATGTGCTCAAGGATCTGGAGATTATGCTTATTTATAGAGTAGTATTTTGGTAGACCAGAGCAATGTGGAGTAATAGTAGCAAGAAGGTCAAGCAGATGCACCTCAGCTTATTCCCTGAACAAGGACTTCCCTTCCAGACCATTTTTGAGAAATAGATAGGGACTCTCGGCTGGTTCCCCAGCACTTCCTTCCTTCCCCCTGTAGCCTATGTCATTACACCCCACCCTTCCACCAACGGAGAAGGAGGAAATTAATTCAGCAATAGGGCAAGAGAAATTAAAAGCCCACAGCAAACATCAGAAATTGACTGCCTCTTTAAATGTGTGTGCCGTTCGCTGCAACTTCAAGCTGCAGCTGGTTCCAACCCTTTTCTTTTCACAGAACTGAAGTAGCGTTAATCTTGTCACTGTCTTTGTTGATAACCGGAGTAATATAAGCGTTTTAATTGTGTTTTCTATAAGCATATGCTGTCATAATTTTTATTAATTTTTTTCTATATATATGTATAGATGTTCATTTTAATTTGAGATACCCTGTTTTTGGATCTGAACTGAAATGGAGTAACTGATGCTAACCAACCTGAGTTTAAAGACTGTGAGGTCAATTTTCGGATGGCTGAGCGGGTGCGTTCGTGGCGAGGGGGGCTCCTAAAATTGGGGATTCCCGGAGCGGGTCCGGAGCCCGGCTGCAACCCGCCCACTTCCGGGTTCCCCAATGACGTGAATTGGTGCGCACGCAGCCCCCGCATGCAGGACTCCCACTTAAGATCATTATCTGGGTACTTGAGGTCGTTTACAGACCTCATTAGTTGGAGATTTTAGGAGGATTCGGATTTTGGACTACCCAGAGCGTGTTTCCCATGCTGGTGGAAACACTCCCTGTTTAAACAGACGTGTTGCAGCCAGCAGCCAGTGGCAGCTGCAAAGGACCATTTAACAGGTGCGGGGTAAACCCTCATTCATTGCAGCAGGGCACTCTGTCACCTCAGACAAAGTTTTGCCTGTCACACCGTTGTCTCCACACTCCAAATTATTAAATCATACCCTAAACTTTGCTGTCCAAACACATTTACCTACTTTGTGGACCCCCTCACACTCACACTGTCAGGATGGGGGGGGTTTCCACTGCCCACTGCTGCATTCATCACTCCATTGGAGGACGACCAACATCACCAGCCTCGCCAGGCATGCCGTCCACCTCCGCCATGTGGAGCTACACAACACAGTGCTGCGCAACAGGCACCTGCACAAAGTAGTCGTGCAACTACACATACACCCACTGTAGGGTTACCCAATGGGTGGCATCAAGGGTGTTCATGGAGAACCTCATGAAAGGGCATTATTGCACAAGCCATTCAAGAATGGCCAAGACGTGGCAGTAGTGGTGACAATATAATATGTAATGTGAGTTGATCAGAAATCAAATATAAGTAAAAACCATGACAAACCCTCAAACACCCTTGTGCATCCCCTTCATGGTCACGACACGTTTGCCTTACACTTCCTACTACACATATGTGATGCATGCCCTGTGGCTGCAGCACAGGTAGTGGCAGGTTGAGTGAGGCTGACTGTGAAAGAGATGCATGAGAGGGTGAGTATGAGATAGAGCCATAAGACTGTATGAGGATTGGGTTGAGTGGTAGTGGTGGGATGAGTATTGGCGAGGTGAGTAAGTGCAGGTAAGATGAGGATGAGGTTTGAGTGGGTATGAAGGGTGATGTGACAGAGTAGTGTTGGCATTGCAGAAGGAGATGTGGGGTGGGGGCGGTGATGTGGCAGACAGAGTGTAGGGGAATGAGTAAGTGTACTCACTTTGGTTGACCTACTTAGGTCATTGCAGCGCCTCCTGCACTGTATGCAGGTGCGGTATATGTTGGTGGTGCTGGTGACCTCCTCTGCCACCTCGAGCCAGGCCTTCTTGGTGGCAGAGGCAGGCCACTTCCTCCCGTCCGCCGGGGAGAAGATCTCTGTCCTCCCCCTCCTCCTCACCCGATCCAGTAGGACCTGGAGTGAGGCATCATTAAACCTGGGAGCAGCCATCCCCCTGGGCTGCTCCATGCTGTAATTTTGCCTCCTTTCTGCAGCATCAGTCAGTGGAGGACTGCCCCTTTAAATAGGGCTCCTCCAGCTGACAGCCCATGATGCGGGTGCGCAGTCCGCCCGCTGTGCAGCTTTCCAGCGTGAAACCTGGAAGCCAAGGTAAGTGGCTTCAATTTACTTACGATCGCGTGGGGAACCCACTGATTTTACTGCGCAGGTTACCCACGCGCCCAGTCGACCCCCTGCTGGCAACCCGCCTCCCTCTTAATATCGGGCCCCGAGTGTCTGGCTAAATTATTAAATTATGAATACTGGTTTTCTGTGGCTGGCCACCACAGGCAACTAGTTATGTAAACTATGTGAATACTTCCTGGACACATGACCAGGGATTGTCATGTGACAATTGGCACTTCTCAGTTCATAATCCATAAAAGGGAATCAATCATTGAAGGTGGATGAGAGCAAATAAGGAGTGAATGTTGAATGTGGTGTGGTTAAGCTAACTGGCTTTTAAACACAGCTGTTGTCATAGGAAAGTATAGGGCTGTAAAAGGCTAGCGATCACCTGCACGGTCCCAAAACCTAATACTCTCCATCGCCCACTGCCTCAAATACCTTTCTAAGACTCCTTTAATATTTTCCACACTAACTGCCTCCTTGGACAGTCCATTCCACACATTCACCACCATCTGTGTCGAGTAGTTCAATCTAAATTATCTTTGTAGCTTCCATCTTCTAAGCTTAAGTAGTGTCCCTTGGTTCTAGGGTTTGTGGTCATCTCAAACATATTATTGAGGTTCAGTTTATCTATTTTGTTGAGAATCTTGAATACTTGAATGATAGTTCCCATTATTGGGGAAATATTAAACACAAGATTTATGATCAGGAAGAGTAAGACAGATCACAAACCCATTAAAAAATGGAGTCTGCTTATCTTTAAGTCAAAGTAGATGATGTTTTTAATTTAAATGAGTGAATCACTTCAAATGCATGAGACTCACTGCAGTCCCAGTGCTCTTGCAATGGGACCACTGCTACAGGCACTACCCCTGCACTCCAGTATACTGACCGCACATAATAATGAGGTAATTTCATTTAAATATTGATATTTGCGCCCAGCACTTAGCGCATTGGGAACAACATGGGGTCAGGGGTCGAGATGTCAGGCCCCAGCAAAAATGGAAGGACTGCTAGCTGCCCTTAAAGAACTAGGGGCACTTAGGCACCTTTCAAGAATTGGCCCTTGGAGGCCAAGCAAATACAAGGATATAAATGATGGGTGGCCCTATTACAAGGAAAGGGACATCTAGGAGAAAACCGTTCATTTTAAGTTCAATCTTTCCTTCAGTGCCCATTAAAATATACCGAGTGTCTGAAGCATGGCCCATCGCTCCAATCTCAAATCCCTATTTGAATAAAGATCATGGCCTTGCAACCTCACCCGAGCTCTCCGTTCCTCTCACTCTGGCCTTTTATACATCCCCCCCATCACTGCACCATTGGCAGCCATGTCTTCAGCCCACACTCTGGAATTCCCTCCCCAAACCCCTCTGACTCTCCACCTTCCTCTCCTCTTTTAAAGGCACTCTTTAAAATCCACCTCTGAGTAAGCACTGGGTCACTCCTCTTACTATCTCCTTCTATGTTACAGATGCTATATACATGCAGGTTGTTGTTGATAATGAGCCTTGCACACAGTTGCTTCACAAACTCCAGCACACTTGGTCTTAGAAATTGGTTCGAGCCGGTAGAGATCAATCCCTGCAGGAGGGAGGGGAATCAAGACGGCGTTCAGAAGGGGGAGTTTGAGCGGTGTCCAGCAGCAGCTTGTGGTTTTAAGGTGCAGCTGGAAGGAGCACTCGTGCTCCTCCCAACTCCACATTCAGGTAAGTATTTTTTACAAGCTTACCTTTTTGGTGGCAGCCTGCAGTGGTCCCCCTTTAAGGACTGCTGGTTAGGCCGCATGTAGACCTGATTTTCCTGAATGTTGCCGGCCCAGCGTCGGCTGCATTCAGGAAGACCAATTTGGTAAAGGTGGCATCAAACAGGCGTTAAGCCCCTTATTTGCATATGCCTGTTTCAGGTGTGGACCCTGGACGCCCCTTTTGATGCCCATACCAATATGGTGGGCGGCGCACTCCCAGCTCAGAATGAGCGCGTGCATGCCGCCCGCCATATTGGATGTTTTGGTGCCCATTTTACAGGCATAAAATGGGTGCAGTGTCATTGAATTTCCAGACCTGGTGCCTCCCAGCCATACTGCTCTCAGCAGATCACATCAGTTGTGCAGTAGGTTTCTATGTATGATAATATGGGACCCTGACACCAAAGCATTTTGCTGCTTCAGAGGCTTTTCATTATATTTAAGTCTTTTTTTCAGTTATTTGGTTTATTTTTGCAGAGTTTTTATACAACCTGCTGCAATCATACTGTAATGAAGATCAACTTGTCAAAGTCACATCCCAACAGACTGCCTGCACACTCTAGTGATTTTAGTAGGTAAGTACAGCCTCCGTTCACATCCCTGTGGGACTTTGAACAGGAACTTGGCTATATTTTGTCGAGTGTGCTCAATCTTAATTGCTGAATTTTCACTAACTTTCATTGTACAGTTTTGCTCAGATAAAGAAAAGAAATAAAAATGAAATACAAAACCCAAAGCCAGTCAGATATTAGCTTCTGGGATAAAATATTCTACATTCATGGATTTCAGATTTGATTCTAACACTGTGAACAGTTTAATTTATGTTTCTAAGTGTCCATTTTTACCTACCATCGCAACTTTTTGCCAAAAGAAATCTAAATCAAAGTCATGTAAGGCAGTATTGTAATGTTAGCATCAGCCTTCCTATAATATATGTCTAGCAATGGTTTATAAATCTTAGCAATCTGCAGTCGGACCATTTTATGTTAGATTACAAATTCAGCAAACTGGACCAGCAACAATGCACAGTAAACCCATCTCTGAGTCTCATCTTCCCCCTGTCTTTCTCCCGTTTCTTCTCCAGCTCTCTTTCTCGCTAAAGAACACAATGTTAAAAGAAAGAGGTAAAGGTGGGTTATACTTGCCTATAAACTCTACGACCTGGGTTCAAATCCAGTCCAGACTGATGGAATGAAAGTTTCTACTGTCTGCAGGCTGTTAGGGTGGAATATGAAGTCAGTCTGGACAGGCACAATCCAGTTCCTAGTAGGGACAAGCTCAGCCAATGAAACTGGTTCTAAATTGGCAACCTGGCTCAGAACAGGACACAGGGTGGTTGGGATGGAAAATGAGAAAATATCACACTGGTCCAGCAGAGGATGGATGCTCTTTTTGAGGTTGGGTCTGAGGCATTGGGCTTGATTCACTTGCCGCTGGTAGGTCAGCAGCAGAGCAGGATTAACGCCCATCCATATGACTCCCACCACTACAACGTCCTGCTGAGGCCTTCATTTCCTCTGCTGGGTAGTTTTGGAGCAGCAATACTATTTTTGATATGTTTACCACCAGTGAAGCAATTTAAGGTGGCACAGGTCTTTCTGGACAGCAGCAGTGGCCAAATGTCTGAAACAACAGCAAGTCTTGGGGGTGTCACCAGCTGGCAGAGCCCCCAGATTCTCAGATACATCCATGGGCATCTTTTTGGCAGAAGTGAGGGTCAGAAGAGCAAGAGAGTTTGGCACAGAGGGCAGGAAGCCCCATGAGAGGATGGTGCAGGGAGGTGACAGAGCCAGTCAATGCAACCTCCACCACCCCAAGAACTGCCACACAGTGCGTGAAGAGGTTCAATGACCTCAAAAGGGTAGCTAAGGTAATTCTAGACGTTGGTGCCAATACACATCTACCACTCATATTGCTTTCACCCACCTTTTTACCTATCATTATCTTTCTCAGTACCGGGATGTCATTAATGCAATAAAAATACTCAAGTACCATCTTAACTAACAACCACACTGGCAACTCATATAGCTAGTCTTCGAGGACACTTCATTTAAAAGGACAAGTGCACCTTCACCTCTCATCATCATGGCATGCATATAGGGCAAGTGTCTATGTCATTCACGTGCTTTTAACATTCTCTTCTCTCCCTGCAAAACAAAAGCTGGCCCATAGCCACTGCATGAGACATACATGCAACTGAGGAGGGAGCACCATCACTCAAAACTTTGAGTCCGCAGAAAGAGGAGGCCTTAGACATCATAGGCTGTGGGAGAAGTGTGGTAGCAACAGAAGATTGGTAAAAGTGGGCATGGCTCAGGATACAGTCTCAGCTTCATGTGCTTTCTGAAAGTATTGCAATGCCCTTACACTCGGGAATTATTTCTGTGTGCACTGCCACACAAGCTCTTCTGTGTTTCACATTATGGGGGTACCTTGCAAGAAGAGCCAGCCATTCAAATGACCACCCAGGCACATACAGGCCCACCACTCCAACTTCGTCATGGCATCTTAACTGCGCAAACACAAGCACTAGCCCAGATTCACCAAGTCAGGAGGAAATAGCTAGTGAGTCAGAAGGGTTGTCACTGAGTGAGGTACTGACCCACTAGTAAGAATGAGGACCTGGAAGTAGAAGAAAGGGATCGTGCTATTCCTCTAGGGAGGAGGAAGGAGTGATCACCCTTGGCTGAGAAGCCTAAACACCCAGATCTCAGAGACACAGTCTTCAAAGAAGCTATGATTAAGGAGTATTGGTCTCATGTGGAGGCAATGGAGATGGTTTCCATGCATATGGTTGAGATGATGGACAAGTTGGACGAGTGTACTACCTGCATCTACAACACATTGCAGGAAGTTTCTCATGACCTGCCTCTAAGGCTCTAGGGGAACTTTCCCAACCACCGACCATTCGACTTCATCTCACTCAGGGAGCACCTCATACGAGTAGTGGGTTAGGAGCTCGAGCAAGTGTACAAATTGGTTATGCCCGTTTTCGGGCACATAATCAAGGAGTGCATGCCCCAACTGGGAGGCCCAAGGCTCACCTGAAATTGGGCCTTGGTCCTCATTTGCTGGCGCCTGACTCCACATGCAGCTTGCCCATTTTGCCCACACGAATGTCGAGCCTCTTATCTATCCAGCAATGGCAAAGGTAGACGGGGGGGGCGGCGGGGGGGGGTGATCATGAATACTGTGAAGTCAGGAGAGCAATTCCGCTCTTCCTGGCTCTCCAGAGATGATTCAGCTGCCGCTAAAGAATCCTGAGCAGAGCAGGCCCAATGCCCATCCTACTTATCACAGACCAATTTCTGTAAGGGGGCCCAAAACAGTCATTAGGCCCCTCACTAACATATGTAATGGATCCTTGGGGTGAAGGACATTGGTCCACAAAATGGGCCCTGTTGCATCCATTTTATGCACCTAAAACGTGCACAACGAGGTCCAATTTCTATCCTATAGTGTTGAGAAGTAGTTGTAGACACGGCGATAGGAATTTTTGGCACTTTTTTGAGAGTGCTATTCTGTTATATAAGCCCAGCTAGTGGACACAGAGTTAGAACCATAGAACCATAGAAAAGATACAGCACAGAAGGGGGCCATTCGGCCCATTGAGTCTGCGCCGGTTTGAAGAATAGCCAGGTGCACATTCTAATCCCACCTTCTAGCACCCGTATCCCTGCAGTTTACAGCACTTTAGGTGCAGGTCCAGGTACTTTTTAAAAGAGTTGAGGGCCCCTCCTCTACCACCAATTCGGGCAGTGAATTCCATACACCCACCACCCTCTGGGTAAAGAAGTTTTTGCTCATGTCCTCTCTAATCCTTCTGCCAATCAGCTTAAATCTACATCCTCTAGTTCTTGAACTCTCCGCTAAGGGAAACAGATACTTCCTGTCTACTCTATCTAGGCCCCTCATAATTTTGTACACCTCAATCAAGTCTCCCCTCAGCCTCCTCTGCCTTAAGGAAAACAACCCCAGCCTATCCAATTTCTCCTCGTAGCTGCAATTTTCAAGCCCTGGCAACATTCTTGTAAATCTTCTCTGCACTCTCTCCGGAGCAATTATGTTCTTCCTGTAATGTTCTGAGATAATTTCTGTCTATGCTTTCAAATTTTTGGGGTTTTAAATGATGGCAAGGGAAATGTAGACGACTGTCTTATGAAGGTACTTGCAGAAATCTTTGACTTGCGGTACTTTGTGAAGGTGTGGGGGGAGAACAGGCAGCTTGAGTTTCAAGCTATCGATGGCACTCATAAGTGTAAATGATTGCATGCTCAGATCATCAGGTTTCCATTTTCTAATCGGCTTCCAATGGCCTACAGAAGAGGAGGGCAGTAGAGGAGAGTACAAATGAAACCTGGAAGTTCATTTAGCATTGCTCACTCTAGTCCAGATTCATCGTAAAAGCACCTTCACTGTTCTATACCTGAAAAGGACTGCTTGATGATGGAACTACGCTAATTAGGACCTACTGGCTTGATGGGATTTAAGATGCTTATACTTTGAACATTATAAAACATGCTTAATGGAAGTGGCATCATCAAGTATGGCATAATTTGACATTAATGGTGCTAAAGTTGGCCTCTTCTGGGGAGAGAAAGCCACTATTCCTTCCTTCCTACTGCTCATGTGTAGAAGTCAGGTGGGATCAGGAACAGGCTTAGCTGTCATGCCCTCCACCGTCCAAAAGTCTGCTGACGCTCAAGGACTGACTTACATGTGTAAAATGGCCACTTTCACAAGACACTGGTGGTTGCCGGCACCCTGTGGAGACTTACCTCAACAACAGTCAGCATCTTCAGAAGAGGGGGGAAGAAAACCAACTGTGCAAGAAAATTCACCTTAACCAAAAACCCTCAAAAGTCACTTTTTTATTTGGAGGCAGATAGTGTTTGTATGATATTTTCAAGGTTTTGAACTAAACAGTCATGGGAAACCAGCATTATTTTACACAAAAAGAAAAACTCAAATGACTACTGACAGCCACAGTCATAATCGTGTAGTTCAGATGTGGCATGAGAGTATGGGCCCTCTTTCTTGTCATTGAATGCACTTGCTGTACAAGTCTAAGTTCTACAGTTAGTATGAATTGTAACACCATTACAGATGTCAGAGTAGATAAATCAAATTCTCTGCTTCACACTCAAAATCACTTGACCTTACCTTGAGGGCTCTCATTAAGGTGTGTTGGTCTATTGTCAATCCATTCTGGTACAGCTGCTCATAGGTGGAAAAGGCAATCCTCACATTGCGGATCTCATTGAAACTAAAGAACAATTGATAAAAAAATATATAGATTACTTACATGGTAACAACAACAACAACACATTTTGGTATATCAGACTTTCATTTACTGTACAATTGGTTTATAAAAAGTTGGTGAATAACAGTGGTAAGAATAGATAATAAATATTTTGAAAAGCACAGAATAAAAAATATCCATCTACAGTTATAAGTGATTCTTGATCAGAATTTCAATATAAAAAGAAGCAGTGGCAGCATGGATATGAAATTGGCCAAGTGACAGAAAACAGAGAGTAGTGGTGAACAGTTGTTTTTCAGACTGGAGGAAAGTATACAGTGGTGTTCCCCAGGGATCAGTACTAGGACCATTGCTTTTCTTGATATATATTAATGATTTGGGCAAGGGTGTACAGGGCTCAATTTCCACATTTGCAGATAACACAAAACTTGAAAGTGTAGTGAACAGTGAGGAGGATAGTGATAGACTTCAAGAGGACATAGACAGGCTGGTGGAATGGGCGGACACGTGGCAGATCAAATTTAACGCAGAGGTAAGAAGAATGAGAGGCAATATAAACTAAAGGGTACAATTCTAAAGGGGGTGCAGGAACAGAGAGATCTGGGGGTATATGTGCACAAATCACTGAAGATGGCAGGACAGGTTGAGAAAGCGGTTAAAAAAGCATACTGGATCCTGAGCTTTATAAATAGAGGCATAGAGTACAAAAGTAAGAAAGTTATGATGAACCTTTATAAAACACTGATTCGGCCACAACTGGAGAACTGTGTCCAGTTCTGGGCACCACACTTTAGGAAGGATGTGAAGGCCTTAGAGAGGGTGCAGAAAAGATTTACTAGAATGGTTGCAGGGATGAGGGACTTCAGTTAGGTAGATAGACTGGAGAAGCTGGGGTTGTTCTCCTTAGAGCAGAGAAGGTTGAGGGGAGATTTGATAGAGGTGTTCAAAATCATGAAGGATCTAGACAGAGTAGATGGAGAGAACCTTCTCCCATTGGCAGAAGGGTCGAGAACCAGAGGACACAGATTTAAGGTCATTAGCAAAAGAACCAAAGGCAACATAAGGAAATACTTTTTTACGCAGCGAGTGGTTATAATCTGGAATGCACTGCCCGAGGGGGTGGTGGAGGCGGATTCAATCATGGCTTCAATCGGGAATTGGATAAGTACTTGAAAGAAAAACATTTGCATGGCTATGGGGAAAGGGGGAGTGGGACTAGCAGGATTGCTCTTGCAGAGAGCTGGCACAGGCTCGACGGGCCAAATGGCCCCCTTCTGTGCTGCAACCATTCTATGGTTCTGTAATAAAAAAACTGACCAATT
This sequence comes from Heptranchias perlo, assembly GCF_035084215.1. Taxonomy (NCBI): domain Eukaryota; kingdom Metazoa; phylum Chordata; class Chondrichthyes; order Hexanchiformes; family Hexanchidae; genus Heptranchias; species Heptranchias perlo. The sequence continues at coordinate 239,048 of NW_027139044.1, read as the reverse complement.
TGCTTTTTAACCATGCATGCTAGAGCTGAATCTGAATTAAAAAGGACTTTACTATATTGACGACCAATATTATATTAAGTATTTAGTTTGAAGGACGATGAACATGTACCAGACTGACAAATATCCCTGGACAATCAACATAGGCATTACGCTTTTAAGTCTTATCCACATCCTCAACCCGCACCAGGCCATACTGGTCGGGAGGCAGCCATTTGCAGCAAGATTGAAAGAGATACCTGATTTCAGCTAAAATGTTGCAAAGTTTTGAGAGACATCTTGTTAAATTAGTGGGTTTTTTTGCCAATTAGATGATGTTAAAGTGCTTATTGTGGCTGTACAACCTCCTGAACTCTAAAGAGGCTTCTGGCAATGCATCTTTTCAGCAATGGGCATCTTCTGGCAATTCCACACTGGCTAGAGGGAGAGAAATAGCAGCAACAGAGCAAACAGAGCTGCAGCAAGAAGATGACCACATTATAGGAGGCATGCTCGCTGGAATCCTTACCATCCCAACGGTACAATATACCTGCACTTATTTGTGGAGCAGTGCATAAGGAGGCTAAGTGTCTCTAGGCAGGTTGTTAGAGTTGTGTCGGCTCCGGCAACAAGACCTAATACCAAATGTCACAGCTAGCACCACAAGGTTGTTGTAGTCAAGGTCACTGCCACCCTGAACCTCTGCCTCTAGCTCCTTCCAGGCTGCCACCGAGAGATCACTAACATCAGTCAGGACACGGCACTGGGATTCGCACAGATTGCAGGCTACCCCAAGTTCAAGGTGTCATTGATTGCTGAACATCACCCTGCCGGCTTCTTCTATAGATAAGCCCACTGCTTCCATGATTCGCAAGGGTTTCCACTCTATTAATGTGCAATTGGTGTCTGATCAGCCGCGCATCATGCAGGTCTGTGCCCACTTTCCAGGCAGCTGCTATGACTCTTTACCCTTGCATAGCAAGCAAAAGGCCGGCTGCTTGGGGACAAGGGCTATCCCCTGCACACCTGGCTCATGACTTCTCTCAGCCAAACTGTGCTACGATCAGATCCATGGTTCAACTACAGCCTTCACCAAGCATACCACTGGTGTCCTTGAGAAACATTTTCACTGCCTGTACAGGTCTGGTGGCTTCCTGCAATAAAGCCCATAAAGAGGGTCCTGTATGATAGCGGTTTGCTGTGTGCTGCGTAACTTTGCTCGGCAGCAGGGACAAAACATGGAGCCACCATTGGACGAGGACCTTCAGCATGATGAGGGAGATGACACTGATCATAGAGGATGGCGAAGGAGAGGGAGGGGCTCCAACTCCTGCCTGCAGCCAGAGGTCTTCAACAGCAGCTCACTGGAGATCACTTCAGCTGAACAATCCCTGCTCCCCTCCATTAACAGTCATTTCCAACATTACATTCGCTCCACAGATGCTGACTAATCTGCTAAATGTTTCAAGCCTTTTCTGCTTCGGTTGAAAAGCATTTGTGATGTGCATTGCTGTTGTGTTTCGCCTTTGTCATTCTGCAAGCGTAACATTATTGGGAAATGTAGCGTCTGATTGAAGGATTTCCCACCTGCTGCCTTAGGTCCCACAATACATCAGTAGATAAGAATTTTTAGGAATAAGAACAGGCAATTAGAAGAAGCCTTTTTCAGAGATCAACCCCACCATCTTCTCATCATTTCTCTCAACCCCTTTTATCTCCAGAAACACATGTAAGAGGAAATTTTACATAACCGTACCCCGCAGGGAGTCTCACCACCAGGAATCCGGACTTGCGCTTTCCATGATTATTTGTCATAAACATGAACCTAAATTCTTGATATGTGTTCCTGACAGTCCAGGCTCCCTCCCCAGGACCACAATTTCAAAAAATCAGCTTTCTAATTGTCTCAAGTCCATGCATACAGCTTGCTTCAATGAACTTCCCTGGTAATTTAGTCTACACTTCATTACTATTTGAGTGAAAAGGGTCCACCTGACTTCCCTTCTTATCTCTAATTTCTTAATTTTTAATCTCTGTCTCCTAGGATTTGAGTCCTGAAATACTAGGGAACAATTTGCTTTGATCAATTTTTTCAACTCCTTTCAAAACTTCAGAGTCTCCAACATACCAATCAGAGAATCACAGAACCATAGAAAGTTACGGCACAGAAGGAGGCCATTCGACCCATCCAGGGAGAACAGCAAAGACAGGAGAGAGCACAAGCTGAAAGAAGAGGGAAGAGGGGGGCACTGCGCAGGACATACTCACATTGGATCTTTAGGGAGCACTTCTTGTACCATGTCTCAGGCATCTTCCCTTCACCAAGCAGGCAGTCACCGAGCTACGTCAGCTGCTGCAGCCACAACTCAATTCTCAAACCAGGGTATGGACAGCACTGCCTGTGGCTATGAAGGTCACCTTGGCCCTTAACTTTTAAGCAACAGGCTCCTTTCAAGCTGCAGCAGGTGACATCAGTGACATCTCACAGTTTGCAGTAAGTCCACCATTGCATCAGGGAGGTCATCGAGGCTCTCTACACCAGGAACAACACCAATACCTCTTTCCACATGGACAGGGCAAAGCAGGACGAGATAGCACTACATTTTGCCTGCATTGCGGGCTTCCCTAGGGTGCAAGGTGCCAGAGACTGCACCCATAACATCATACAATCATAGAATGATACAGCACAGAAGGAGACCATTCAACCCATCGTGCCTGTGCCAGCTCTTTGAAAGAGCTATCCAATTAATCCCATTCCCCTGCTCTTTCCCTGTAGCAATGCAAATTTTTCCCCTTCAAGTATTTATCCAATTCGCTTTTGAAAGTTATTATTGAATCTGCTTCCACCACCCTATCAGGCAGTGAATTCCAGATCATATCAACTCGCTGCATAAAAAAAAATTCCTTATCTCCCCTTTGGTTCTTTTGCTATTTACCTTAAATCTATGTCCACTGGTTACCAACCCTCCTCCCATTGGAAATAGTTTCTTCTTATTTACTCTATCAAAACCTTTCATGATTTTCAACACCTCTATTAAATGTCCCCTTAACTTTCTCTGCTCCAAGGAGAACAACCCCAGCTTCTCCAATCTCTCCATGTAGCTGAAGTCCCGCAATCCCTGGTAACATTCTATTAAATCTCCTCTGCACCCTCTCTAAGGCCTTGACATCCTTGCTAAAGTGTGGTGCCCAGAATTGGACACAATACTCCAGCTGGGGCCTAACCAGTAACTTATAAAGGTTCAGCATAACTTCCTTGCTTTTGTACTCCAAGTTTCTGTTTATAAAGCCAAGGATACCGCCTTTACTCCAAACAGGCCGTCAAGTCACAGGCTGGCTACTGGGTAACAGGGCCTATCCCCTTCAGACTTGACTCATAATTCCTGTCAGGAACCCGGGCACAGCTGCAGAGGTGGCCTAGAACGAGTGCTATCCTGCCACCAGAAACGTCATCGAGTGGACAGTTGGCGTGCTCAACCTACAAATCCGCTGCCTGGACCGATCAGGAGGAGCATTTATTGCCCATCCCGAATTGCTGTTAGGTTGGGAGTTCCAGGATTTTGACCCAGCGACGATGAAGGAACGGCGATATATTTCTAAGTCAAGATGGTGTGTGACTTGGAGGGAAACATGCAGGTGGTGTTGTTCCCATGTGCCTGCTGCTCTTGTCCTTCTAGGTGGTAGAGGTCGCGGGTTTGGAAGGTGCTGTCGAAGAAGCCTTGGCGAGTTGCTGCAGTGCATCCTGTAGATGGTACACACTGCAGCCACAGTGCGCCGGTGGTGAAGGAAAAGAATGTTTAGGGTGGTGGGTAGGGTGCCAATCAAGCAGGCTGCTTTGTCCTGGATGGTGTCGAGCTTCTTGAGTGTTGTTGGAGCTGCACTCATCCAGGCAAGTGGAGAGTATTCCATCACACTCCTGACTTGTGCCTTGTAGATGGTGGAAAGCCTTTGGGGAGTCAGGAGGTGAGACACTCGCCTTGCAGTCTCCAGACTCTTTGCCTTGGAGGAGAGCCATCTCCAGACCATTCTTGAGAGAGATACTCCAAGATGCGCTGTTTAGCCCTCTTGCAGGCACCAAATGCAAGGCTTTAATCCACCATCACAGAAGCCAGGCTTCAGCCAATTCAATTCACTCAACGTGATATTAAGAAACGGCTGAATGCACTGGATACAGCAAAGGCTACGGGCCCCGATAACATCCCGGCTGTAATGCTGAAGACTTGTGCTCCAGAACTAGCCGCGCCTCTAGCTGAGCTGTTCCAGTACAGCTACAACACTGGCATCTACCAGACAATGTGGAAAATTGCCCAGGTATGTCCTATCCACAAAAAGCAGGACAAATCCACTCAGCACTTCTGTCTGAAGATGGTTGCAAACGCTTCAGCCTTGTCTTTCGCACTCACGTGTTGGCTCTGCCATCATTGAGGATGGGGATGTTCACGGAGCCTCCTTCTCCCATTAGTTGTTTAACTGTCCACCACCATTCACCAAAACACCAACAATCCCGCAATCCGTATCACCATCATGCTTTCTACAGTCCCTACCACTTATAGCTGGCGTGCTCGTGTTAATGTGATTCAGGTGCTATATGAGGTGGATGGTAAAACTGAATCATTGCTGCTGATTATTACAATGACAACACTGTAGTAGCTGGAGGGAGGCAATGAGGACAGGGCATGTTTTGGGAAGCAGGGAGGCTACAAAAGAAAATTGGTGCCTACAAGAGGACTAAACAGCACATCTTGTAATATCTCTCTCAAAAATGGTCTGGAGACGGCTCTCCTCCGAGGCAAAGTGTCTGGAGACTGCAAGGCTTTAATCCACCAAACGATGTATGTGGTGTCATAAGCAGTATGATGTCATCCAAAACCTTTTATGGGATGATTTTTAAGACTCGTGGTCCAAGTATGTTAGTAGGTATACCACGTAATACGACAAGTGTGATCTGGCCGCTACCCAAAATAGCTGGCGAGCTTAATGTGTTGTAAGCTGCACCTTTATAATTGACTTCAGTGGAAATGGCAAGTGGTAGGGCCATTTGCCCGATATAGACAGCTGCCCGTGATAAGTGTGGACTGTGTAAATAGTGGGGATGGAGGACCACCATCTGATTGTCTTCCTTCGTTCCAGCCTTATGGGTCTTGCCCTCACTTCACTACAAATATAAACAGCAACACCAAATCCAGAACAAAAAACAAATCTATCCAACAACTCAATTCCAGTTATATCTAAAAGTTAACAGAAATAATCAAGAAACACCCTTCTGTACTCCTTTCCCTATCCTGGTGCTCCTACAAGGTGTTTCCCGAGTGGCTACAGCTTGAGGTGGAAACTGCTGAGCTTCCATTGAGAATACTTCAGCTGGCCATGGTGGATGACCTTGAGTTGCTCTGAGCCTTAAAGGCCCGGCTGCATTTGCAGCATCTCAGCCTGGGCCGGGGCAGTCTGGCCCATCTGGCAGTGTGGCACTAACAAGGGCACTGGTGGGATGGGTGGTGCTGGAGCAGGCATGCTGCCATCCTGCAATGGCTTCTCTTCCCACTCCCACACTGTTACCTTTGGAGGCCCCCATAGCCTTTGTTGTATCCAGTGCACTCAGCCGTTTCTTGATATCACATGGAGTGAATCGAATTGGCTGAAGACTGGCTTCTGTGATGGTGGGGATATCGGGAGGAGGCCGAGATGGATCATCCACTCAGCACTTCTGGTTGAAGATGATTGCAAACACTTCAGCCTTGTCTTTTGCACTCATATGTTGGCTCTGCCATTATTGAGGATAGGGATGTTCACGGAGCCTCCTCCTCCTGTTAGTTGCTTAACTGTCCACCACCATTCACCAATACACCAACAATCCCGCAATCTGTATCACCATCATGCTTTCTACAGTCCCCACCATTTATAGCTGGCCCTCTCCTGTTTCTCATCGACATGCTGCCCCTCGGCACGTCATCCGAAAACACATCAGGTTCCACATGTACGCTGACGACACCCAGCTCTACCTCACCACCACCTCTCTCAACCCCTCTACTGCCTCTGTGTTGTCAGGCTGCTTGTCCGACATCCAGTACTAGATGAATAGAAATTTCCTCCGATTAAACATTGGGAAGACCAAAGCCATTGTCTTTGGCCCCCACCACAATCTCCATTCTCTAACCACCGATTCCATCCACCTCCCTGGCCACTGTCTCAGGCTGAAAGAGACTGTCAGGATTAAGGAGACAGAGAAGGGTGTGAAAGCTTGTGGCTGTTTACTGCTTCATAGGGATGTTGTGGTGACTGTGCAGATGTGCATCTATTAACCTCATAGCAGAAACCTTACCATCTGCCACGCCTACAGCAACTCCATAATCTGCTCTGCATAGGGGCGAGTTGCTTAATGTCAGGGCTGCCTCCTCCAATCGCCTCTCGCGGACATTATGCGCAAGTTTCTCCTGCCTCAAGAGTGAGTGAATTAGGTTGCCAATTGAGGGCTTGTGTCCCAAGTGGCATCAGACAGTTGATGTCAGAGATCTGGTGGTATCACCTTGTTAAAGTAGAAAATCAGTTTTATGGTTCTGTCAGGGGAGAAGGTGACACATATTGTAAGTTCCCAAGTTAATGCCCCCTAAAACTGAGTGTGGTGTGAAGGGCTAGTTGGGCACCTCTTAATTTTAGAGAGTGAAGAGTGTGCTGGTGCCCAGAGTGTCCAAGGAAGAAAAGGGAGAGCCGTCAGTGTGTTACCTTGCCTGGTCATTAAACTTTTGAGGCACTACACTGCAGTTCTGGGAATCTCAGAGTTAGTACTCAGTGCCACCTCCCTCCACACAGCACAACTGTTTTTTTTATAGTTTCCTAACATGGAGATCCAGCAGCATTTCTTCCTCTGCTCAATCTCTTCAAGGAGGGTTTGGAGGTCAGTCTCACTGAAATAATACGTTCTACTTTTATTCCTCGCTTCAATGCCCCTTGTCCTTTCTTCATCTCTGTGCCAGATTCTCCAGTGGAAGACATTCTTCAAAAGTGGGTTAAAATCACACGACTTATTGAGTGACAGTGACCTCACCGATCCTGGCACTTTTCATGCTTACCTGCTGCTCCTCAGCCTGCCAATAAAATCTTCATTAAAACTTGGCTTCACACATCTTGTGTGAAGCCAAATAAAGAAGCTAACTCATCAAATGCTGGATGCACACACGCCTTACAGACACTCATAGGTCTGTCGTGCCCCCTCACAGGAGAAAACAGCACAAAATACAAGGGAGGGGGAGAGTACCAGAGGTGGACTCCCACAGATCGTGGAGCTCGCAAATGCTGAACAGGAGGTCATGGAAACAAGCGGGATATCAGCCTCCCTGAGCATCTGAGATGGCGAGACTCGGACTTCGTTACTAAATGGTGACAGAATTAAACATCTCCAACCCACATCTCATACAAGACTAAGTCATGTCGACTTGAATTCAGCACCAAATGAAAGATGATCACGTCAATCATGTGAATTTCAACATTTGTACATTCCCGTGACTAATTCATATCGGTCTCTTCTCTCCTCCAGGGCCATCACGCGAAGAACAGCAGCCTGTGCCCCTTTGCAGATGAGGATTCCTCAGAGGAGCTGATTCCTTCTGAGGGTGCACTGTCACAGGACACATGCTTACCAGGCACCAGTACAGATAGGCACACTTTGGTGGGTCCTATTAGACAGTTATATGGGTTTTCACCTGGCGAGTCACAGTTCACAAGTAAGCACGAGCAGAGAGTGGTGGCAGGGACAGCTGTGGAGAGTCTGCATCAGAGGGTGCAGTACTCTCCAAGCTCTGCTCAGCTGGACACAGATGCTGAACCCCAGGGGTCAACAATAAAAAGGAGAATGATAGAGGGTCAGCAGCAAATATGCACGGTACTAGCAGTCCTGCCTGGCGCACTTTCCACAATAGCAGAGAGGATGGAAGAGTCCTGCTCAAACATTTATGGATTGATGTCACCGGCCATTGTGAGGATGTCTTCCATGGATAGAGTGGCTTCCTCTGTGGAACTTGAATCGCGGCAATCTAATCAGTCTCTGCAAGCCCCGACGTTGGCCCTGCAAACTATGAATGCCAACATTTCTGCTGTTTCAAACGGGATGACAAATACATTAGCCGTGGATTTACAAGGCGTCACTGATCTCCCCTCCCACTGGTTCAGTCTGCCACATCATAGGTGCAGGTGGAGCAGACTTCTGCACGACCCTCATGGGCTCCAACACCCAGAGGTCGTCGGCCGTGAGCATCTCAGAAATCAATGCAGGGATCAGAGCAGCATGCCTCCACATCTGCTGAAGCCACAGGGGTTGCATCATGTAGGAGTGGTAGGGAAAGGAAAAGAAAAAAGCTTTATAGTTCACCGAGGGTATGCAAATGGGTGTTTTTGAAAATGTGTTACTATTTTTAATTTATTAAGTCACATTAAATGTATTACTTTGCACCAGTTCCCTCTGTTGACCATTCTTGCATGGGGATTGCCAACTCGGGTTTTCATTTGCTTGGCGATAAATGTGAAGACATGAGTTGACGGAGACCAATTGGTGCATGTGCAATGGGTGGATGGTTGGTTACAGGACTGTTTGTGTAAATGGTGCGGAGGGGGGGCGAGGATGTAATAGTTACTTTCGTCCAGTGAGTGACTATCTGAACCTTCGAGCTATTATGGCATCCTTGGCATACCGAGCAACAATGTGAGCGGCTGGTCTGCCTTTGGATGCCCCATCTTCAACTTCCTCCTTCTCCTCGTCCTCCTCCTCCTCTCCATCAGAATCCTTATCAGATGAAGAGTGCTGAGCGGCTTGTTCCTCCTGTATATCTAGTCCTCACTACTGCCGAACGTAGCACACCACGATTATCCTAGAGACCTTCGCTGGTGAAGGGTGCCTCCAGCCCTGTTCAGGCACCTGAAGCGCATCTTGAGCATGCCAATTACATGCTCAATGACACATATGGTTGTCATATGGCTCGTGTTGTAGCACTTCTGATGTTCATTGGTGCGGTTCCTCAGGGGTGTTATCAGGTAGGTTTGAAGGGGGTATCCTTTGTCACCTAGCAACCACCCTTTAAGGCTGGTTCCAGGTCTGAACTGGTCAGGGATGTTGGACTGCCACAGTATGAAAGCATCATGGCAGCTCCCAGGGAATCTGGCGCAGACCTACGTGAACCTTTTCTTGTGTTTGCACACCAGCTGAACATTAATGCAGTGAAATTCCTTGCGATTAACAAATGCTCCTGATTGATCAGGTGGTGCTCGGATTGCCATGCGTGTGCAATCGATGGCACCCTGCACTTGTGGGAAGCCAGCCAGAGACGCGAATCTGAGTGCCCGCTCATTCCGATTATTGTCATCACAGGGGAAGTTTACATAACTCCCAGCCCTGGCAAACAACCCATCCGTCACCTGCCTTATGCATTTACGTGCAGCCAACTGAGAGACCCTCGATGTCTCTGGTAGCTCCCTGGAAGAAACCAGAGACAAAAACATTGAGGGTGGTGGTGACTTTCACAGCCACTGGTAATGAGTGGCCACCAGGTCCAGCAGGGAGCAGGTCTTCTTCTAGGAGGCTGCAGATGTCTGCGACCACCTGATGTGACAATCTCAGTCTCTGGAAGCACTGCTCTTCAGAGAGGTCAAAGAAGCTGGGCCTCTGTCTATAGACCCTATTAGGTGGGTAGTGCCTCCTGCGACCTCGACGCCTCTGTTGCTCCCCCCTCTGTTGCTCCCCTCTCTGTTGCTCCCTCCTGTTGCCCACCCTTGCTGATGCTGATGCTTCCTTGTCCAAAGTCCACTCAAAAGCAGCCATGGTACCACCCATCTTGATGTTCTCTGTGTGAACACCTTCAAACTGTACAAATAAGTCTCACATACATGTATTCTTCCCGAACCGTTTCCCAGAGGGAACTAACAAAGCAGCTGTGAGCACTGAACCTTTATTCATATCGGAACACCTGACCTTTAACCAGCCCGATAAAGTACCGCTCAATCTGGCCTGCTGTGTTTCCTGGACTCCTGGAATCCCGTGTAGCAGGCGATAATTCCAAATCGGGCTCAAAATCGCATGATTGGAGCTTCATTTAAATATGTTAATGATGCACCCGCCTCTCCAGAGCAGGATACTCGGACGCCCCTGATACCGCAGCCGTAAAAATGGAGTCGGTCGCGTGCAAGGCGGGCTAGGGTCGCGTTTCACGCACTTGTCGATTTAACCGACCCTCTCTCGCCCATCGTGAGGGGATCAATACTGAGCCTAATTACTCCCCCATTGCGGCCTCCAGATAATTTCTTTTATTCCGAATTCAGGTAAGAAAGAAATCTTCCTGAGATTGCTGCTGTAATTTGCAAATACAAAAGAACTTAGAGCTAAGTCTTGGCCTAAAGCACACATCAGCTCATGGTTTGCAATTACTTAGTAATTTAATAGCAGAAGTAGCAGTTTTTCAACTGTAAGGGCACTATTTATAGAGTCTCTGAGACATAATAGAGACTGGTAGCTTTTTGATGATCTACTAAGCGTCAAGCATCAATGAAGAAAAATTCTGAATCTAAAAGCAACCTGTAATTAACTGTGTTATGTAGCCAAAAAATCATTTTCTCTCAGTTATTTAACACCAGTTCTAAAGAAATCAAAACCTGGTGGGCAAGATTTTATTCTTTTATATGACATTTCCCTGTGTGATATTTTTTTTCATGTGCTCATCAAAGTGAGTGATATTAGTACTGGGAATGGAACACTTTCCACTTCAGGCACCCAGTGTCCGCATCTAGCGTTCCCAGGTTAAGTACAGCTCAGGTTAGAGGCAAAGCAAAGCTCCCTCTTTTAGCCTCAACAATGTGCTTCATCCCAAACTCAAAAGACTTCCACACCAGTGTCCGTTTCTATTTCCCACACTGCCCTATACTTTTTTTCTCCTCCCCTCATCCTTGTGTTGGAAAATGACTCATTGCACACCTCGTATTCTAACTCATTCTTTCCTGTCACCCAAAGTGTGTGGGGGTGACTTTTCCCACAGATTTTGTTTTCCTAGCAGGAAAATCAGGTTGAAGCCATTTCTGCCTGATTTCCACCACTAAAACGCTTCCCCCAAGTTCCCTTGCATTTTTTGGCCCTTCCTGCGATCCACTCACCAAGTCCTGAAGGACCTCACTAACATATATTATAATGACGACTAGTCGTACTACAGCTCCGAGTTTCCTGCTTTTGTACTTGAAATGCACGTGGTGTAACTTGGACTGATATGTGATAGGTGCAGCAGCTGCCAGGATCAGCTGATAAAGGTGGAAGTGAGGAGGTTTTAAATCTGAAGAGTTTGGACAATTTGAATGGCGAGTTTTGCAGCTGGGAAACTCTTGATCAGCCATTTTTTGCCACTCTGCCTACAGACACCTGGATTTGCTTCTCACTGCTTCCGACAGGGTCAGACTACCAAAAGCTGTTCAAACCCTACCCCCACCATTCCCTGCCCGCAATGAGAACTTCTCAGGAGCACCAAGTATGGCACTCCCTTTTATGCCATTAACAAAGTCATGGAGGAGGAGGAGCAGCAGCAGCACAGGATGGAGCAAAGGAAATTCATGGCAGCATTTAAAGAGCTTGCAGACCACCAGATATATAGAATAAACAGGCAGCACAGGTCATATGAGGATCTATCTTGAAGCATTCCATGCTGTCTCATACCAAGAAGCAAGAAGTGGAACATCTCATACAATTAGTGCCAGCAGCGATTAAAATGGCATCGACAGTATGTGGAAGGAAAGTTGCTATGCAGCTAAGTCTCATCCCACTATCTGACAACACAGTTAGCCGCAGAATTGCTTATATGATAGGAGGCATTGAGCAGCAGCTAGGCCAAGCAGTGAGGGAAAGCCCTTTTCTTGCATTAGAAATTGACAAGAGCACTGACTGCGCCAATGCAACACAAATGGTGGTTTTCGTTTGACACATCAGCTCATCTGAGATCAGAGGACTTTTTATTTTGTTGTTTTGCCCCAACGGGAACTACTGGCGAAGAGTTGTTCGACATTATGTGGCAGATAAAAAACATCGAGTGGAATTGTTGTGTCGAGATTTGCACCTGTTGACCTGAGGTCACCGGTTACGGTTACTGGCTTAGTACACAGAGGAGAAAAGTCAATTCTCTCTTAACTCTCAATTCACTTTATTCACGCCATTACATCATATACATATAGCTTATACTTCTGGTTAGATATAGGCATGCAGTTACATCAGGTTATACAGTCTTATGCCCAAACTAAGATCTAAACGCACACCCACTAGGTTTCTCTGACACTCCGAGTGGTCACAGAACATAAAGGATAATACCCGAAAAGTAGAGCTGACGCTGGCCAGGCGTTCCGTTCTCTCTCTCTTTCGATGTCGTCTCTACGTCCCTGACGTAGGGTCTTCCACTTCTGCGATGGTTGGTCTCTGGAGTCTTCGCTCTGCCTCCACGCCTCAGATCCTTCATTCTTATTCCCAATCTTATCTCTTCAGGCGGTGCTGTCTCTCTATTTTGTTGGTTTATGCTTTCTCGCTTTTGCCTGGGTCTTCTCCTCATTGGCTCTGTCCCAAGGACTTGGGTAGCATTACCTCATTACTCCTTTCCTAAATAAGGACTTGTGTCTTATCACATTTCCTTTGTCTTTCACAAAACTTGGTTAATTCAAACCGGTTCCAGGCAGTTGAGGCCAGTAACTGAAACACACCGATGGGACAAAAGCCATGACTGGCCACGATAGCGGACTTGCTGGTGGGGTGAATGCTGTTGCACCACGTTGTGTATGGCTCCGCTGTTGTATACACAGAGTGGCACTAGCCACAAAAGCGATGCCAAAAGAACTGTCAGTTGTACTAACTGCTGCGGTCAAGATTGTGAACCATGTAAAAGCTCAACCACTGAACTCGCGCCTCTTCTCAGTGCCAAATAAAGAGATGGGATTGTTGCACCGGCAACTTCTGCTTCATACTGTCTTGTGGTAAAGTTCTGGTAAAAATCTGCAAACTCGGGGTGGGGGTGGGGGGGGGTCGGTTGCTGCATGTTTGCGATCGACCCTGAATCACCGCTTCACCATTATTTCCATGACCAGCGTATTCAGGATTTCCTGGGCAATTTGGCTGACATATTTGATAAGCTCTTTCTTTGCAAGGTAAGATCTGTAATGTTTTCATCATGTATGAGAAAATACAGACCTTTGCCAAAAACCTTTTGCTATGGAGTAGCTATGTGCTGCAAGACAATGTAACCATGTTCCCACTGTTGTCTTATCTCATCATGGACTGTGAAATGTCGATCCAACAAGTTAAAGACGTGATTCTGGAACATTTGTCTCAGCTTTGCACAAAATTCAGCAAATATTTCCCTGAAAGAGAGGCAAATCAATAACAGGATTTTGCATGGGTTTGAAATTTGTTTTCAGAGAACTTCGTAGCAAAGGCCAAGTTTTGTTTGAGTCTAAAAGAGAATTTGATTGATGTTGCTGGTGACTCTGGTTTGAGAAATCATTTTAAAGCCGCTTGATTAGTTCTAGCTCTCAATTCAAAAAGAGTTCCCTGAGTGGTTCATGCAGCTGGTGAAATACTTGTCCACTTTGCCTCAACGTAACTGTGAGAAGTGGAATTTTCTTCACTTACTTACTTTAAAAACAAGTATAGAAGTTGCCTGAACGTGGAGACTGATTGGCAGTTGAAACTCTCCGAAATCAAACCAGGGTTCCACAAATTGCTCACTGCCAAACAGGCTTATCCTACTCAATGAGTGAGGGTGAGTCATCAAATGTGCTTTTATGTTCAAGTTTATTGGGTAGTATAGTGCTGATATTGTGCTATTTATGTTGCTTTCTGTCTTAAGCAATATGTTACGTTAGCCAAGAAAATAAAATTCTCTTGTTCTATGTAAAAATACTGATTCTTAGAAGGAGAGGAGCACACGAGCGTTGTGAATTTCCGAAGGGTGTCTCAGTAAAACAATTTGGGAAGCTCTGGAGTATAGGGCTAAAATCAAGTGGACTAGATATAGGCAAGGAAGGGGTACAAATAGTCAATAAAGTTGGAGTTCAAAGATAAAAAAGGGCAGGTTACATCAGTAGGGGTGTATTACAGACCTCCAAATTCTCCCCCACTTTGCAATAAAGGGATAATCCCTCAACCCACTACCCATCGTCCCACTGGTGTGGTGTACTGAGGAAGAATGCCAGAAGCCTGGCATGTGCTGCGTCCTATCCAGTCCACTCTGGAGCAGGGCAAGAAGTGCTCATGCTTCTTCTTCCAGAAGCTGCACAGAGAGACCTCTGTGATCAGCAGCCTGAAAGACGGCTCACTGACGTCTTGACAGGCCTGTGGATCAGCAAATCCTTTTATGCCAGGCTGCATGATGCGAAGCCCAGATAGCACGGCCTCCCAGTTCTTCCTGTCCTCTATCACAGAAGTCTTAGAGGACAGTGAACGGGAGAGCATGGATCAGCCACTGACCATGAACGAGCTGACAAAGGCTGTCCAGTCCTTGGAGAAGAGTAAAACTCCCAGAAGCGACGCCTTACCAGTCAAGTTGTACACGGCTCTGTGGGACTGGATAGGCCCAGTCCTACTGGAAATGTACTTCTGTACATGCCTCTGGCAGGCAGCATGTCAGAGGCCATGAGGAAGGGCATCATACCCTCATCTACAAGCGGAAGGGGGAGAGGGAAGAAATCAAAAATTGGTGACCCATTTCTTTGCTAAGTGTCGACTATAAGATTTTTGTCTAAGGCCATCGCCAACTGGCTCAAGCCTGCTCTGGAGCAGGTGAGCCACCCGGATCAGACCTGTACTGTACCCAGCAAGAAGATCTCTGACAGCCTTGCGCTGCTCAGGGATACGATCGCCCACGTGCAGGATAGGGGGTGAATACCTGCTTCATCAGCCTGGATCAGGAGAAGGCCTTCGACAGAATATCCCATACGTACATGATAGACGTGCTCTCCAAAATGGGTTTTGGGGCGGGAATCCGGGATTGGATCCGACTGCTCTATGTGGACATCGTAGCGCAGTCCTAATCAAAGGGTGGGAGTCAGAGAGCATTCCGATCAGATCTGGAGTCAGGCAGGGCTGTCCTCTCTCCACGGTCTTGTTTGTATGTTGTATCAAGCTGTTTGCCGCGTCCATCAGGAAGGACCCAGGTATCAGGGGGTGACAATACCAGGCAGCGGAGGCTCTCCGGTTAAGGCCTCCCTGTACATGGATGCATCACCGTCTTCTGCTCTGACCAGCAGTCAGTCCACACACTGATGGGCATCTGCAACCGTTTTGAGCTGGCCTCGGGAGTCAGAGTGAATCAAAGTAAAAGCAAAGCAATATTCTTTGGCAGGTGGGAGGCCCGGTCCCTTGTCCACTTCACCGTCAGGTCCGGCTACCTGAAGGTGCTGGGGATCTGATTCAGGGGTCTCCTAGCGTGCACAAAGAACTGGGAGGAGCGGGTCACCAAGGCCAAACAGAAGCTTAGTACATGGGTGGGGCGATCCATCTCCATAACCAGCAGGAATCTGGTGATAAGGTGTGAGGTGCTCATGGCGTTGCTCTACGTCGCCAGGCTCTGGCCCATTCCCCACAACTCCATCGTCACAGTCCCTGAGCTATCTTCCACTTTGTCTGGAGGTCCAAGGTAGAAGGCGTCCGCAGGTCACCATGTACAAGCCCCCAGACAAAGTGGGGGAAGAGCGTCCCCATAGCCACTCTGATCCTCATGGCCACCTTTGTGTGTGACTGCCTCAGGATATGTGTAGAGACCCAGTAAGCAAACACCATCTCACCTACATACTGAGTTTCTACCTGTCCAACTCACCGAGAAAGCTGGGTCTGGCCACACTGGCCGAGCAGGCACAGGACGTCCCGTCCAGCTGGACCGTTCCCCCCCATCTGGCCCAGGTAGAGAAGTTCTTGAGAAGGAACCCCTTCGACCACAAAGCCGACACGAAACGTTCTCAGAGTCCTGCAAGGAACGGAGAGGGTGGACTCGATCGGTTTCTTCCCCGACCAGATGGTCGATGCCATTTGGCAGAACGACTTGTCGCCGGAACTGACCAACAGGCACCAGAATGTAGTCTGGATGATGGTGAAAAAGGCCCTCCCAGTGCGGTCCTTCCAACTCACACGGAACCTCAGCGCCACCACGAGCTGCCCTCGAGGCTGTGGCGGGGAGGAGACCGTTGTCCACCTCCTGATGGGCTGCCCCTTTACGCAGAGGGTGTGGAGAGAGATGTGTTGGTATCTGTCCCGGTTCATCCCAAGCAGTTCAGTAACACAGGACGCTGTGCTCTACAGGCTGTTCCCCGGGATGCACATCGAGACAGATCACCTGCGGCTGGAAGACCATCAACTCGGTGAAGGAGGCCTTTTGGTCCGCCCGAAACCTGCTGGTCTTCCAGCTGAAGAAGCTGTCCATGACCAAGTGTTGCCGACTGGTACGCTCCAAGATCCAGGAGTACGTGCCGCGGGACGTATTGAGGCGAGGTGCGACCTACGCAAAGGCTCCATGGGGGAAGGCCACCGTGTAAGGCCACCCCACCTTGTATTGTACACCATGAGTCATAAGAAATACTGTGTTTGAAGTGTAATAATGAGATTGCTTTGTCTACGATCGATAGTGTTTTGGTTTGAATTGTACTGGAATTGTGATATTTACATGGAATTTAAAGGTACATACAGTTCAATGAAATAAAGTATATTTTGAAATATAAAAAGAATGTGCTGCTGTCTGACAGGTGGATAGCAGCCGTCACCATTCCCTGGACCATGGATCTGTGGCCCCACTAATTAGCAAGATGTGTGGTCTAATGGCAGATCCTGTAAGCCCTGAGAGACAGCAGCATGCGTTGCATTCACCACGGTCTCAAAGCCGCTATTGCGGGCTGCTCTGCTTTCTCCCCTATCGCCACCAGAGCTTCCATACAGATGGAGGTCCTCAGCCACTTCTTGCCGATCTGCTGCAACGAAGACAAAGATGCTGAGATGTTGCCGCAAATGTGGGCTGTAGCCTCGAGAGCCACACTTGTCAGTTGCCGCACATCCGTGGAGATTAGTCTGAAGAGTCTAAAGGAGAAGAGTAGATGCGATGTTCCTCAAAAATCCTCCTAAATTGCAGGGCATCCCCAGATTGAATCCAGGAACCTGATTCATGCCTTCAACATGCCATGTGTTCTACATTGCACCGTTTCTCAACTCATGTCCTGGGATGCTGCTTAGGTGTCATCATCTATGAATACAGAGGGTAGCCTCATCTCTGAGAAGCCATCCTGAGGATTCCTTTCTGAGTGGAAAAGTGCTGGAATGCATTATAGCAGCTGCCAGGAAAGAGAGAATTCACTTGTATGATGCAGCGCTGCTGGTCAAATGAGCTGCACATTGAGTGGACTCATTTCCTGTTGACGTAACTGGTGGTATTGTGAAAAGGAGCAAAGTATGGCCACAAGGGTGCAATCTATGACTGCTTGAACCTTCAGGAATCCTCTCACTATAAAATTATAAAATTGTAATAACCTGTCATACGGCTGCTAACTGCCCTTGGGCAAGGAAGTGAAATTGCTTGCTGTAGCAAATAATGCACCTGTGACTTGCTTAATGCATCTGTGCAAGCTATTCGGCTATTGTTAGTGGTATCTCCAGTTGCAGCATGGAATGACTGTAGCATAAAGGTACAAGCCAGTTTTGAGCTTAGCAGCCACTGCAGTGCTTATAGTGGAAGCAGACAGTAGGTCAGGTTGCAAAATGAGCTGTAACTTAGTGGTTTTTGGCAATGCAGATCTTTAAATTCACTTCTGCCTTTTTTCTAACGCCTAGCAATTCAGGATGTCTGTTTTATACTGGTGAGAAAATGACTGATGCGGAAATAACGGAAAATGGGATGCATGAATTACCGCATCATTACCACCTCATTTGCATTTAGCTACCCATAAATGGTTTAGAAAGGCACGGATTAATCAAGGACAGTCAACATGGATTTGTTAAGGGAAGGTTATGTCTGACTAGCTTGACTGAATTTTTTGAGGAGATAACAAGGAGGGTCGATGAGAGTCGTGCATTTGATGTGGTGTACATGGATTTTAGCAAGGCTTTTGACAAGGTCCCATATGGCAGACTGGTCAAAAAAGTAAAAGCTCATGGGATCCAAGGGAAAGTGGCTAGTTGGATCCAAAATTGGCTCAGTGACGGGTGTTTTTGTGATTGGAAGGCTGTTTCCAGTGGGATTCCGCAGGGCTCAGTACAGGATTCCTTGCTTTTTGTGGTATATATTAATAATTTAGACTTTACATTTATAGGGGGCATGATTACAAACTTTGCAGATGATACAAAAATTGGCTGTGTGGTTGATAGTGAGGGGGAAAGCTGTAGACTGCAGGAAGATATCAATGGACTGGTCAGGTGGGCAGAAAAGTGGCAAATGGAATTCAATCCGGAGAAGTGTGAAGTAATGCATTTGGGGAGGTCAAACAAGGCAAGGGAATACACAATAAATGGGAGGATACTGCCAGGTGTAGAGGAACAGAGGGACCTTGGAGTGCATGTCCACAGATCCCTGAAGGTGGCAGGACAGGTAGACAGGCGGTTAAGAAGGCATACTTTCCTTTATTAGCCGAGGCATAGACTATAAGAGCAGAGAGGTTATACTAGAACTGTATAAAACACTAGTTATTGCACAGCTTGAAGACTGCGACAGTTCTGGTCATCACATTACAGGAAAGATGTGATTGCACTAGAGAGGGTACAGAAGAGATTTACGAGGGCTGGAGAATTTTAACTATGAGGAGAGATTGGATAGGCTGAGGTTGTTTTCTTTAGAACAGAGGAGGCTGAGGGGAGATTTAATTGAGGTGTATAAAATTATGATGGGCCTAGATAGAGTGGACAGGAAGGACCTATTTCCCTTAGCAGAGAGGTCAATAACCAGGGGGCATAGATTTAAAGTAATTGGTAGGATTAGAGGGGATCTGAAGAAAAAATGTTTCTCCCAGAGGGTGGTGGGGGTCTAGAACTCACTATCTGAAAGGGTGGTAGAGGCAGAGACCCTCATCACATTTCAGAAGTGCTTGGATGTGCACTTGAAGTGCCGTAACCTACAAGGCTACGGACCAAGTGCTGGAAAGTGGGATTAGGCTGGCTTTTTCGACCGGCACAGACATGATGGGCCGAATGGCCTCCTTCTGTGCCGTAAATTTTTCTATGTTTCTATGAATGAGTATTTCCCTCGGTTGTTCAGAAATGATGTGTGAAAATGGAGCAGGCCACCTCCTGCAGTGCAGCACTCCCTCAGTACTGCACTAAAGTATCAGCCGATATTAGCCACAACCTTCTGACTCAAAGGCAAGGGTGCTACCACTGAAAAGGCCAACGTCCACATGTTAATTATACAAATGTAATGCATGCCATCAAGGACAGACTGCCTCCTTCCCCAAATCTATTTTATAAAGTAAAGAACCAGCAAATTCAGTTCAAAGATTAAAATCCAAAATTACTTGGAATAATGCATTTTTACCAAGAAGGGTAATGGAGCCTGGGAAAAACAGCGACCCTGGTATGTCTGTAAGATGTGGGAACATATCCGTCCAACAAAAAACTTTTGGTTCAAAAGTCGAATTCATAAAAAAATGAATTGCAAACTAATGTTAAGCCAACCATTTTGATTTCCTCTTCCAATTTTCCTTCCACGCCTATCCTGAAAAGACAGCAACTCATGTGAAAGTATAGTGCCATGCGTGTCAACCAGCTGTTCTTTGTGTGCGAGACTGGACAATGACGGTCATCAAATTGAGCCCTGTGCTGTCTTCACCTGATGTTCACATATGTGTAACTCCAGCTGGGGCCACTAAGATCTAACAAGAGCAGGAACCCAGCCCAAAGTTGTCCTCCACAGCCCAGAGAGGCTGAAGTCAATTATGCACCGCCATCACATAATTTGAGATTGATTAGCTCACCACAAACTGGGGATGAAATCTGGGACCGTCCAGGCCTGTACATTCCACTGCCAAGGTGCACTTAACCACAGAGCCATCACTAATTCTAACATCAAGTTATAGTCCAGCAATTTTATTTTAAATTCACAAGCTATCGGAGGCTACCTCCTTCCTCAGGTGAACGATGTGGAAATGAAATCCTCGAAATGAAATCGCATTTATAATTCACAGAACAATGCTTGGTGATTACAGACAGTTTTTTCAACTGCCCGTTGCCAAGGCAATCAGTGTGCAGACAGACAGGTGTTACCTGCAAGGTCTCAGAATATACAAATCACCAAAAAAAACAACAAACAAAAAAAAACAGAGATAGAGAGGTAGAAACATAGAAAAGACAGCAACTGACCCGTTATATTAAAAACAGATAACATTTGTTCGCTGGTGGGGTAACGTGTAGCGTGACATGAACCCAAGATCCCGGTTGAGGCCGTCCTCATGGGTGCGGAACTTGGCTATCAATTTCTGCTCGACGATTTTGCGTTGTCGTGTGTCTCGAAGGCCGCCTTGGAGTACGCTTACCCGAAGGTCGGTGGATGAATGTCCATGACTGCTGAAGTGTTCCCCGACTGGGAGGGAACCCTCCTGTTTGGCGATTGTTGCGCGGTGTCCGTTCATCCGTTGTCGCAGCGTCTGCATGGTCTCGCCAATGTACCATGCTCTGGGGCATCCTTTCCTGCAACGTATGAGGTAGACAACGTTGGCCGAGTCACAGGAGTATGAACCATGCACCTGGTGGGTGGTGTCCTCTCGTGTGATGGTGGTATCTGTGTCGATGATCTGGCATGTCTTGCAGAGGTTACTGTGGCAGGGTTGTGTGGTGTCGTGGACGCTGCTCTCTTGAAAGCTAGGTAATTTGCTGCGAACGATGGTCTGTTTGAGGTTGGGTGGCTGTTTAAAGGCGAGTAGTGGAGGTGTGGAGATGGCCATAGCGAGGTGTTCGTCGTCATTGATGACATGTTGAAGGCTGCGGAGAACATGGCGTAGTTTCTCCGCTCCGGGGAAATACTGGACGACAAAGGGTACTCTGTTGGTTGCGTCCCGTGTTCGTCTCCTGAGGAGGTCTATGCGATTTTTTGCTGTGGCCCGTCGGAACTGTCGATCGATGATTTTTTGCTGTGGCCCGTCGGAACTGTCGCTCGACTCATCGATCGACAGTTCCGACGGGCCACAGCAAAAAATCGCATAGACCTCCTCAGGAGACTAACACGGGACGCAACCAACAGAGTACCCTTTGTCGTCCAGTACTTCCCCGGAGCGGAGAAACTACACCATGTTCTCCGCAGCCTTCAACATGTCATCAATGACAACGAACACCTCGCTATGGCCATCCCCACACCTCCACTACTCGCCTTTAAACAGCCACCCAACCTCAAACAGACCATCGTTCGCAGCAAATTACCTAGCTTTCAAGAGAGCAGCGTCCACGACACCACACAACCCTGCCACGGTAACCTCTGCAAGACATGCCAGATCATCGACACAGATACCACCATCACACGAGAGGACACCACCCACCAGGTGCATGGTTCATACTCCTGTGACTCGGCCAACGTTGTCTACCTCATACGTTGCAGGAAAGGATGCCCCAGAGCATGGTACATTGGCGAGACCATGCAGACGCTGCGACAACGGATGAACGGACACCGCGCAACAATCGCCAAACAGGAGGGTTCCCTCCCAGTCGGGGAACACTTCAGCAGTCATGGACATTCATCCACCGACCTTCGGGTAAGCGTACTCCAAGGCGGCCTTCGAGACACACGACAACGCAAAATCGTCGAGCAGAAATTGATAGCCAAGTTCCGCACCCATGAGGACGGCCTCAACCGGGATCTTGGGTTCATGTCACGCTACACGTTACCCCACCAGCGAACAAATGTTATCTGTTTTTAATATAACGGGTCAGTTGCTGTCTTTTCTATGTTTCTACCTCTCTATCTCTGTTTTTTTTGTTTGTTGTTTTTTTTGGTGATTTGTATATTCTGAGACCTGGCAGGTAACACCTGTCTGTCTGCACACTGATTGCCTTGGCAACGGGCAGTTGAAAAAACTGTCTGTAATCACCAAGCATTGTTCTGTGAATTATAAATGCGATTTCATTTTGAGGATTTCATTTCCACATCGTTCACCTGAGGAAGGAGGTAGCCTCCGAAAGCTTATGAATTTAAAATAAAATTGCTGGACTATAACTTGGTGTTGTAAAATTGTTTACAATTGTCAACCCCAGTCCATCACCGGCATCTCCACATAATTCTAACATTACCTAGTTCTATCGTTCAGATTTTGCCACCCATTTTCAAACTGCTGTTCCCCAGCATCATGATAAAGCTTGTATAGCATCTACATGCATTAGTAGTAGTACTGAATTAAGGCATGGTCATAATTTGGTTCATTGCAGAGGTGGGGGCTGGGTTACAAAAACCAACCAGGGCTCAGAGTTCTAAAATTAACATTTCAACTTGGTTGACATTAAGCTGCAAAAAGCAATTACTGATGTTTTATGTGACGCCATTGCTTAGTATTGAACTCAGACTGGCTCCACACAAATCAATCCAGCCCTTAGATATCTGGGCTGTGACAAAGTTACCTCTTAATATATTATTGAATGCACTTTTATTGATCACAGTCCCAAACTTATAAAACCATATCCATAAATTATGAATTCCCTTTAATAAAAGTGCACAATCCATTTGTACTGATTGGATTTCGTGCAGGGCGCTGAACCATAAGCTGCAGCAGGGCCTGGGTGGTCCTGTGACTCTTTTGCCCTCTGCCGTAAACCCTTTGGTAATGGTCATGAAATGAATAAGGAAAGGAGAGAAAACATAACAATCTTGGTGTTTATGATCACATAATCCACATTTTCAAGTATTAAGTAATTTAGAAACATTTGTGTTTTCCTGATTTATTTACCCAGTAGTATTTAGCCCTCATTAAAAATAAACCGACTGAGCTGCCATTGTCTGTTCCCTACACAGTCTTTTAGTAAGGCGGACATCCTTTAGGAAGGAAACCTGCGTCCTTACCCGGTCTGGCCTATATGTGACTCCCGGACCCACAGCAATGTGGTTGATTCTTAATCGCCCTCTGAAATGGCCTAGCAAGCCACTCAGTTGTACAATCTCGCTAAAAAATGTCACAATAAGAATAAAATCGGATGGACCACCCAGCATCGGACCACTAGGCACCAGACGCGACAAACGCAAACCAAGCCCAGTCGACCCTGCAAAGTCCTCCTCACTAACATCTGGGGACTTGTGCCAAAATTGGGAGAGCTGTCCCACAGTCAAGCAACAGCCTGACATAGCCATACTCACAGAATCATACCTTTCAGCCAACATCCCAGACTCTTCCATCACCATCCCTGGGTATGTCCTGTCCCACCGGCAGGATAGACCCACCGGAGGTGGCGGTACAGTGATATACAGTCAGAAAGGAGCGGCCCTGGGAGTCCTCAACATTGACTCCGGACCCCATGAAATCTCATGGCATCAGGTCAAACATGGGCAAGGAAACCTCCTGCTGATTACCATCTACTGCCCTCCCTCAGCTGACAAATCAGTCCTCCTCCATATTGAACACCACTTCGAGGAAGCACTGAGGGTAGCAAAGGCACAGAATGTACTCTGGGTGGGGGACTTCAATGTCCATCACCAAGCCTGGCTCGGTAGCACCACTACTAACCGAGGTGGCCGAGTCCTGAAGGACATAGCTGCCAGTCTGGGCCTGCGGCAGGTGGTGAGCGAACCAACACGAGGGAAAAACCAACTTGACCTCATCCTCACCAATCTACCTATCGCAGATGCATCCGTCCATGACAGTATTGGTAGGAGTGACCACCGCACAGTCCTCGTGGAGACGAAGTCCCATCCTCACACTGAGGACACCATCCAACGTGTTATGTGGCACCATCACCATGCTAAATGGGATAGATTCAGAACAGATCTAGCAGCTCAAAACTGGGCATCCATGAGGCGCAGTAGGCCATCATCAGCAGCAGAATTGTATTCCAGCACGATCTGTAACCTCATGGCCCAGCATATTCCTCACACTACCATTACCAACAAGCCAGGGGATCAACCCTGGTTCAATGAGTGTCGAAGAGCATGCCAGGAGCAGCAGCAGGCATACCTGAAAATTAGATGCCAACCTGGTGAAGCTACAACTCAGGACTACATGCATGCTAAACAGTGGAAGCAACATGCTAATCGTGAATGGTGGTGAACAATTAAACAACTAACGGAAGGAGGAGGCTCTGTAAACATCCCCATTCTCAATGATGGCAGAGTCCAACATGCGAGTGCAAAAGACAAGGCTGAAGCGTTTGCAACCATCTTCAGCCAGAAGTGCCGAGTGGATGATCCATCTCGGCCTCCTCCTAATATCCCCACCATCACAGAAGCCAGTCTTCATCCAATTCGATTCACTCCACGTGACATCAAGAAACGGCTGAGTGCACTGGATACAGTAAAGACTATGGGCCCCGACAACATCCCGGCTGTAGTGCTGAAGAACTAGCTGCGCCTCTAGCCAAGCTGTTCCAGTACAGCTACAACACTGGCATCTACCCAACAATGTGGAAAATTGCCCAGGTATGTCCTGTCCACAAAAAGCAGGACAAATCCAATCTGGCCAATTACCGCCCCATCAGTCTACTCTCAATTATCAGCAAAGTGATGGAAGGTGTCGTCGACAGTGCTATCAAGCGGCACTTACTCACCAATAACCTGCACACCGATGCTCAGTTTGGGTTCCACCAGCAGCACTCGGCTCCAGACCTCATTACAACCTTGGTCCAAATATGGACGAAAGAGCTGAATTCCAGAGGTGAGGTGAGAGTGACTGCCCTTGACATCAAGGCAGCATTTGACCGAGTGTGGCACCAAGGAGCCCTAGTAAAATTGAAGTCAATGGGAATCAGGGGGGAAACTCTCCGGTGGCTGGAGTTATACCTAGCACAAAGGAAGATGGTAGTGGTTGTTGGAGGCCAATCATCTCAGCCCCAGGACATTGCTGCAGGAGTTCCTCAGGGCAGTGTCCGAGGCCCAACCATCTTCAGCTGCTTCATCAATGACCTTCCCTCCATCATAAGGTCAGAAATGGGGATGTTCGCTGATGATTGCACAGTGTTCAGTTCCATTAGCAACCCCTCAGAAAACGAAGCAGTCCATGCCCACATGCAGCAAGACCTGGACAACATCCAGGCTTGGGCTCATAAGTGGCAAGTAACATTCGTGCCAGACAAGTGCCAGCCAATGACCATCTCCAACAAGAGAGAGTCTAACCACCTCCCCTTGACATTCAACGGCATTACCATCGCCGAATCCCCCACCATCAACATTCTGGGGGTCACCATTGACCAGAAACTTAACTGAACCAGCCATATAAATACTGTGGCTACAAGAGCAGGTCAGAGGCTGGGTATTCTGCGGCTAGTAACTCACCTCCTGACTCCCCAAAGCCTTTCCACCATCTACAAGGCACAAGTCAGGAGTGTGATGGGATACTCTCCACTTGCCTGGATGAGTGCAGCTCCAACAACACTCAAGAAGCTCGACACCATCCAGGGCAAAGCAGCCCGCTTGACTGGCACCCCATCCACCACCATAAACATTCACTGTGGCTGCAGTGTGTACCATCCACAGGATGCACTGCAGCAACTCGCCAAGGCTTCTCCGACAGCACCTCCCAAACCCACGACCTCTACCACCTAGAAGGACACGAGCAGCAGGTACATGGGAACAATGCCACCTGCACGTTCACCTCCAAGTCACACACCATCCCAACTTGGAAATATATCGCCATTCCTTCGTCGTCGCTGGGTCAAAATCCTGGAACTCCCTTCCTAACAGCACTGTGGGAGAACCTTCACCACACGGACTGCAGCGGTTCAAGAAGGAGGCTCACCACCACCTTCTCGAGGGCAATTAGGGATGGGCAATAAATGCTGGCCTCGCCAGTGATGCCCACATCCCATGAACAAATAAAAATAAATGATCTGCCCCATACAGTAGGGTTCACAAGCAGCCTCCAAAGCAATAGTAATATTGGTGAATACCATGGCCTAGAAACTGGTTCGAACCCAATGCCAAACGTGAACCGCCGCACCTAAACTGGTGAGCAAGAGGATCGTGTGAAATTGGTCATCTTGCATCATCAGGAATGCGACCAGCTTTCTGGGGATGCCAGGAGGCATTGCGTTGGTCGCAAAGAGGATGAAGATCGGCCAGCGGGGCAGGCAGAGGTCGGGAGGGGTGGAGAGGGAGCGGTGGTTGGCAGTGCAGGCAGTCTCCCCCAGTCCCCTTTAACGGCTGTTGGTTTAGCTGCTCTGCGCCTGAGAAAACTGACCGCAGCGTGCACGGCATATGGTGCGGTTAGGCGCCAATCAATGGGCCTGAAATAGATTTTAGGCCCCCGATCTGCCCGGGCAATGGGCCTAACGCCTGGCTCAGGCGAGTGCCCTGGACGACTACAAGGTGCCCTAATCAATGTGGCATGTGACACATACCCAGCACCGAAGTGTGTGTGCACGCCACATACCACATTGGACTGCAGCGCCCGTTTCTCGCCTGAAAAACAGGTGCTGCACGATCCAATTTCTAGGCCCACAACTCTGAACTTCCCATTAGCCTGTTCATGCATTTGTAAATAATGAAAAAATGAGATCGTAGGACCTTCGTTGGAAATCTGTAATTCAGCTTCGATTCCGGTCTGTGCACAACGTTAGCTGTTCTCAGGTGGCATAACAATTGGAGTACTGCAACTGGCCTCAGTGCAACCAGGTACAGTAAGGAAGAAAAACAATTGTCCAGGACTCCCTCTTTTGATTGCTGTCCAGTAACTGCTAATGGAAAATGTATATTTGTTGGCATTGGATAAGGACAGGATCAGGCTCGGCTACAATGCCCTCCACAGTCAAATTGCCTGTCAATACTCACTATCTAATTTCACACAAGAAGGATGGTCACTTAGTCCACGGTGGACTGCTGATACATGTAGAACTGTACCACTGCATGAGTCAGTACAGGAGACGAGGGCAGAAAAAGACAGAAATTAAATCCTCGGCGCTCTTATGATTAAGATACTATCCCTCATTTTTGTCACCTTTTCTGAACTGCAGAAGCTTTTATCTCCGGAAGCTAGAAAAAGGATTAAATACATTTTCAGAGAATTTGAGATATTAAGCCTAGAAATGGACGTTGGTGACACTGGTGGATGAATGCTTAACACATTCAGGTGATATTCCTCTGTCCACCATTGTTATTGGATCTCAAGGCGTTTAAAATAATTGGGTGAATGCCTCTGTTAAAATTGCAATATGATTGTGCTGTATTCTTCTGCTAATTTCTATTCTTTATTCTATCTCTATTCTTTAGAGCAGTGCAGACAAAAGTCAAAAGTGTGGAAGTGTAATAAAATCACTGGAGAAAATGGCGGAGGAAGGGATGAGTAAGGTTAATGATGTTGAAAATCATGTTCGCATATTTGGAATCGCAAAGGGCCTAGAAACAAATTCTAATAAAATGGAAGCTTTTGTTCAGAAGCAGAAAGCAGGTCCATCACAAGCTGCGATGGCCGACCTTCCCCCCCCACTCCCCCAACAAGCTGCCATGGCCGACCTCCCCCCACCCCCCCCACAAGCTGCGATGTCCGACCTCCCCCCACCACCCCCCACAAGCTGCGATGGCCGACCTACCCCACCCCCCCACAAGCTGCGATGGCCGACCTTCCCCTTCGCCCCACCCCCCCACAAGCTGCGATGGCCGACCTTCCCCCTCCCAACAAGCTGCGATGGCCGACCTTCCCCCCCCCCAACAAGCTGCGATGGCCAACCTAACCCCCCCCACAAGCTGCGATGGCCGACCTTCCCCCCGCCCCCCCCCACCGACAAGCTGCGATGGCCGACCTTCCCCTTCGCCCCACCCCCCCACAATCTGCGATGGCCGACCTTCCCCCTCCCAACAAGCTGCGATGGCCGACCTTCCCCCTCCCAACAAGCTGCGATGGCCGACCTTCCCCCCCCCCCAACAAGCTGCGATGGCCAACCTAACCCCCCCCACCCCCCCCACAAGCTGCGATGGCCGACCTTCCCCCCGCCCCCCCCACCGACAAGCTGCGATGGCCGACCTTCCCCTTCGCCCCACCCCCCCACAAGCTGCGATGGCCGACCTTCCCCCTCCCAACAAGCTGCGATGGCCGACCTTCCCCCCCCCAACAAGCTGCGATGGCCAACCTAACCCCCCCCACCCCCCCCACAAGCTGCGATGGCCGACCTTCCCCCCACCCCCACAAGCTGCGATGGCCGACCTTCCCCTCACCCCCCCCCACCGCAAGCTGCGATGGCCGACCTTCCCCCCCCCACCAGCTGCGATGGCCGACCTTCACCCCCCCCCCCCCAACAAGCTGCGATGGCCGACCTTCCCACCCCCACAAGCTGCGATGGCCGACCTTGCCCCCCCCCACCCCACAAGCTGCGATGGCCGACCATCCCCCCCCCCTCACAAGCTGCGATGGCCGACCTTCCCACCCCCACAAGCTGCGATGGCCGACCTCCCCCCACCGCCCCCCACACAAGCTGCGATGGCCGACCTTCCCCCCCCCACCCCCCAACAAGCTGCGATGGCCGACCTTCCCCCCCCCCCACAAGCTGCGATGGCCGACCTTCACCCCCCCACAAGCTGCGATGGCCGACCTTTCGCCACCCCCCCTCCCCCACAAGCCGCGATGGACCTTCCCTCCCCCACAAGCTGCGATGGCCGACCTTCCCCCCCCCACAAGCTGCGATGGCCGACCTTCACCCCCCCACAAGCTGCGATGGCCGACCTTTCGCCACCCCCCCTCCCCCACAAGCCGCGATGGACCTTCCCTCCCCCACAAGCTGCGATGGCCGACCTTCACCCCCCCACAAGCTGCGATGGCCGACCTTCCCCCCCCCACAAGCTGCGATGGCCGACCTTCACCCCCCCACAAGCTGCGATGGCCGACCTTTCCCCCCCCCTCCCCCACAAGCCGCGATGGCCGACCTTCCCTCCCCCACAAGCCGCGATGGCCGACCTTCCCTCCCCCACAAGCCGCGATGGCCGACCTTCCCTCCCCCACAAGCCGCGATGGCCGACCTTCCCTCCCCCACAAGCTGCGATGGCCGACCTTCCCTCCCCCACAAGCTGCGATGGCCGACCTTCCCTCCCCCACAAGCTGCGATGGCCGACCTTTCCCCCGCCGTTAAGTTCGGCAGGGCCTCCATGCTGTCTAGGGCCTCACTGGCACCCTTCCCGACTCCCCCTAAATATCGGGGCCAATGGCTCAAAAACAAATAGAACTGGTTGAAAATATTCTCTGCAAAGAGCTTCCAGAGGATGGCCAGTCGACTGGAAAGCAGTATTTCACTCTTAAGACAAGTGCTACTGTGGGCATGTAGACTGTACAGAGATCCCCTGTAAGTTACTACAGAGCAACATGTGTGCACTGAAATGGATGACCCAATTTTGCTGTGCTGTTAGTTCTGAAGCCACATTACAACACAACCTAAGCATACAATGGTACAAAAGCCCAAGCAACACTTGAGCTTCAAACTCTTAAAAAATTTTGCAGAGATGCAGTTTAAGTTCTCAAGCACTCTCAACTTAACGTGATTCTTCTAGTGTTAGTGGACAGCGGATGTTCCCATTAGCCCCATCTACTATCATTAAAATGTAACCATCCAGTGAGGAGAACACAACAAATGCAAGCACTCCACTATCACTAGGCAGACGGCATCGTGGACTTGGCAATACAATGTGGGTCTGCTGGGCATCATTGCACCGAGACTGGGTACTTGTAGTATATCTATTTTTCGGATCCACTGATGCTATAATTGGAAGGGCTTGAGAGTAAAATGAGTCCTACAATTTGTTCGTATATCGTAGGAACAGCATATCAGCACTTGAAGTGAAAAGTACTCCGTATATGTGTACATAATGGGGGCAAGCACCAACCATTTTCATGACCTAATTTGGCCCATTTTAGCTCAAATTCATATTGTGGACAAATGTCTCTTTTCAGGTGTGCACCAGGTAGGTAGCTGCCATTCATAACTGGAACCTCAGCAGCAAAAGTATTTTTTAACCCATAGTCTCGTCATTAGGTACCTGATTGCTGGAGGTCTAGTTGGGAGTGCCAGGCAATCTCTTATAGTTGAATGGTAAATATATATCTACGTTCCCCAAAAATTCAGTGAATAGGATCCAACTCTAGTCTTTGATGGTGTGAGAAACTCAGATTGATTGGTACATCTTCAATTTTCGCTTTGCAAGTACCAAAATTTAAGGTCATGCTTATTTTACTTTTAAGTAGTTTTTCTGATCTTGAGATGAATAGGCCTTTGACCCAGCTTAACAAGGCAGTTTGTTTCCCTATGGCACATCAAATTACAGCTCTCCCAGCTTTGTATATCAACGACGTTAAGGCCTGTGTTGTCCTCTGTTTTGTGGCAACACAAAGTGTTACTATAGTCACTCTTGTTTACACTGTAGAGAGATTGAGCAGGAATGCATTATTGGAGGAGGGAAGGAACAGAAAGATTTTCTTATTAATCCTTGTTCAACATTACTTTCCTAATTCAGGGTAATTGCTACTTTTCATGCACACCAAAATTCTTTTAAAGAAAGGAGAAAGAAATTGCACTTACATAATGCCTCATCACAGGATGTCCCAATGCACTTTACAACCAATAGATTATTTTTGAAGTGCAGTCACTGTCGTTATGTAGGCATGTGCAGCAGCCAATTTGTGCACTGCAAGGTCCCACAATAAAGAAATAATTGAATGACCAGATAAACTTCTTTTTTGGTGATATCAGAATTTCAAATGGTAAGTTGGTAGTTCCAATTTGCCACGATGTGGGGTTAGGTTCAATAAGGTATTCATGAAATGGTCTGTCCTACCCTTTATCGCTCCACAAGCAATGACTAGGGCCAATATCAAATTTCATGCCCCTCTATAAACATCAGGAGATTCTTTCCATTTTGTTGCCTGCAATGGTGTTTGAATCTTTGGCAGTAAGTGTAAATGAATGTCTGCCTTTTTGTCACAACACTCAACGCAGAGGTCCCTTCAGGGAAACCTGCTTGTCTCAGATCTGCTTTTCATTTTAATCAATGACTAGGTGGATGACTTTGGTTTCTTTACAGATTACATCACCCTCTGGGACAGAGTAGCTAACTCCCCATATAAAAAAACAAGTAACAACCAAATTATTTCACGCAGATGTAGACAGAGATGGAGAGCAAGCAAACAATGCGTCATCTTCAGCATTGAGCAAATCAAAGGAATAATTCAAAGAAGATAGAGCACGATATTGGGTGCTCACCTCTCCTCCGTGACTGTTGCAAATGCTCTTCAGTTACAATTATTCTGTCCTCTGGTTTGGCAATCATATCTGGTCTACACTGGGCACCCAAATAGTGAAGATAGGTAGAACATCTGCTGAAAGATTAGCAGTCCTTACTGAAGTTCAGTCCTACTCGCCATCCTTGAAAAATTTATATTCTGCAAATCCTTCATTTGTCCAGTGATAGAATGCTGTCGCCCTGTTTGTCAAACAGGTTCCATCTCTGTCTCCTGAAGTCAGTGCAGTCAAAAGTGCTCTTAATTAGTAGACTTAATTAGGGCTGTGCTGAGATGAAAAAGTCCACTTTCTACAGTCATCCATCGACCATACGACCGTAGCAGCATTATAGATGTGTCAGTATTTAAGCCCAAATTCTATACTTACGCAAAGGACATAAGTACTGCTGCAGCTGTATAAGTCTCAAAGGTCTCCACAAAATCCTTGCAACAGGGTTTCTCAAACCACCAGTGTGGTGTCCCAGAACCACAGAAGTTCAATGATAAGAGTAAATTCAGCACTATCCAAAGACAGCAGCGATCCAGGTGTTTCGTGCCACCTTTTTCACCCTGTGTTTATGGCACTGTGCGGATAGTGACTGGCTTAATCTCTGAACAAGTTTTATTTTCTGATATACCATATTATATTAAGAAGTTGTTACTATCTTTTGGGCTGTATATGCTGATGTGTTTCCTGGTCTTGTTTTTTCCCCTTTTTGTACTGTAAAATCCTAAATTAAAAAGTGTTATAAAAAATTGTGAGGTGCTGTGCGCATGCAATGGCAGATAGCTAAGCTGCATTCCTAAAATCCAGGGTAGGACAGATATTGTAAACTTGAACTGCATGATGTTTGGATTAAACCCTTTAATGTTAAACACTCCAAGTCACTGCTGGACTTACATCACCTTCCACTAAATTTCTTTTTAATTTTTAAAAACATCTGACCAAATCAAATGATACTAAAGTTCTGACTATGGGACAATATAAACATTAAACACATGGATTGAAATATAGCATTGTATCATAAGTGAGCTTGACTACATCCACAATTTAACTGGGTTTAAATTTCTACGCAAGTCCAGTTATGTGGGTATATAAGAAATGGATAGTGTGGAGGGAATTAGAAGGCAGTGATTCAATCACGAAGTCTGAATGGTGTGATAGATAAACCACCAGAACTCAGCTCTGTTTACAAGTGCCAGCACAACATCATTTACTGAATACTAACTCTCTAATTCCATCCACAGCATTTTGATATTACTAAATATGAGAACTTATACAACAACAACAACTTGCATTTATATAATGCCTTTAATGTTAAAACGTCCCAAGGCATCCCAACACAGGAGCGATTATCAAACAAAATTTGACACTGAGCCACATAAGAAGATATTAGGACAGGTGACCAAAAGCTTGGTCAAAGAGGTAGGTTTAAAGGAGTGTCTTAAACGAGGTAGAGAGGCGGAACGGTTTAGTGAGGGAATTCCGGACCTTAGGGTCTAGGCAGCTGAAGGCGCGGTCGCCAATGGTGGAGCAATTAAAATCGGGGATGCATAAGAGGCAAGAATTGGAGGAGCACAGAGATCTCGGAGGGTTGTAGGGCTGCAGGAGGTGATAGGGAGGAGCGAGGCCATGGAGGGATTTGAAAACTAGGATGAGAATTTTTAAATCGAGGCGTTACCGGACCGGGAGCCAATGTACACCAGCGAACACAGAGCTGATGGGTGAACGGAACTTGGTGCGAGTTAGGACATGGGGCAGCAGAGGTTTGGATGAGCTCAAGTTTATGGAGAGTGCAAGATGGGAGCCCGGCAAGGAGAGCGATGGAATAGTTAAGTTTAGAGGTAACAAAGGCATAGGTGAGGGTTTCAGCAGCAGACGAACTGAGGCAGGGGAGATGTTACAGAGGTGGAAGTGGACGGTCTTGGTGATAGAGCAGATATGTGGTCAGAAGCTCATCTCAGGGTCAAATAGGACGCCAAGATTGCGAACGGTCTGATACAGCCTCAGACAATGGCCAGGGAGTCGACAGCTAGGGAACAGAGTTTGTCGCGGGGACCAAAGACAATGGCTTCAGTCTTCCCAATATTTAGTCGGAGGAAATTTTTGTTCATCTAGTACTGGATGTCGGACAGGCAGTATAACAAATAAGGGTCGAGGGAGGTGGTGGTGAGATACAGCTGTGTGTCGTCAGGGTACATGTGGAACCTGACATCGCGTTTTTGGATGATGACGCCAAGGGCAGCATGCAGATGAAAAATAGTACCTTCAGCTGGGGAGGGAAGGAAGATAAAATTGGAAAAAGTAGAATTGGAATTTCCAACGGCTAACTTATTTCCAAAGAATGACTGCACAAACTCAGCAGAAGTTGAACTTTAAAGATGCACATCCACATTTTTGAGGTTCTCAACTGTGCATGTTGCAGAAAATTGAGATAGCATACTTCTAAAAATTTGTTGGAAAACATTACCTGACAATCCCAGAATCCAGAAGCTGGATGCACTTCTTAATGACAGCCACATTGTAGTGACCACTTTTCATATTCCAGGTTAAATTCAGCGCTAAAGTGAAATGCCCTAAATCCAGAATCTTTCGCAGAGCCTATGAAAATGCAAAGTCTACTATTATTACATTGTGAGAAATTTTTATGCACATTCTAAGTAGCTTTTCAAAGGGCGACCACAAATTCCCAAACCTAGAAGACAGAGAGTTATTCGAGGAGCCAACTTAGAGAGGGCAGTCTCTCTGCCATGTAAGCTCACTAAACTGAAACCATGACCCCTGCTGAAGTACTAGTAAATATTGTATAATAAAGTGCTGACAGCAATTTTCTGTCTATGTAATAAGAGTGCTAAAATATTAAACCTTTGGTTAGATGTTCTCTGGGACTCATAATTGTTTCCTTCCATTATTTTCACTTAGCTTCACGCATTATACTGTGATTTATTCATCGAAACATAAACTCCAGATTATTTTTAAAAAGCAGTAAATTAGCACTAAGGCATGTGCCTGTTGATGTTGTCCCAGGCAGCACGTAATATTCGTACTGCCTGCTCACTACCATGAGTCAGGCGTGCAACAAATGAATAGCAGGTAGCCTGTTTGAGGGGCTGGATATCGGGCCTCTGTGACGCCACTTAAAGGCAGCCAGCACCTCTTAAAGAACAGGTGCACTCTGGCTGCAGAAGGAAGGAAACATTTCTCAACACAGAAATGCACGCAGCAAGTACTGAGCGGGCACCAAGGTTTTCCGATGCTGCCTTGGAGGCCCTGGTGCAGGCAGCGGAGGGAGATCCTCATCCCCTCCCAGGGGGCAAAAAGCCCTCCAGGCAACACCTCCACCATTAGTGGGAAGAGGTCAATGTCAGGAGCTTAGCTCAATGGACATGGCTGCAATATCACAAAAAGTTCAATGACCTCACCAGAGTTGTCAAGGTACGAATACTGCTCTCTTACTCTCTGCTCACATCTCCACCACTCCCCTCCCCGCTTCCCTCCATTCTCCTACAATCACTGCACCACACTTCACTACACCTCCTTCTCATCCTACTTACAAAGTCACCACTATTGCAACCCTCACATCTTACACACTGCATACCAAGTGGTCCATCAAAATAGCATTCTCTAAACACCTCACAAGACTATCACTAACACACTCTTTTCTTTCATGCAGCAGAAAGTCGCCCGCAACTTCAGTCAGCAGGCTGCCAGCGAAGGAGGTCAGGCCCGCCTTCACACCCTTTCCCCCATCTCGGGCAGGGGCAGAGTCATGGCTGTGGCGATTGGCAATGTTGGAGGAGATGTCGGGCAGGGACTCTTCACGCATTATCATCTTTTTCCCTTATCACTTTTACCTCACCCTAAACGTTCTGCATGACAAACTGCAGATGCTTTCACCAGCCCCTTCTCTCTTTCTGCTCTCCCTTCACACTAAAATCTAATGCTTCCCACACTCTTTCATTTCAGGTGCTGAAGATACAGACATACTTCTACCACTTGATGAAGAGGAGGCCAGCCTTCCTGATGATGCAGCATCACTCAATCTCACCCTCGCAAGCACCAGCACAGACTGGCACCACAGTCTACTTTACAGGCTAGTCTAGAGGAGGGGTCTTCACATGGTGCGGCAGCTAGGGCAGGGGATAGGACGCCACGGGTGCCACCTTGCCAGAGAGCAGGATCACATACCAGCTCTGCTGCAGAGGACTCAGATGCTGACTTCGAGGGCCAGGCCTACCAAGAAGGCTGATGGGCATATATCAGGAAATGCGACATGCACTGGGCTGCCTGCCAGAGAGTTTGCACAGTGTCGCAGAGCATAGAGGGGTCCAGCTCCAACTTCTGTCAAGGCTTCGAGCAGAGCTTGGAGACCATTATCTCCAACTTGGTCAGCTTCATCAATAAGACAGTGCCACCCACCATCATGGAGCCTCTCCTGACAGCTCTCTCAGCTGCCATGGAAGTTCAGACGGCTGCCACTTTGGCTTTGTGGGTCACTGTTAACAGGGGCCTCCAAAGCGTCAGAGCAGTCCTGCACTCTGTTCTCGTGCAGATCCGCATGAGTGCTGAGGTGCAGTCCCAGGAGAGTGACCTTGGCTCCATGGGAGAGGCACCTGCTCCCCCGCTACCCACTCCACCAGTGTCCTTGTTAATGCCACGCAGCAAACTGGGCCAGACTACTCCAGCCCAGGGCTGCTCGAGGTCGCCCACCACGGCCATCTGAAGGGTCCTCAATGGAAGCTCAGCAGTCTCCACCTCCCAAGCGGTAGCCACTGGGGAAATACCTCGTAGGAACACTAGGATAGGGAAACAAGCACACAAGACAGGCACTAAGAGCCTGCACAAGGCTGATTCATAATTATTTCTGTTCACAGAATAGAGGTGGAATTGAGTTGTTTGATGAATTTGTTTTTTGTTCTAGAATTGATGGTGTTTATATTTGTGGTGAGGTGAGGGCAAGACCCATAAGGCTGGAGTGAAGGAAGGTAATCGGACCGTGGTAGTAAAGACGGTGGTAAGAATTGTGTGATTGTTGATGTATTGGTTCCAGTGAAACACTCTTCGATGAGCTTCTCTCGGAGCTCCGGCAGCGAGGGGCACTGGTGATCGATGCTTCTCCTGCTCTTCCTCCGCCTCTACCTGTTCCTCCTCAACCTGCTGCACTTCTTGCTGCCCAGGTGGTGGTAAGGGCTGGTCCCTCATTACCACAACATTATGCAGCATGCAGCAGATGAGCACAAATCTGGATACCCGCTTAGGGGTGTACTGCAAAGCTCCTCGGGAACGGTCCAGGCAACGGAAGCATTGCTTGAGCTTGACAATTGTTTGCCTGATCACGTTTCTTGTGACGGCGTGGCTCTCCTTGTAGGCCAGCTCTGTAGCTATTACCAGGTTCTTGACAGGAGTCATGAGCCACGTCCAGAGGCGATATCCCACCACCCAGTAGCCAGCCTGAAATTTGACGGTCTGGCTGGAATAAATGCAGCACAAGGGACTGGCACAAGATGAAAGAGTCATTGCCAGGATAGCGGGCACAGACCTGCATGATGCACTGCCTGGGGTCACAAACCAGCTGTACGTTGAGGGAATAGAATCACTTTCCATTGATAAAGATGCCAGGCTAGTGATAGGGATCACGTAAGGCAATGAGGGTGTATTCTATGGCACCTTGCACCCTGGGGAAGCCTGCAATGCAGGCGAGCCTAGTGTTCTTTCGTCGTGCTTCGCTCTGTCAATAGGGAACAAGATGTCAGTGTTCCTCCTGGTGTAGAGTCTCCGTGACCTCCCTGATACAGCGGTGGACTGTGAATTGGAAGATGTCGCTGATGTCACCTGCTGCAGCCTGAAAGCAGCCTGTGGCATAAAAGTTGAGAGCCACAGTGACCTCGACAGCCAAAGGCACTGCTGTCCAAGCCCTGGTGCGAGGCTCAAGTTGTGGTTGCAGCAGGCGGCATTGCTCAGTGACAGCCTCCTTACTGAAGTGAAGGCGCCTCATACATTGCTCCTTGGTGAAGTTGAGGTCGAAGTGCTCGCTGAATACCCGCTGTGGGTATGGCCACCTGCACAGTGCCCTCCTACTCCTCCCTCTTGTTACAACTGGTCTTCCTTTCTGCTCCCCCTCCTCCTCCAGCCCCAAAAAGGCAGCCCTACCAGATCACCCATGCCTGCAGTCATCTGCAGTTAAAAAGGCAGCCAAAAACAGTGCAACACCTGCAAAATCTTTTGCTCTGCAGTCAAACATAACTTTCCAGAGTCAGAAAACAAGACAAAATCGCCCAGAAGTTAACCAACAACTACCTGTAAATACTGCATGATCCCTTTTAATAGTGCTGGAGTCCAGCTCTAACTTGTGTCAAGGCTTCACGCTGAGCATGGAGACCATTCTGTCCAATATGGACCGAGCAGTCCTTCCTGCCGGTTAGTGCCACGAGTTGCTGAGCGAGTTAAGCATGTGGCGAGTGAGGCACTGGGGCATATCAAAAATCAGAAAAGGGTCCTCCAACAAGCACAGGACCCTAATTTGAATAAGTTGTTCAGTTTTTCCGTAGTTCTGGCGTGCGCTCTAGACGCCTACAGAGAAGCCTGATCCAAAATGATGGGCGGTGCACCTCTGGCTCAAAATAACCAGGCGTTCCCTGCCCGCCATACTGGAGAATATCTAGGCCTCAGTGTTAAACTAACATTAACTATTTTCTAATACACTTCATCCCAGTCATTCACAACAAGGAAAACACAAGTTTGCAAACGCAGAAGAGAGATAATTACCCTCTAAGAGATGTCACTAATGGAAGTACCTTTGCCATCTGTGCTCACTCAACTGCCTGTAACCCTTGTTGATGCACTGATAAGTGACTGTAGTAAAAGATATAATGAAATATTGTCTTGTATATTGCTACAAATGAAAGTTATTGCCTGAAGGGAAATATCATGTTAAAGGGCAAGTATTTTTCATGTAAGGTACCCTGTAAATGTCACATAAGATTAGGTTTTAAAGTTATCCCAGTTTCAGGGCCCATCGGTAAAGCCCAGGAATCAGTGGGGGTAATTTTGACTTCGGGTGATATTGGATCAGTCGCCCATTAGATCTCTCTGCCGATTTTCATTTTCATTGCTTTACACTGTCACCCAAAGTTAAAATTACTCCCAATTATTCTAAGCAAGATGATGAACGGTGAAGGTGCTTCAACTAAAATCAGGCTGCGGGATCCCATTGAATGCATCTGCCAGTTAGCACTGCAGTTCCTGAATGTACAATATACAGTGCAAGGGAGGTTAACAGAATTTAAAGATCTCTAGACAAATTAAGTAGGCAAGCAGCTGGGTAATGGAACTTAATATAGAAAAAGATAAGATGAATGCACATTGGTAACACGTATACACAATAGATGGGGCAAAATAAATGGGATGTATCCCTATACTTTGTCTGTTTCAAACCATGCATCATCCAGCTGTACACGGTCCAAAACAGAACCTTTCAAATTACATGAGAAAGTTGTTTTAAATTTGAGTCTTCCTCCCTACCATCCTCCTCTCCTGAAGGAGTTGATTCCCTGCTCGAGTAATGTTCCACAAGTACGAAGCACCCTTTAGTATCGTACCTACATGGTCACTCTTATGCGAGCTATGACATTAGGGCGTCCACACACGCACACTTCCAACAGAGGTCACTGCATAGTGATTGGGAGTGGGAACTTGGTTGAATTTCTTAGCCCGAGGGTGCGGAGGCCAATTGTGGTGTGAGGAACAAGAAACCTTGGTTGATTTTTCACTTCTTTAGCCTTTGGCACTGAGGCCAGTTACAGTGTTCCTACGGCTCCAACTGACAACGAATTCAACGCAAACCAGGCGTTTAACTTGGGCTTTGCTGATCTCCATGGTTCAGCTGCTCACTGACCGAGCCAGCTGAGCCATCAGTTGAGGCATACATTTGTAACATCAGAATGCTTTGTTCAATTTGGGGCATCAGAAGGACACTCATGAGGAGGGTGGGGAAGATTCAAAATTCAATTTGTTCTTATATTAGAGAACATAAGCTCAAGAAGAAGTGAGATCCAAATCTTCAAAAAGTTGAACGGCATAGATAATGTGAATGTAATCAGGTTATTCTACTTCAACAATGATTAGAAGCTAGATGTGAGTAGAGGACCAAGCATATTGAAAGATTAAAGGGTAAATTTTATGAATTTGCACTGCCAGTGCAGAGTTCTTAGGGGCCACACAACAGTTTCTGTCCATTAACTTTCTTTTCTGGCTCTGAAAGTGACTGAAGATTACAAGAATATGTATAGCTCCTTAGATTACCCCATACCATTACCCCACACTCCATATGATTAAGCATGCATATAGGCCTCCAACTTATCTACAGTAACTAAAGTAAAAAGAAAGGTAAGGTCTACAGGTCTTATAGCAAGTAGCGTTTTTTTTAGTGAATCAAGGTCCCTAGTGTAGTTAACATTCTCTAAATTAAGAATAATTTAAAGGAGTAAACTCCTTAAAGGGAGTGGTAAGTAGTTTTTCTTTCCTTTTTTTTCTCTTGACATTGTAGTTGTTGTTAAGCTAACTTAAGGGTTAAGTCATGGCAGGAGATCCCAGAGCCGTGTCATGTTCCTCTTGTGGGATGTGGGAATTCAGGGATCCTTCCTGTGTCCCTGATTCCTTCACCTGCGGGAAGTGTGTCCAGCTGCAGCTACTGTTTGACCGTTTGACGGCTCTGGAGCTGCGGATGGACTCACTTTGGAGCATCCGCGATGCTGAGGAAGTCAACAAATAGCACGTTCAGTGAGTTGGTCACACCACAGATAAAAATTACTGAGGGAGATAGTGAATGGGTGACCAACAGACAGAGGGAGAGTAGGAAGGCAGTGCAGGGGTCCCCTGCGGTCATCTCCCTCCAAAACAGATATATCGTTTTGGATACTGTTGGGGGAGATGGCTCACCAGGGGAAGGTGGCAGTGGCCAGGTTCATGGAACCGTGGCTGGCTCTGCTGCACAGGAGGGCAGGAAAATGAGTGGCAGAGCTATAGTGATAGGGGACTCGATTGTAAGGGGAATAGACAGGCGTTTCTGCGGACGCAACCGAGACTCCAGGATGGTATGTTGCCTCCCTGGTGCAAGGGTCAGGGATGTCTTGGAGCGGCTGAAGGACATTCTGGAGGGGGAGGGTGAACAGCCAGTTGTTGTGGTGCATATAGGCACCAACGATATAGGTAAAAAACGGGATGAGGTCCTACAAGCTGAATTTAGGGAGTTAGGAGTTAAACTAAAGAGTAGGACCTCAAAAGGTAGTAATCTCAGGATTGCTACCAGTGCCACGGGCTAGTCAGAGTAGCAATGACAGGATAGCTAGGATGAATACATGGCTTGAGAGATGGTGCAAGAGGGAGGGATTCAAATTCCTGGGCCATTGGAACCGGTTCTGGGGGAGGTGGGACCAGTACAAATTGGACGGTCTGCATCTGGGCAGGACTGGAACCAATGTCCTAGGGGGAGTGTTTGCTAGTGCTGTTGGGGAGGGTTTAAACTAATGTGGCAGGGGGATGGGAACCGATGCAGGAAGTCAGTGGGAAGTAAAGTGGTGACAGAAACAAAAGGCAGTAAGGGAGAGTGTACAGAACATGACTGGACAGATGGTCTGAGAAAGCGGGGCAAAAACCAAGGGAAGTCTAGATTAAACTGCATTTATTTCAATGCAAGAAGTCTGATGGGCAAGGCAGATGAACTCAGGGCATGGATGGGTACATGGGACTGAGATGTTATAGCTATTACTGAAACATGGCTAAGGGAGGGGCAGGACTGGAAGCTCAATGTTCCAGGGTACAGATGCTATAGGAAAGATAGAGCAGGAGGTAAGAGAGGAGGAGGAGTTGCGTTCTTGATTAGGGAGAACATCACAGCAGTAGTGAGAGGGGATATATCCGAGGGTTCGCCCACTGAGTCTATATGGGTAGAACTGAAAAATAAGAAGGGAGAGATCACTTTGATAGGATTGTACTACAGACCCCCAAATGGTCAACGGGAAATTGAGGAGCAAATATGTAAGGAGATTACAGACAGCTGCAAGAAAAATAGGGTGGTAATAGTAGGGGACTTTAACTTTCCCAACATTGACTGGGACAGCCATAGCATTAGGGGCTTGGATGGAGAGAAATTTGTTGAGTGTATTCAGGAGGAATTTCTCATTCAGTATGTGGATGGCCTGACTAGAGAGGGGGCAAAACTTGACCTCCTCTTGGGAAATAAGGAAGGGCAGGTGACAGAAGTGTTAGTGAGGGATCACTTTGGGACCAGTGATCATAATTCCATTAGTTTTAAGATAGCTATGGAGAATGATAGGTCTGGCCCAAAAGTTAAAATTCTAAATTGGGGAAAGGCCAATTTTGATGGTATTAGACAGGAACTTTCAGAAGTTGATTGGGAGAGTCTGTTGGCAGGCAAAGGGACGTCTGGTAAGTGGGAGGCTTTCAAAAGTGAGTTAACCAGGGTTCAGGGTAAGCACATTCCTTATAAAGTGAAGGGCAAGGCTGGTAGAAGTAGGGAACCTTGGATGACTCAGGAGATTGAGGCCCTAGTCAAAAAGAAGAAGGAGGCATATGACATGCATAGGCAGCTGGGATCAAGTGGATCCCTTGAAGAGTATAGAGATTGCCGGAGTAGAGTTAAGAGAGAAATCAGGAGGGCAAAAAGGGGACATGAGATTGCTTTGGCAGATAAGGCAAAGGAGAATCCAAAGAGCTTCTACAAGTACATAAAGGGCAAAAGAGTAACTAGGGAGAGAGTAGGGCCTCTTAAGGATCAACAAGGACATCTATGTGCGGAACCACAAGAGATGGGTGAGATCCTGAATGAATATTTCACATCGGTATTTACGGTTGAGAAAGGCATGGATGTTAGGGAACTTGGGGAAATAAATAGTGATGTCTTGAGGAGTGTACATATTACAGAGAGGGAGGTGCTGGAAGTCTTAACGCGCATCAAGGTAGATAAATCTCCGGGACCTGATGAAATGTATCCCAGGACGTTATGGGAGGTTAGGGAGGAAATTGCGGGTCCCCTAGCAGAGATATTTGAATCATCCACCACTACAGGTGAGGTGCCTGAAGATTGGAGGGTAGCAAATGTTGTGCCTTTGTTTAAGAAGGGCGGCAGGGAAAAGCCTGGGAACTACAGACCGGTGAGCCTGACATCTGTAGTGGGTAAGTTGTTAGAGGGTATTCTGAGGGACAGGATCGACAGGCATTTGTAGAGGCAGGGACTGATTAGGAACAGTCAGCATGGTTTTGTGAGAGGAAAATCATGTCTCACGAATTTGATTGAGTTTTTTGAAGGGGTAACCAAGAAGATAGATGAGGGCTGTGCAGTAGACGTGGTCTACATGGACTTCAGCAAAGCCTTTGACAAGGTACCGCATGGTAGGTTGTTACATAAGGTTAAATCTCACGGGATCCAAGGTGAGGTAGCCAATTGGATACAAAATTGGCTTGACGACAGAAGACAGAGGGTGGTTGTAGAGGGTTGTTTTTCAAACTGGAGGCCTGTGTCCAGCGGTGTGCCTCAGGGATCGGTGCTGGGTCTGCTGTTATTTGTTATTTATATTAATGATTTGGATGAGAATTTAGGAGGCATGGTTAGTAAGTTTGCAGATGACACCAAGATTGGTGGCATTGTGCACAGTGAAGAAGGTGATCTCGGATTGCAACGGGATCTTGATAAATTGGGCCAGTGGG
This sequence comes from Heptranchias perlo, assembly GCF_035084215.1. Lineage (NCBI taxonomy): Eukaryota > Metazoa > Chordata > Chondrichthyes > Hexanchiformes > Hexanchidae > Heptranchias > Heptranchias perlo. The sequence goes on along the minus strand of NW_027139044.1, from coordinate 196,003 downwards.
CCGATGAATGGCAGATGGAGTTTAATTTAGATAAATGTGAGGTGATGCATTTTGGTAGATCGAATCGGGCCAGGACCTACTCCGTTAATGGTAGGGCGTTGGGGAGAGTTATAGAACAAAGAGATCTAGGAGTACAGGTTCATAGCTCCTTGAAAGTGGAGTCACAGGTGGATAGGGTGGTGAAGAAGGCATTCGGCATGCTTGGTTTCATTGGTCAGAACATTGAATACAGGAGTTGGGATGTCTTGTTGAAGTTGTACAAGACATTAGTAAGGCCACACTTGGAATACTGTGTACAGTTCTGGTCACCCTATTATAGAAAGGATATTATTAAACTAGAAAGAGTGCAGAAAAGATTTACTAGGATGCTACCGGGACTTGAGGGTTTGACTTATAGGGAGAGGTTAGACAGACTGGGACTTTTTTCCCTGGAGAGTAGGAGGTTAAGGGGTGATCTTATAGAAGTCTATAAAATAATGAGGGGCATAGATAAGGTAGATAGTCACAATCTTTTCCCAAAGGTAGGGGAGTCTATAACGAGGGGGCATAGATTTAAGGTGAGAGGGGAGAGATACAAAAGGGTCCAGAGGGGCAATTTTTTCACTCAAAGGGTGGTGAGTGTCTGGAACGAGCTGCCAGAGGCAGTAGTAGAGGCAGGTACAATTTTGTCTTTTAAAAAGCATTTGGACAGTTACATGGGTAAGATGGGTATAGAGGGATATGGGCCAAGTGCAGGCAATTGGGACTAGCTTAGTGGTATAAACTGGGCGACATGGACATGTTGGGCCGAAGGGCCTGTTTCCATGTTGTAACTTCTATGATTCTATGATTCTATGAAGCTGGTATCTAGGAAGTGCACAAGAGTGGTGGTAGCAATACAGATAAAGACGAATTGTGCATCATTTGACCACAATTTGCAAATATTAATGAGGTCCCTTCCAATTTCCAGTAGGAGCTCCAGCCACCTAAATCAAAATTGGAATAGGAGGACAAGCAGCGGTAAGTCAGCGGGTCAATCATCCACAAGATTTTGGTCATGCTACCACCCCATTTTCAAGCATAAACAGGATGGTAGTGAGATAGAAATTGGCCTCAGTGGGTGCAATACAACTGGCCTGAGTGTTAAAGAGGGAAAGAACAAAATTAGTCAGACTATGCACCTCATGGAATTCGTCTCAGCTGTAGGGCTTCTCCCCCAATCCCATCCCATCCCAGCTAGGCTCTCATTTTAAGAATGGCTATTTGGGCAAGATACCAGAGTGCTGCTGACATTTGTAGAATGTACCTCAGCATGAATCACTGCATTTTGGAAAGGAGGGGATGAAATAAAATACTGTTTCAGAAACAAGCTCTTCAAAAGGGCAAGGATCATTTCATTTTATTTCCAAACACAATTACCTCAGAGTTCATTCCACGCTCCTTTCTCACATCAGATGGAATGCAATCAACAAGAAGGTCACGAGGATACTAAACATTTGAAAGTAATAAGACTTTTTAATTACAATGAAGAGACGGTTGAGAAAATCTGATACAAACAGTGAAGATCTTTATTCACATTAATGAGTTATTGTAATGGTTAGGTTTGCTCTGTGTCCCTTATCACAACTCTTTATGCGTCTAGCCATTTCTAGACTTTTGCCTCAGCAATTAAAATGGGAAGAGTTCAAATGTTAACCAATGCCTCCTGAATATTGGTCTATCCAATTTGTTAAATAGGCTATAATATTGCAAGACATGTCTGTAATTACAAACTCAAAATAATTAGAATCACAGGTCAAAGAACAGAGATTCCTATTTTATATTTTAATTTTAAATTATTAGACCTCAGAATGTTTTTTAAAACACAAGTCATTTTCAATTTGACAATCTTCTGATCTTTTTTTCACAATACCCCATTCTTAGGGCCATTCCTCCTACTGCATGCTACTCCAAGACCTGGGTTAGCAGTCAGGACTCTCCCAGATAGAGTTAGACAGTCAACATCTCAACTTCAAAGTTGCTGTATTTTCATTGAACACCCATGATGTGAAATTCCTCTTAGCAGACAGACAGTACATGAGATGCTAGTTACACTTTTGGCCCATTTTTTTAAAATACACTGTCAGGAATGATTAGCTTTACTGTGTTGTTTCTAGATAGTCAGGCAACTTAGGATCCACTAAAACTAATATACAACTGAATGACCAATCAAATCAGAATTTTGTTTTGAATTTTTTGAGGATGTCACTAATAAAGTAGATGGATGTTATCTATATGGACTTACAGAAGGCATTCTATGAGGTTCCACACAGGAGATTATTAGCAAATATGAGAGCACACAAAATTGGAGGTAGCCTTTTCACTTGGGTTGAAAATTGGTTGGGAGGTAGGAGACAGAGTGGGGATAATGGGTATGTACTCTGATTAGCGGGATGTGACAAGTGGTGTTCGCTAGATCTGATCTGGGGCCTCAACTTTTCACCATATTTATTAATGATGAAGGAATAGTGAGTTGTATATCCAAGTTTGTGGATGACACTAAGTTAGGAGGGGCAGTAAATAGCGCAAAAGGGAGCATGAGGTTGCAAAGGGACATAGACAGATTAAGTTAGTGGGTAAAACTATGGCAAGAGTCCAATATGGGCAAGTGTGAAGTCATTTACTTTGGACACAAGAAAGATAAATCGGAGTATTTTCTAAATGGTGAGAAACTAGGGACTGTAGAGGAGCAAAGAGAATTAAGAGTCCAAGTACACAAATCATTAAGGGCTAGTAAACTGGTACAAAAAGCAATCAAAAAGGATAATGGAATGTTGACTTTTATCTTATGGGGACTGGAATACAAAGGGGAGGAAGTGATGCTTCAGTTGTACAGAGCATTGGTCAGACCCAACTGGAGTACTGCATTCAGTTTTGGGCACCGCACCTCAGGAAAGATATACTGACCTTGGAGGGGGTTCAGCGCAGATTCACCAGTATGATAAAGGGGCTTAGAGGATAAAATAATCAGGACAGGTTGTATTGTATTCCCTTGAGAATAGGAGGTATTATTATCCAATATAAAATGGTGCCTACTTTTTATTCAATGAGCTCAAATTCTAGGTAATCTTAATATTAAAACTCAGTTGTCCATGTTCAGTCTTAGAGATTCAGTCACAGCTTTTTGAATTGAAATGGATGGAAAGATGAAACTGACAGTAAAAATTTGGGAGTGTGGGATTAGGGAATTTACCCTGTACACGCACTGCAGATATCATTACAAAGGTTTTAGTCCACTTCAATCTGGAATAGTAAAATCTCACTGGGAAACCTCAAACTTTACCTGAGTTTATGAAAAAGATATATAAACAACATCAACATGTTTATGTTAAAACAATGAAGGACTGTTTTCTCCTTCATCCTCTGAGGTACAATGTGCCAGACAAGTGCTGCAGACAAATTAGAATGACAAGCATTCTGCGACATTAAATCATCTGTTCAGGTTATCACCATACACATTAGGCCACTGGGCACCATTTGTAATTTACAGCTTTTACTGCAAAATTGAAATGTGGAGCAAATTTTGACTCACCCCAAGTGCTGTCGCTAGACATCTGGAAGAAAATAAGGAAATCATTAATAATGCTATATGTTGTATTTGACTCAAGTTCATCATTGGAGATGGGAACTTTCTCGGAGCAGTTCCCGACATTACTTTGCCAGATGCGCGTTGGAAACCCTGGCCTAAATTTGAACATGGCGCCAGGAAGACGGCGGGTGGTGGGGGGGGAGGGAATTCCTGACAGAAACCCCGGAAGTTCGGGTTTCCCAGACGTCCTTGCGATTTTGACATAAGAACGACTTTTATTCTTTTTTTTTGTCCGTTTCCCACCCGACAAGCCACCCAGAATGACAGGCTGGTTGTCAGTTGGCCAAGAGAAGAGGAAGGAAGCGAATGCCAGAAGAGGGGGTCCGGGGCATGAGTCATCGGAGGGTCGCGGATCGCTGTGGGGGGGGGGGGGGCGGCGAGGGGAGGGGGGCGGACGCGCGGCGGCGAGGGGAGGGGGGCGGACGCGCGGCGGCGAGGGGAGGGGGGCGGACGCGCGGCGGCGAGGGGAGGGGGGCGGACGCGCGGCGGCGAGGGGAGGGGGGCGGACGCGCGGCGGCGAGGGGAGGGGGGCGGACGCGCGGCGGCGAGGGGAGGGGGGCGGACGCGCGGCGGCGAGGGGAGGGGGGCGGACGCGCGGCGGCGAGGGGAGGGGGGCGGACGCGCGGCGGCGAGGGGAGGGGGGCGGACGCGCGGCGGCGAGGGGAGGGGGGCGGACGCGCGGCGGCGAGGGGAGGGGGGCGGACGCGCGGCGGCGAGGGGAGGGGGGCGGACGCGCGGCGGCGAGGGGAGGGGGGCGGACGCGCGGCGGCGAGGGGAGGGGGGCGGACGCGCGGCGGCGAGGGGAGGGGGGCGGACGCGCGGCGGCGAGGGGGGCGGACGCGCGGCGGCGAGGGGAGGGGGGCGGACGCGCGGCGGCGAGGGGAGGGGGGCGGACGCGCGGCGGCGAGGGGAGGGGGGCGGACGCGCGGCGGCGAGGGGAGGGGGGCGGACGCGCGGCGGCGAGGGGAGGCCAGGGCTGGCAGTGAGGGCGAGAGTCTGTGCGTGGATGAGCGTGTGTGTGCATGTGTAGGTGGGGAAGTGTAAGCTTGAACAGAAAGATAACTTGCTAATACGGAGAGGAAGAGAATTATTTGAAAAACTGATGAAAAGAAAATGTGAAAGTTAATAACAGAGAAAACAAACAAAAGTGAATGAAGCAGGAAAAAGAAAAATGAGAATAATCTGAAAGAATATTAGCATCTTACTTGCAGGAAGGGAATGGGAGACTGGAGGATGATTGAAGAAGAAAGCAAACCTTGCGGAGCACCATTGGTACAAAGTACTCCCCAAATGTACTTGCTGTTTTTCAAAAATTGAAAAATTTATTCCTGCCTTGAATGTGATTCTTCAGTCTGGTAAGGAAATATATTTTCTGCTGGAGTTATACCGGGGAGCTGACACAAATCCAGCGGAATTGGAGAAAGAATTCCTCAAGGGATCACTCCATCAGTTCAACGCTTCTCTGGGATCTCCCACTGGATCGGACAGGGGCAATAAAATGTGTGCAATCGAATATGGACGAGAATATTCAAAATCCATGCAAATGACATCAAACTGTGATCTCTGTCATTCATGCCCCAGCAACACTTGGCACAAGGGGATGTCTGTCTGCTTGTCCTTGGAATCCAGTGATGCTATGGGAGGCAGGGGGGCTTTTCAACATTTAAATGGCCGGAAGGTCTATGCAACTGATCAGGCAATTTTTTTAATTTGGTGATTTTCGTCTTCCAATTTCCAAGGCAGCACCAAGACCACTGACCATGTCCCACAGGCAATGAAGCTTCCCACAGGTAATGTCTGTCCCAAATCTGTACTTGTGCAATACTTGCATTTTTCAGAGGGCGGAGGGATTGATAAAGAGCTCAATCGCTGGTTGATTTCTCCCTTCTTAACCCAGAAGTGCTGGGGAAGAAATTGTAGTGCCCATATTGCTACCCCAACCGAGATCAGCTAACTCAGCGTAAACTGGTGACCAAATCTGGGGTTTCCTGATCTGTACGGCTCAATTATACGCTATTTTTACCAATGGCACTATCGGGTGGAGCAGTTTGTTCTTCAATAACACATGTGGGAAATTTCATTGCGCTGACAGTACTCTCGCTAGGTAAACACAACCATTGCAACAGTCTGTGTGGCACCATGTGGAACATCAAACCCAGCTGGCCAAATCAAAAGTCCAAAAAAAACCTTGGTTAAATACTAATTAAAAGAATCGATACCAAAACTATAGGCAGCACAGTGACACCACTCTGTAGCTGATCATCCCTTCACACCATCTGCTGTGTACACACAATAAAGGGGCTTCCAAGATGTTTTAAAACAAGAGGCTAACACTTATACTGGGAAACAATGGAGAAACCAGAACTATAGCATCAATTTTAACTCCCCCTGCCTGGCAGAATCCGGGCAGGCGAGGAGGGGGGAATTTAAAATGGAGCGGAGGACGTGCCCACTCTGTTCCTGCCCCGACCTGACCGACTGCAATTTTAAATTGCAGGGCGGCAAGGAAACTTGCCCGAAGCCGGAGGGGATTGGAATTCAAAAGTGAGGAAGTGATTCTTCAGTTGTACAGAGCTTTGGTGAGACCCCATCTGGAGTACTGCATTCAGTTTTAGGCAACCAACTTCAGGAAAGATGTATTGTCCTTGGAGGGGGTACAGCACAGATTCACCAGAATGATACCAGGGCTTAAAGGGTTAAATTATGAGGACAGATTGCATAAACCTGGCTTGTATTCCCTTAAGTTAAAAGGTTCGAATTGAGGTATTTTAAATTATTAAAGGATTTGATAGAGCAGATACAGAGAAACTATTCCCTCTGGTGGGGATATCAGGAACAAGGGGGCATAATCTTAAAATTAGAGCTAGACCATTTCAAAGTGAAATCAGGAAGCACTTTTTTTACACAAAGGGCAGTGGGAGGCTGGAACTTGCTCTCCCAAAAAGACTGTGGACACTAGGAGTCAAGTGAAAATTTCAAGACTGAGGTCGATAGATTTTTGTTAAATAAGGGTATCAAGGGAGATGGAGCAAAATAAGGGTATCAAGGGAGATGGAGCAAAGGCAGAAAAATAGAATTGAGGTACAGATCAGGCATGATCGAACTGAAAGCCAGAACAGGCTGGAGGAGCTGAATGGCCTCCTCCTGATCCTATATTTAGATGTGCAGATTGGGTTCTGATGAGGTAATTGGCACCTCCCTCCCCTCCCACCACTGCTATTTTTACCTGAGGCCATGGCAGGAGTGCAGGGATGCAGTGGTGTCTTCCTTGCCAGGCCAAAGCTGTCGGGATCCGCATCCAATGCCAGAAGAGGCCCAGGCAAGTGTACATTTTACATTTTTACAGGAGTGTTCCTCCAGGCCCCACCTGGAAACCTTGGGCCTCCCTTGCCCCAAGCTTCCCCCACTCCTCTGAACACAATTCCCCTCCCCTCCTGTGACGCACTTACCTTGTGCCAGGGACCATTCCCCACCGGGACTCGGTCGGCAGCCTCTGATCCGCCCACTGGGCAGCCGCTTCCCGCCAACTTCCCAGAAGTTTTGCTCGGGAAGTTGGCAAGCCTGGCCCATTAAAATCAGCCGAATTTCCGTGCTACCATTCCCGGGCGGACCGACCCTTCGCTGGGCCGCATTCCTGTCCAGGTGTAAAAATTGACCCCCATATTTCTACAGCTAGGACTTTAAAATGAAAGAATCATCACGACAGCATTTCAATAGCACCTTTAACACAGAAAAACATCCTCAGATACTTCAACCAGATTCAGTTATCGGGCGAATAAACACCTTTCCTTTAAATTCACATTGGAAAATATAGTGTTACATACAATAGGAATGTTATGATCAGGCATGTGGTGTGATAAATATAATCTGAGACTGATTTACACATGAGTTATCCAGTCAATCCTGTTTGTGGAGATATTTACAACAGTCAAGTGGTCCTCTATACAGGTTCTGAAATGGTCCATCAGCAAAGCTGCAGGTGCCCCACAAACTGAATGAAAAATATCAGCAAGACACCCTGTCTCTTCCTGGGAAATATCAGAAAAGGACCATGCCACAATGTTCCAGGCAGCATAGAATAGGCACATCCTCCTGGGAATGTAATCAACCATCATCAAACTAACAATTGTCAATTCCTGAGGTCCTTCGTACAAACCATGCTTCTGTCAATCAACCAGGTGTAAGGATTGTATCTCTCTCTATAGTTTACCAGAATATAATACTCAAAATTCAACATCCAGGCAATCTGGTGAAGCAATTAGAAAAGCAAATACTGGGATGTACAGCCAGATCAATACAATGAAACTACAGTTATACGGAGGCTTTACAATGCACTGGTCACATAACACTGTCACGAAACTTGGAAGTGCTGGAAACACCAAACAAGTCAGTCAGTATGAGTGAAGAGAACTGATACGTTAATGTTTCAGGTGTAGATTCTTCATTAGAACAAGAAGAAATTACAAATGAACAGCATTTATTTCGGGAAGCAGGAGGAATGAGCAGGTTTCCAGCATTTTCTGCATTTATTTTAGATTTCCAGCATCTGCAGTTTTTGTTTAAGATACTGTTCTCAGATTTGGTCACAGTGTCACATTAATGTCACGAGTATTATAAAGGATGCAGAGAAAGACAAGGGAGGTCAGCAACTCGTGTGGGGGGGGGGGGGCGGGTCAGCAGTCCGGGGGGGTGAGGGGGTGAGCAATCCGGGGCTTGTGGGGGGGGGGGGGGGGGGGGGGGGGTCAGCAATCCAGGAAGAGTGAGGGTTGGGAGGAAGTGGGGGGGGGGGGGGGGGGGGGGAAGAGAAGAGCTCGTCAGTCTGGGGGAGGGAGGGAGGAATTCCAGTGGGAGGCTGTCCATGGACGGGGGGCAGTCCAGAGTCATAGAGTTATACAGCACGGATAGAGGCCCTTCGGCCCATCGTGTCCGCGCCGGCCATCAAGCCCTGTCAGGATTGCCCGACAGCCTACCCCCTGGACTGCTCCCCCCTCGGACACGGACTTCCTCCCCCCCCCCCAGGGGGGAGCAGTCCAGGGGGGAGGAAGTCCAGGGGGTAGGCTGTCCGTGGCCGAGGGGGGGAGCAGTCCAGGGGGTAGGCTGTCCGTGGCCGAGGTGGGGAGCAGTCCAGGGAGGAGGAAGTCCAGAGGGTAGGCTGTCCGTGGCCGAGGGGGAGGAAGTCCAGGGGGTAGGCTGTCCGTGGCCGAGGGGGGGAGCAGTCCAGGGAGGAGGAAGTCCAGGGGGTAGGCTGTCCGTGGCCGAGGGGGAGGAAGTCCAGGGGGTAGGCTGTCCATGGCTGAGGGGGGAGCAGTCCAGGGAGGAGGAAGTCCAGGGGGTAGGCTGTCCATGGACGGGGGGAGCAGTCCAGTGGGGAGGAAGTCCAGGGGGTAGGCTGTCCGTGGCCGAGGGGGAGGAAGTCCAGGGGGTAGGCTGTCCATGGCTGAGGGGGGAGCAGTCCAGGTGGGAGGAAGTCCAGGGGGTAGGCTGTCCATGGCTGAGCGGGGAGCAGTCCAGGTGGGAGGAAGTCCAGGGGGTAGGCTGTCCGTGGCCGAGGTGGGGGGGGGGAGGAAGTCTGCGGGGGGGGGGGGGGGGGGGGGGGGGAAGGAAGTCCCGGGGGGGGGAAGGAAGGAGGAAGTCCGGGGGGGAGGGGAGGAGGAAGTCCGGGGGGGAGGGGAGGAGGAAGTCCGGGGGGGGGGGGGGGGGGGGGGGGAAGGAAGTCCGGGGGGGGGGAGGAAGGAAGTCCGGGGGGGGGGGGGGAGGAAGGAAGTCCGGGGGGGGGGAGGAAGGAAGTCCGGGGGGGGGGGGGAAGGAAGTCCGGGGGGGGGGAAGGAAGGAAGTCCGGGGGGGGGGGGGGGAGGGGTGGGCGGAGGAAGTCCGGGGGGGGGGGGGGGGGGGGCGGAGGAGGGAGGGGGTCCGTGGCCGAGGGGGGAGCAGTCCAAGGAGTAGGTTGTCGGGCAATCCTGAATCGGGGAGGAGCTCTGGAGACGGGGGAGGGCAAGAGAGTGAGGCAGGGGGGGTGGGGTGATTGGGGCTAAAACTGGCGGCAGAGAGAGATACTGGGGAATGGGTTGGATGTTTTCTGCAGAGCTGAAAGCAGCAGCAACATGGAGAGTGGGAGCAGCGCCGAGAGAGCAGCCAGTAAAGGGATGTGAAGCCTGGGAACTTTACTGTTTGAGACCAAGGATTCTCACTGGAAGAACCAAGGAGGGAGGGAGAAGGTAAGTTTTCTGTGCTATTAGACCGTGGAATACCGTGTGTCTATGAAGGCACACTGGACCATCACTTAAAAAGGAAAGGGATAAATGTTTACAAAGGAGGAATATAATAGGATCTGGGGAGGGGGGTGAAAATGGAGTTATGGGAGAGAGCAGAGGCATCAGCACAGACACCGGGGGCAAAATGGAAACAGCCTCCTCCTGCGCTGTAATTTCTTTCTTTCGATGAAAATTCTCCTTTATTGAGACTGAGCCCAGGGAGTGGATTAGAAATGTTGGTGTTGAGCTGAGTTGAGGACAATGTGCCCTATGAGAAATGCTCCAAGCATCGAGTTCACTGCCCTTTGTCCGATCTCTCGGTTTGGTTCCGGTCGGTCAGTGACGGCCAGTTTTAACACATGAAATCCAAGTACAGATTGGCTCTGACTGAGGCTTCCCGTTCAGAGTTGTCACCTTCACACACTATCCAAGTCCAAACCAGGATCCAAGGAGATAAATATTTCTCAGTCCCCGCGCTCGGCTGCTGGGCATTTCTCAGTGCCCGCGCTCGGCTGCTGGGCATTTCTCAGTCCCCGCGCTCGGCTGCTGGGCATTTCTCAGTCCCCGCGCTCGGCTGCTGGGCATTTCTCAGTCCCCGCGCTCGGCTGCTGGGCATTTCTCAGTCCCCGCGCTCGGCTGCTGGGCATTTCTCAGTCCCCGCGCTCGGCTGCTGGGCATTTCTCAGTCCCCGCGCTCGGCTGCTGGGCATTTCTCAGTTCCCCCGCTCTCTGCTGCTGGGCATTTCTCAGTTTCCCCGCTCTCGGCTGCTGGGCATTCCTCAGTTTCGCCGCTCAGCTACTGGGTATTTCTCAGTCTCTACTCTCAGCTGCTGGGTATTTCTCAGTCTCTACTCTCAGCTGCGGGGTATTTCTTAGTCTCTCCTCTCAGCTGCTGGGTATTTCTCAGTCTCTACTCTCAGCGGCTGGGTATTTCTCCGTCTCTACTCTCAGCTGCTGGGTATTTCTCAGTCTCTACTCTCAGCTGCTGGGTATTTCTCAGTCTCCACTCTCACCTGCTGGGTATTTCTCAGTCTCCACTCTCACCTGCTGGGTATTTCTCAGTCTCCACTCTCACCTGCTGGGTATTTCTCAGTCTCTACTCTCAGCGGCTGGGTATTTCTCAGTCTCCCCGCTCAGCGGCTGGGTATTTCTCAGTCTCCCCGCTCAGTTGCTGGGTATTTCTCAGTCTCTACTCTCAGTTGCTGGGTATTTCTCAGTTTCCCCCCTCAGTTGCTGGGTATTTCTCAGTCTCCCCGCTCAGTGGCTGGGTATTTCTCAGTCTCCCCGCTCAGCGGCTGGGTATTTCTCAGTTTCCCCGCTCAGCTGCTGGGTATTTCTCAGTCTCTACTCTCAGTTGCTGGGTATTTCTCAGTCTCTACTCTCAGTTGCTGGGTATTTCTCAGTCTCTACTCTCAGTTGCTGGGTATTTCTCAGTTTCCCCCCTCAGTTGCTGGGTATTTCTCAGTCTCTGCTCTCAGTTGCTGGGTATTTCTCAGTCTCTGCTCTCAGTTGCTGGGTATTTCTCAGTCTCTGCTCTCAGTTGCTGGGTATTTCTCAGTTTCCCCCCTCAGTTGCTGGGTATTTCTCAGTTTCCCCCCTCAGTTGCTGGGTATTTCTCAGTCTCTACTCTCAGCTGCTGGGTATTTCTCAGTTTCCCCCCTCAGTTGCTGGGTATTTCTCAGTTTCCCCCCTCAGTTGCTGGGTATTTCTCAGTCTCTGCTCTCAGTTGCTGCGTATTTCTCAGTCTCTACTCTCAGTTGCTGGGTATTTCTCAGTCTCTACTCTCAGTTGCTGGGTATTTCTCAGTCTCTACTCTCAGTTGCTGGGTATTTCTCAGTCTCTACTCTCAGTTGCTGGGTATTTCTCAGTTTCCCCCCTCAGTTGCTGGGTATTTCTCAGTCTCTACTCTCAGTTGCTGGGTATTTCTCAGTCTCTACTCTCAGTTGCTGGGTATTTCTCAGTTTCCCCCCTCAGTTGCTGGGTATTTCTCAGTTTCCCCCCCTCAGTTGCTGGGTATTTCTCAGTTTCCCCCCTCAGTTGCTGGGTATTTCTCAGTCTCTACTCTCAGTTGCTGGGTATTTCTCAGTCTCTGCTCTCAGTTGCTGGGTATTTCTCAGTTTCCCCCCCTCAGTTGCTGGGTATTTCTCAGTCTCTGCTCTCAGTTGCTGGGTATTTCTCAGTCTCTGCTCTCAGTTGCTGGGTATTTCTCAGTCTCTACTCTCAGTTGCTGGGTATTTCTCAGTTTCCCCCCCTCAGTTGCTGGGTATTTCTCAGTTTCCCCCCTCAGTTGCTGGGTATTTCTCAGTCTCTACTCTCAGTTGCTGGGTATTTCTCAGTCTCTACTCTCAGTTGCTGGGTATTTCTCAGTCTCTACTCTCAGTTGCTGCGTATTTCTCAGTTTCCCCCCTCAGTTGCTGGGTATTTCTCAGTTTCCCCCCTCAGTAGCTGGGTATTTCTCAGTTTCCCCGCTCAGTTGCTGGGTATTTCTCAGTCTCTACTCTCAGTTGCTGGGTATTTCTCAGTCTCTACTCTCAGTTGCTGGGTATTTCTCAGTTTCCCCCCTCAGTTGCTGGGTATTTCTCAGTCTCTACTCTCAGTTGCTGCGTATTTCTCAGTCTCTACTCTCAGTTGCTGGGTATTTCTCAGTCTCTGCTCTCAGTTGCTGGGTATTTCTCAGTTTCCCCCCTCAGTTGCTGGGTATTTCTCAGTCTCTACTCTCAGTTGCTGGGTATTTCTCAGTTTCCCCCCTCAGTTGCTGGGTATTTCTCAGTTTCCCCCCTCAGTTGCTGGGTATTTCTCAGTCTCTGCTCTCAGTTGCTGGGTATTTCTCAGTCTCTTCTCTCAGTTGCTGGGTATTTCTCAGTCTCTACTCTCAGTTGCTGGGTATTTCTCAGTTTCCCCCCTCAGTTGCTGGGTATTTCTCAGTCTCTACTCTCAGTTGCTGGGTATTTCTCAGTCTCTGCTCTCAGTTGCTGGGTATTTCTCAGTTTCCCCCCCTCAGTTGCTGGGTATTTCTCAGTCTCTGCTCTCAGTTGCTGGGTATTTCTCAGTCTCTACTCTCAGTTGCTGGGTATTTCTCAGTTTCCCCCCTCAGTTGCTGGGTATTTCTCAGTTTCCCCCCTCAGTTGCTGGGTATTTCTCAGTCTCTACTCTCAGCTGCTGGGTATTTCTCAGTTTCCCCCCTCAGTTGCTGGGTATTTCTCAGTTTCCCCCCTCAGTTGCTGGGTATTTCTCAGTCTCTGCTCTCAGTTGCTGGGTATTTCTCAGTTTCCCCCCTCAGTTGCTGGGTATTTCTCAGTCTCTACTCTCAGTTGCTGGGTATTTCTCAGTCTCTACTCTCAGTTGCTGGGTATTTCTCAGTCTCTACTCTCAGTTGTTGGGTATTTCTCAGTTTCCCCCCCTCAGTTGCTGGGTATTTCTCAGTTTCCCCCCTCAGTTGCTGGGTATTTCTCAGTCTCTACTCTCAGTTGCTGGGTATTTCTCAGTCTCTGCTCTCAGTTGCTGGGTATTTCTCAGTTTTCCCCCCCTCAGTTGCTGGGTATTTCTCAGTCTCTGCTCTCAGTTGCTGGGTATTTCTCAGTCTCTGCTCTCAGTTGCTGGGTATTTCTCAGTCTCTACTCTCAGTTGCTGGGTATTTCTCAGTTCCCCCCCCTCAGTTGCTGGGTATTTCTCAGTTTCCCCCCTCAGTTGCTGGGTATTTCTCAGTTTCCCCCCTCAGTTGCTGGGTATTTCTCAGTCTCTACTCTCAGTTGCTGGGTATTTCTCAGTCTCTACTCTCAGTTGCTGGGTATTTCTCAGTTTCCCCCCCTCAGTTGCTGGGTATTTCTCAGTTTCCCCCCTCAGTTGCTGGGTATTTCTCAGTCTCTACTCTCAGTTGCTGGGTATTTCTCAGTCTCTACTCTCAGTTGCTGCGTATTTCTCAGTTTCCCCCCTCAGTTGCTGGGTATTTCTCAGTTTCCCCCCTCAGTTGCTGGGTATTTCTCAGTTTCCCCGCTCAGTTGCTGGGTATTTCTCAGTCTCTACTCTCAGTTGCTGGGTATTTCTCAGTTTCCCCCCTCAGTTGTTGGGTATTTCTCAGTCTCTACTCTCAGTTGCTGGGTATTTCTCAGTCTCTACTCTCAGTTGCTGGGTATTTCTCAGTCTCTACTCTCAGTTGCTGGGTATTTCTCAGTTTCCCCCCTCAGTTGCTGGGTATTTCTCAGTCTCCCCGCTCAGTGGCTGGGTATTTCTCAGTCTCCCCGCTCAGTTGCTGGGTATTTCTCAGTCTCTACTCTCAGTTGCTGGGTATTTCTCAGTCTCTACTCTCAGTTGCTGGGTATTTCTCAGTCTCTGCTCTCACTCTCCTGGTATTTCTCAGTGATTTCCTCTTACTCTCTCTGTCCCTCTCTCACCTCAGCTCTGTCGTTGTCCAGACGCCTCTTTTGTGCCGCTCTGCTCGCGGCCCGCTCGCCGCCTCCATCACCCTCTCGCTGCGCGCGCACTCCAACAGCTCGGGGCAGCGCCTCCTCGCGCCCGGCGGCCGTTGGTCTCGCGCCCGCCCCCCGCGCGTGCGCACAGTCTCCTCCTCCTCCTCCCCGAGCGCGGCCGCACCGGGTCCTAGTGCACGCCCGCAACATCAGAGCCGCCTCCTCCGCTCCGGTGAGTGACACCTCGCTGGTAACTGGTGAATATTCGGCGTTGAAAAGAGTCGCCTAACGGTTTGAACAGAGAAAGCCAACACTCGGGTAATTTAATATTTGTTTTACATCGTGAAGATTTATGTTTAATCATCATTATTTACTGTATGAACATCATTTTCGGAGTGACGATTGACAACGGGGCGGCCAAGATGATCGATTCCCTCACAATGACTGTTGACATCGCACGGTTTAGGGTGAGTGGGTAGTGTTAGTGTTACTGGTTAGTGTTACTAGTTAGTGTTAGTGTTACTAGTTAGTGGTTAGGGTTAGTGTTACTAGTTAGTGTTAGTGTTACTAGTTAGTGGTTCGGGTTAGTGTTACTAGTTAGTGTTAGGGTTACTGGTTAGGGTTTGACATTGAGATCAATTGTTAACCATCTGTTAGTTAAATATTAGTCTTCCGAATTCATACACAGAAATCCAATAAATTATGAAAGAGAAGAAAGAACTTGCATTTATATAGCACCTTTCACATCCTCAGGATTTCTCAAAGTGCTTTACAATCAATGAAGTACTTTTGAAGTGTAAGCAAACAGGACACCAGTTTGTGCACAGCAAACAGCAAAATCTGATTATAGTGATGTTGGTTGAGGGATTGGCCTGGACACCAGGAGAACTCCCCTGTTCTTCTTTGAAATAGTGCCATGGAATTTTACATTTCGCTGACGGGGCCTCAGTTTAACATCTCATCCAAAAGACAGCACTTCTGACG
This sequence comes from Heptranchias perlo, assembly GCF_035084215.1. Lineage (NCBI taxonomy): Eukaryota > Metazoa > Chordata > Chondrichthyes > Hexanchiformes > Hexanchidae > Heptranchias > Heptranchias perlo. The sequence goes on along the minus strand of NW_027139044.1, from coordinate 180,756 downwards.
ATACAGCACTCCCTCAGCACTGCACTGAAGTGTCAGCCTAGATCATATGGTCAAGTCTCTGGAGTGGGGCTTGAACCCACAACCTTCTGACTCGGAGGCAAGAGTGTCACCACTGAGCCAAGGCTGCTGTGTTCTTGCTCGCGAAAAACGTGATTTTCTCCCTGGCAGTAATTTCACCTGATTTATAGTCAAAAAGATACTTGCCCTGAAATTCTGCAGGGACTCTCCCCGTTTCCCTGCCGTAACTTCATCACTTTCAAATAAAAGAATCTAAAAACATGAGCATTTTCCCCAGATATATTTTGAGACATTGCATTTTAATTTCTGTTCCAATACAACAAGACCTCAGGGCTTGTACTCACTCTTCTGTGTCTTACAAATTGCTCTGCTTAAAGCAAGAATCAAGGATCAATTATTAACAGCAGAAAGATGATTGCCCATCAGAACATTTCTTCCTCATCAAATCCTATTCGTTCTTAAGAGGAGCTGCCAGGAAGTGTGATGCTATGATCAAAAATAAAATCTGATACAGGATTGGGTGGTTCAGCGGATTTGACCCACTTGGGCTTGGATTCAAATCTAGCCCAGATCGTAGGGATGGAATCTTTTCTCCTTGGCTGGCTGTAATTCCTACATCAAATAAATCTGTGCAATGTCAATTCAGTTTCTAGTAGTCACAACTAAAATTTTCCTCACTCTTACAAAATGGATAAAGTGCATAAGTTGGTGAAGAATGCTGATACTAATTGTAAATTATCTTTAAAATGTATTAGCAGTAACCATAGCTGATTTCATCTCATTTGTAAAGTTTTGCCATGTAAATAATAAAAGTGGATGGGAAAAATAAAAGCTTGTTAAGGGCTTGTAACTGCTTAGGGAGGAGCAGCGGAACTTCAGGACCACAAGAACATAAGAAATAGGAGCAGGAGTAGGCCATCCTACCCCTCGAGCCTGCTCCGCCATTCAACAAATGGCTGATCTTCTACATCAACGCCATTTTCCTGCACTATCCCCATATCCCTTGATGGCTTTAATATCTAGAAATCTATCGATCTCTGTTTTGAATGTACTCAATTACTGAGCCAGCGACAGCCCTCTGGGGTAGAGAATTCCAAAGATTCACCACTCTCTGAATGAAGTAATTTCTCCTCATCTCAGTCCTAAATGGCCTACCCTTTATTTTGAGACTGTGACCCCTAGTTCTATACTCCCCAGCCAGGGGAAACATCCTCCCTGCATCTACCCTGTCGAGCCCTGTAAGAATTTTGTATATTTCAATGAGATCACCTCTCATTCTTCTAAACTCTAGAGAATACAGGCCTTGTCTACTCAATCTCTCCTCATACGACAATCCTGCCATCCCAGGAATCAGCCTGGTGAACCTTCCTTGCACTCCCACTATGGCAAGTTTATCCTTTCTTGGGTAAGGAGACCAGAATTGTACACAATACTCCAGGTGCGGTCTCACCAAGGCCCTATATAATTGCAGTAAGACATTTTTACTCCTGTACTCAAATCCTCTTGTAATAAAGGCCAACATACCATTTGCCTTCCTAATTGCTTGCTGCACCTGCATGTTAGCTTTCAGTGACTCGTGTACAAGGACACTCAGGTCCCTTTGAACATCAACATTTCCCAGTCTCTCACCATTTAAAAAATACTCTGCATTTGTGTTTTTCCTACCAATGTGGATAACTTCACATTTTTCCACATTATATTCCACCGGCCATGTTCTTGCCCACTCACTTAGCTTGTCTATATCCCCATGAAGCCTCTTTGCACCCTCCTCACAACTCACATTCCCACCTCGTTTTGTCATAGAGTCATAGAGTCATAGAGTTATACAGCACGGATAGAGGCCCTTCGGCCCATCGTGTCCGCGCCGGCCATCAGCCCTGTCTACTCTAATCCCATATTCCAGCATTTGGTCCGTAGCCTTGTATGCTATGGCATTTCAAGTGCTCATCCAAATGCTTCTTGAATGTTGTGAGGGTTCCTGCCTCCACAACCCTTTCAGGCAGTGAGTTCCAGACTCCAACCACCCTCTGGGTGAAAAAGTTCTTTCTCAAATCCCCTCTAAACCTCCCGCCTTTTACCTTGAATCTATGTCCCCTTGTTATAGAACCCTCAACGAAGGGAAAAAGCTCCTTAGTATCCATCCTATCTGTGCCCCTCATAATTTTGTACACCTCAATCATGTCCCCCCTCAGCCTCCTCTGCTCCAAGGAAAACAAACCCAATCTTCCCAGTCTCTCTTCATAGCTGAAGTGCTCCAGCCCTGGTAACATCCTGGTGAATCTCCTCTGCACCCTCTCCAAAGCGATCACATCCTTCCTGTAGTGTGGCGACCAGAACTGCACACAGTACTCCAGCTGTGGCCTAACCAGTGTTTTATACAGCTCCATCATAACCTCCTTGCCCTTATATTCTATGCCTCGGCTAATAAAGGCAAGTATCCCATATGCCTTCTTTACCACCTTATCTACCTGTTCCGCCGCCTTCAGGGATCTGTGAACTTGCACACCAAGATCCCTCTGACCCTCTGTCTTGCCTAGGGTCCTCCCATTCATTGTGTATTCCCTTGCCTTGTTAGTCCCTCCAAAGTGCATCACCTCGCACTTTTCCGGGTTAAATTCCATTTGCCACTGTTCCGCCCATCTGACCAACCCATCTATATCGTCCTGCAGACTGAGGCTATCCTCCTCGCTATTTACCACCCTACCAATTTTTGTATCATCAGCGAACTTACTGATCATACCTTTTACATTCATATCCAAGTCATTAATGTAGACCACAAACAGCAAGGGACCCAGCACCGATCCCTGTGGTACCCCACTGGCCACAGGCTTCCAGTCACAAAAACAACCTTCGACCATCACCCTCTGCCTTCTGCCACTAAGCCAGTTTTGTATCCAAAGTGCCAAGGCACCCTGGATTCCATGGGCTCGTACCTTCTTGACCAGTCTCCTGTGGGGGACTTTATCGAAGGCCTTACTGAAATCCATGTATACCACATCCACTGCGTTACCCTCATCCACACGCCTAGTCACCCCCTCAAAAAATTCAATCAAATTAGTCAGACATGATCTTCCCTTGACAAAGCCATGTTGACTATCCCTGTTTTGTGTCATCAGCAAACTTGGAAATATTACATTTAGTTCCCTCATCCAAATCATTGATATAGATTGTGAATAGTTGGGGCCCAAGCACTGATCCCTGCGGTACCCCACTAGTCACAGTCTGCCAACCTGAAAAAGACCCGTTTATTCCTACTCTCTGTTTTCTGTCTGTTAACTAATTCTCAATCCATGCCAGTATATTACCCCAATTCCATGTGCTCTAACTTTGTTCATCAACCTCCTGTGTGGGACCTTATGGAAAGCCTTCTGAAAATCCAAATACACCACATCCCTTATCCTGCTACTTATATCCTCAAAGAATTCCAATAGGTTTGTCAAACATGATTTCCCTTTCATAAATCCATGTTGACTCTGCCAAATCCGATTATTATTTTCTAAATGTCCTGTTATCACATCCTTTATAATAGATTCTATCATTTTCCCTACTGCTGATGTTAGGCTAACAGGTCTGTAGTTCCCTGTTTTCTCTCTCCCTCCTTTCTTAAATAGTAGGGTTACATTTGCTACCCTCCAATCTGCAGGAACCGTTCCAGAATCTGTAGAATTTTGAAAGATGACAACCAATGCATCCACTATCTCTATAGCCACCTCTTTCAAAACCCTGGGATGTAGATCATCAGGTCCTTGGGATTTATTGACTTTCAGTCCCATTAATTTCTCTAGTATTATTTTTTTACTAATACTAATTTCTTTCTGTTCCTCATTCACGCCAGATTCTTGGTTCTCTAGTATTTCTGGGAGGTTTTTTGTGTCTTCTTCCGTGAAGACAGACACAAAGTATTTGTTTAATTTCTCTGCTATTTCCTTATTCCCCATTATAAATTCTCCCATCTCTGTCTGTAAGGGACCCACATTTGTCTTCGACAGACTTATCCTTTTTACATACAATAGAAGCTTTACAATCCGTTTTTATGTTTCTTGCTTGTATACTGTCATATTCTATTTTCCCTCTATCAATTTCTTGGTCCTCCTTTGCTGAATTCTAAAATGCTCCCAATCCTCAGGCTTACTGTTTTTTCTGGCAACTTTATATGCCTCTTCCTTTGATTTAATACTATCTTTAATTTCTCTTGTTAGCCATGTTTGGTCCACTTTTCCTGTTGGGTTTTTGTGCCTTAAATATATATTTGTTGCAAATTATGTATTAATTCTTTAAATGCTTGCAGTTGCCTGTCTACCGTCATACCTTTTAACGTAGTTCCCCAATCAACTACAGCCAACTTGCGTCTCATACCTTCGTAGTTTTCTTTGTTTAGATTTAAGACCCTAGTTTCAGATTGAACTACATCACTTTCAAACTTAATGAAGAATTCTCTCATAAGAACATAAGAAATAGGAGCAGGAGTAGGCCAATCGGCCCCTCAAGCCTGCTCCGCCATTCAATAAGATCATGGCTGATCTGATCCTAACCTCAAATCTAAATTCATGCCCAATTTCCTGCCCGCTCCCCGTAACCCCTAATTCCCTTTACTTCTAGGAAACTGTCTATTTCTGTTTTAAATTTATTTAATGATGTAGCTTCCACAGCTTCCTGGGGCAGCAAATTCCACAGACCTACCACCCTCTGAGTGAAGAAGTTTCTCCTTATCTCAGTTTTGAAAGAGCAGCCCCTTATTCTAAGATTATGCCCCCTAGTTCTAGTTTCACCCATCCTTGGGAACATCCTTACCGCATCCACCCGATCAAGCCCCTTCACAATCTTATATGTTTCAATAAGATCGCCTCTCATTCTTCTGAACTCCAATGAGTAGAGTCCCAATCTACTCAACCTCTCCTCATATGTCCGCCCCCTCATCCCTGGGATTAACCGAGTGAACCTTCTTTGTACGGCCTCGAGAGCAAGTATGTCATATTATGGTCACTCTTCCCTAAGGGCTTCTTTACAACAGGATTATTAATTAACCCTTTCTCATTGCACAATACTAGATCTAAAATAGCCTGTTCCCTAATTGGTTCCTCAACATACTGATTGAGAAAACCATCTCGTATATATTCCACAGTATTAGTGCTAATTTAGTTTTCCCAATCTATATGTAAATTGAAGTCCCCCATGATTACTTTATTACCCTTGTTACATGCACTTCTAATTTCCTGCTTATACCTACATTATCACTACTGTTTGGTGGCCTATAAATAACTCCCACCAATGTTTTCTGGAATGCAAGCTAAATGTTGAATTTATTATACACATTCAAATTTTAAATATCGAACCTTAATAAATACTTAAATAAGTAAATATATAAATAATCGAAGTAATTAATTGGATGTAAGGGGATAAATTAAGCTAAGTAGTGGATACTATCAATAAAGGGATCTCACTTGCATTAAATAAATATTTGGTATACACAAATAATAAATAATAAAAATCTAATCCATCAACTAATTAGTACTAGACCGCAAGTGTTTTTTTTGCTCTAGAAATAAATTACTGCTAACAATAAACAAATAAATGAAGACTAGAAATGGCAGTGCAGGCAGTGTGTCGGGACTGTAGTATGTGGGAGTTTGTGCAAGTCTGTCCTGGATTCCCACATCTGCAGGAAATGTCTCTGCCTTGAGTCACTCCAGTTCAGAGTCATTGAGTTGGAGTGCAAGTTAGAGACACTTCGACACATGAGGGAGGGGGAGGAATTTCTGGATCGTTTACTCCAGAGCACAGTCACAATTCAGAGAAAAGCATAGGTGCAGGAAGGGGTGAGTGTGACTGTCAGCCAGGGGAGATAGAGGAGGAGGTCCCGCAGACACTGGTCCTATCCAACAGGTATAAATGCACTTGATACCTGTGCGGATAAGGAGAAAGACTGTGGGAGGGACAGCCACAATGCTGACCTAGGCATCGTGGAGCAGAGGGCTGTCCAAAGGGGGGAGGAGCAGAATAGAAATGTAGTAGTTATAGGGGATTCAATAATTAGGGGATAGATAGCATCGTGTGCAGCCACGATCGAGAGTCCCGAAGGGTGTGTTGCCCACCTGGTGCCAGCGTAAGGGATATCTCAATGCGGCCGGAAAGGAATTTGGAAAGGGAGGGGGAAGATCCAGTTGTCGGGGTCCATTTCGGGACCAATGTGGAAGAAAAAGGAGGAGCTTCTCCTGAGGGAGTGTCAGGAGTTAGGAGCTAAATTAAAAAGCATGACCTAAAGGGTGGTAATCTCAGGATTATTACCTGAGCCATGTTTTAATTGGCATAGGGACAAACAGATCAGGAAGGTGAACATGTAGCTAAAGGAGTGGTGTGGGAAGGAGGGGTTCCATTTCATGGGACACTGACACCAGTCCTGGGACAGGAGGGAGCTGTACCATTGGGACGGGCTGCACCTGAACTAGGCTGGGACCAGGGTCCTAGCGGAAAGGATAAATAGGGTGGTAAAAAGGACTTTAAACTAATAAATGGGGGGGGGGGGCGGGGAGAGCTCACTCAGAAACAATGGTAAAAATGATAGTTTAAAGATAATAAAAAGGGATAAGAGCAGAGTTCAGGTCACAAAGAGTGATATAGATACTTCAGGTGAAGGGAATACTAAAATAACTAAAGTGGTTACAGCAGGAGTGACAAATAAGAAACATGTTAAGTTAAACGGTGTGAGAAAAACAGCACCAGGGCAGAGGACAGGTTGGGGTCTCTTGCCCAAATAAGATTTTTATATACTAATGCACCAAGTATGAGAAATAAATTGAGTGAATTAGAGGCTTAAATACAGCTTAGAGGGTATGACATGGTGACCATTACTGAGACATGGCTGCAAGCTGGTCAGGATTGGGAGTTAAATATTCCACGTTATAAGGTATTTAGAAGGGATAGGGAAATCGGAAGAGCAGGAGGTTAGCCTTATTGATTAAAGATACTATTACAACATTAGAAAAGATGATATAGGTAAGGGAATATAGGTCAGTGAACACTCTACGATTAGAATTGAGGAATATGAGAGGACTTAAAACTGTAATGGGAGTTGACTACAGGCCTGATAGAACCATAAATCCATAGAAAAGATACAGCACAGAAGGAGGCCATTCGACCCATCGTGTCCGCGATGGCTCGAAGAACAATCAAGTGCATATTCTAATCCCACCTTCCAGCATCCGGTCCGTAGCCCTGCAGCTTACAGCACTTTAGGTGAAGGTCCAGGTACTTTTTAAAAGAGTTGAGGGTCCCTGCCTCTACCACCAATTCTGGCAGCGAGTTCCATACATCCACCACCCTCAGGGTAAAAAAGTTTTTCCTCATGTCCCCTCTAATCCTTCCGCCAATCAGCTTAAATCTATGTCCTCTAGTTCTTGAATTCTCCGCTAGTGGAAATAGGTACTTCCTGTCCACTCCACCTGGGCCCCTCATAATTTTATACACCTCAATCAAGTCACCCCTCAGCCTCCTCTGCTCCAAGGAAAACAACCCCAGCCTCTCCAATCTCTCCTCTGAGCTGCAATTTTCAAGCCCTGGCAACATTCTTATAAAGCTTCTCTGCACTCTCTCCAGAGCACTTACGTCCTTCCTCCAATGTGGTGACCAGAACTGCGCACAGTATTTTATACAGTTCCATCATTACATCCCTGCTTTTGTATTCTATAACTCGGCTAATAACGGAGAGCATTCTGTATGCCTTCTTCACAACCTTATCTACCTGTTCTGCCACCTTCAGGGACCTGTGCACCACCCCTCTCAATATATTCCCGTTTACTGCGTATTCCCTTTTACTGTTTGCCCTCCCTAAGTGCATTACCTCACACTTCTCCGGGTTGAACTCCATTTGCCACTTTTCCGCCCACTTCACCAACCCATTGATATCTTTTTTTGTTATTCGTTCACGGGATGTGGGCGTCGCTGGCGAGGCCAGCATTTATTGCCCATCCCTAATTGCCCTTGAGAAGGTGGTAGTGAGCCGCCTTCTTGAACCGCTGCAGTCCGTGTGGTGACGGTTCTCCCACAGTGCTGTTAGGAAGGGAGTTCCAGGATTTTGACCCAGCGACAATGAAGGAACGGCGATATATTTCGAAGTCGGGATGGTGTGTGACTTGGAGGGGAACGTGCAGGTGGTGTTGATCCCATGTGCCTGCTGCTCTTGTCCTTCTAGGTGGTAGAGGTCGCAGGTTTGGGAGGTGCTGTCGAAGAAGCCTTGGCGAGTTGCTGCAGTGCATCCTGTGGATAGTGCACACTGCAGCCACGGTGCGCCGGTGGTGAAGGGAGTGAATGTTTAGGGTGGTGGATGGGGTGCCAATCAAGCGGGCTGCTTTATCTTGGATGGTGTCGAGCTTCTTGAGTGTTGTTGGAGCTGCACTCATCCAGGCAAGTGGGGAGTATTCCATCACACTCCTGACTTGTGCCTTGTAGATGGTGGAAAGGCTTTGGGGAGTCAGGAGGTGAGTCACTCGCCGCAGAATACCCAGCCTCTGACCTGCTCTAGTAGCCACAGTATTTATATGGCTGGTCCAGTTAAGTTTCTGGTCAATGGTGACCCCCAGGATGTTGGTGGTGGGGGATTCGGCGATGGTAATGCCGTTGAATGTCAGGGGGAGGTGGTTTGGACTCTCTCTTGTTGGAGATGGTCATTGCCTGGCACTTATCTGGCGCGAATGTTACTTGCCACTTGTGAGCCCAAGCCTGGATGTTGTCCAGGTCTTGCTGCATGCGGGCTCGGACTGCTTCATTATTTGAGGGGTTGCGAATGGAACTGAACACTGTGCAGTCATCAGCGAACATCCCCATTTCTGACCTTATGATGGAGGGAAGGTCATTGATGAAGCAGCTGAAGATGGTTGGGCCTAGGACACTGCCCTGAGGAACTCCTGCAGCAATGTCCTGGGGCTGAGATGATTGGCCTCCAACAACCACTACCATCTTCCTTTGTGCTAGGTAAGACTCCAGCCACTGGAGAGTTTTCCCCCTGATTCCCATTGACTTCAATTTTACTAGGGCTCCTTGGTGCCACACTCGGTCAAATGCTGCCTTGATATCAAGGGCAGTCACTCTCACCTCACCTCTGGAATTCAGCTCTTTTGTCCATGTTTGGACCAAGGCTGTAATGAGGTCTGGAGCCGAGTGGTCCTGGCGGAACCCAAACTGAGCATCGGTGAGCAAGTGCCGCTTGATAGCACTGTCGACGACACCTTCCATCACTTTGCTGATGATTGAGAGTAGACTGATGGGGCAGTAGTGGGCTGGATTGAGATTTGTCCTGCTTTTTGTGGACAGGACATACCTGGGCAATTTTCCACATTGTCGGGTAGATGCCAGTGTTGTAGCTGTACTGGAACAGCTTGGCTAGAGGCGCAGCTAGTTCTGGAGCACAAGTCTTCAGCACAACAGCTGGGATGTTGTCGGGGCCCATAGCCTTTGCTGTATCCAGTGCACTCAGCCGTTTCTTGATATCACGTGGAGTTAATCGAATTGGCCGAAGACTGGCTTCCGTGATGGTGGGGATATCGGGAGGAGGCTGAGATGGATCATCCACTCGGCACTTCTGGCTGCAAACGCTTCAGCCTTGTCTTTTGCACTCACGTGCTGGACTCCGCCATCATTGAGGATGGGGATGTTTGCAGAGCCTCCTCCTCCCCCCCACCCCCGTTAGTTGTTTAATTGTCCACCACCATTCACGACTGGATGTGGCAGGACTGCAGAGCTTTGATCTGATCCGTTGGTTGTGGAATCGCTTAGCTCTGTCTATAGCATGTTGCTTCCGCTGTTTAGCATGCATGTAGTCCTAAGTTGTAGCTTCACCAGGTTGGCACCTCATTTTTAGGTGCTGCTCCTGGCATGCTCTTCTACACTCCTCATCGAACCAGGGTTGATCCCCTGGCTTGTTGGTAATGGTAGAGTGAGGAATATGCCGGGCCATGAGGTTACAGATTGTGCTGGAATACAATTCTGCTGCTGCTGATGGCCCACAGCGCCTCATGGATGCCCAGTTTTGAGCTGCTAGATCCGTTCTGAATCTATCCCATTTAGCACGGTGGTAGTGCCACACAACACGTTGGATGGTGTCCTCAGTGCGAAGACGGGACTTCATCTCCACGAGGACTGTGCTGTGGTCACTCCTACCAATACTGTCATGGACAGATGCATTTGCGACAGGTGGATTGGTGAGGACGAGGTCAAGTAAGTTTTTCCCTCGTGTTGGTTCGCTCACCACCTGCCGCAGGCCCAGTCTAGCAGCTATGTCCTTCAGGACTCGGCCAGCAGTGGTGCTGCCGAGCCACTCTTGGTGATGGACATTGAAGTCCCCCACCCAGAGTACATTTTGTGCCCTTGCTTCCCTCAGTGCTTCCTCCAAGTGGTGCTCAACATGGAGGAGGACGGTAGGTGGTGATCAGCAGGAGGTTTCCTTGCCCATGTTTGACCTGATGCCATGAGATTTCATGGGGTCCAGAGTCAATGTTAAGCACTCCCAGGGCCACTCCCTCCTGACTGTATATCACTGTACCGCCACCTCTGGTGGGTCTGTCCTGCCGGTGGGACAAGACATACCCAGGGATGGTGATGGAAGAGTCTGGGACGTTGGCTGAAAGGTATGATTCTGTGAGTATGGCTTGACGAGTCTGTGGGACAGCTCTCCCAATTTTGGCACAAGTCCCCAGATGTTAGTAAGGAGGACCTTGCAGGTTCGACTGGGCTTGGTGTTTTGCCGTTGTCGTGTCCGGTGCCTAGTGGTCTGATGCCGGGTGGTCCGTCCGGTTTTATTCTTATTGTGACATTTCGTAGCGAGATTTTACAACTGAGTGGCTTGCTAGGCCATTTCAGAGGGCAATTAAGAATCAACCACATTGCTGTGGGTCTGGAGTCACATATAGGCCAGACCGGGTAAGGACGGCAGGTTTCCTTCCCTAAAGGACGTTAGTGAACCAGATGGGTTTTTACGACAATCCGGTAGTTTCATGGCCATCATTACTGATACTCGTATTTTAATTCCAGATTTTTATTTAATGAATTTAATTAATTAATTGAATTTTAAATTCGCCAGTTGTCGTGGCGGGATTTGAACTCACGACTCTGGATTTTTAGTCCAGGCCTCTGGATTACTAGTCCAGTAACATAACCACTATGCTACCGTACTCGTGCAATCTTCTTGGAGTCTACAGCTATCCTCTTCACTATCAACTACACGGCCAATTTTTGTGTAGTCTGCAAATTTGCCAATCATGCCCCCTACATTCAAGTCCATATCATTAATATATACCACAAACAGCAAGAGACCCAACACTGAGCCCTGTGGCACACCACTGGGAACAGATTTCCATTCGCAAAGACATCCATCGACTTTTACCCTTTGTTTCCTGTTACTGAGCCAATTTTGGATCCAATTCGCCACATTTCCCTCTATCCCATGGCAGCAATGAAGTGGCAGAATGTATTAATTCAGAGATTAGAGAGGCTTGTAACAAAAGCAGATTTGTTTTAATGGGAGACTTTAATTTTCATATAAATTGGGAAGAGCAGAGTAGCTCAAGTCAAAAAGGTAATGAATTTCTTGCGTGCTTTCAAGATAGTTTTCTGGAGCAATATGTTCTTGAACCAACGAGAGGGCAGGTCATACTAGATTTAGTAATGAATAATGAGCCAGACTTAGTTAATAGTCTAACAGTAAGGGAACATTTATCTAATAGTGATCATAATATGATCAAAGTCAATGTTAGGTTTGAAAAGGAGAAACATAACACAGTTACTAACATACTAGATTTTGGTAAGACTAACTTTAACGGGATGAGACAATGACTAACGACAGCAAACTGGTCAAAACTGTCACTTGGTAAAACTACAGACGAACAGTGGGAGGTGTTCAAAAAAGAATTTAGTTCAATACAGGACCAGTATATACCCCTCAGGGGCAAGAGCTCTACTGACCAAATAAAATAGCCATGGTCGACAAAAGAGGTGAGAGATAAAATAAAACTAAAGGAAAGAGCATACAAAAGTACAAAGAATAGTGTAGATCCAGGGGACTGGGAGGGATATAAAGAACAGCAGAGGAAGACAAAAAAGATAGTGAGAGGTGCAAAAAGGGAATATGAAAAGAAACTTGCAAGGGATATCAAAATTAATACAAAAAGTTTTTACAGTTATATTAGAAGAAAAAGGGTAGACAAGGGTAATGTGGGCCCTTTAAAAACAGATGCAGGTAATATTGTGAATGGAAATAAGGAAATGGCAGACTTGCTGAATAATTACTTTACGTCAGTCTGCACAGTAGAGAAAGAGGATAATATACCTGACATTCCAGGGAAACTAATAATGAATCAAGGACTGGATCTCACTAAGCAAGAAAACAGAATTAGAAAAATAATGGCACTAAAGACTGACAAATCCCCAGGACCTGATGTTATCACCCCAGGGTTTTAAAGGAAATGGGTGAGGAAATTGCAGATGCTTTAGCCATAATCTTCCAAAGCTCTTTCAATTCAGGAATTCTCCCTCTAGATTGGAAAATTGCAAATGTAACTCCATTATTTAAGAATGGTGAGAGTGAGAAACCAGGAAATGGTAGACCTGTTAGTCCAATATCTGTTGTGGGGAAGTTATTGGAAACTATAATTAAGAATATAATGACTGAGCATTTAGAGAAATTTGAGCTGATTAGAGAGAGCCAACATGGATTTGTAAAGAGTAGGTCATGTCTAATGAACCTAATTGAATTTTGTGAGGAAGTAACTAAAGTAGTAGACAGGGGAATGTTTATGGATGTAGCTTATATGGACTTCCAGAAGGCATTCAATAACGTTCCCTCAAGAGACTGTTAGCTAAAATTAAAGCTCAAGGAATCGAAGGCAAATTATTAGAAGATTGATTAGGGAGATTGGTTAGAAGACAGAGAGTAGGAATAATGGGTATGTACTTAAATTGGAAGGAAGTGACAGGTGGTGCCCCATAAGGATCTGTGCTGGGGCCTCAACTATTCACCATATTTACTATATTTATTATTGGCCTGGATAACACAATAGAGAGCCATATATCCAAGTTTGCTGATGACACAAAGATTGGTGCAATAGTAAGTAATGTAGACGGGAGCATAAAATTACAAAGATTTATTACAATAACTAAGGAAGTTAAAGATAGAATCAAATTGAAAGAAAAAGCCTACAATTCCGCAAAGATTAGTGGCAGGTCAGAAGATTGGACAGAATATAAAAAACAGCAAAGAATGACTAAAAGAATAATGAGGAGGGAGAAATTGGAGTACGAAAGAATGCTAACTAGAAATATAAAAACAGATAGTAAGAGTTTCTACAGGTATTTAAAAAGGAAAAGAGTAAGTAAAGTGAGCGTTGGTCCTCTAGAGAGTGAGTCTGGTGAATTAATAATGGAGAATAAGGAAATGGCGGATGAATTGAACAAATGTTTTGCGTCCGTCTTCACTGTAGAGGATACAAATAACATGCCAGATATAATTGTGAATCAAGAGGTGAAAGGGAGGGAGGAACATAAAACATTTACAATCACCAGGGAAAGGGTTTTGAAAAAAATATTAGAACTAAAAGCTGACAAGTCCCCAGGTCCTGACGGACTTCATCGTAGGGTCTTAAAAGAAGTGGCTGCAGAGATAGTAAATGCATTGTTATTAATTGTCCCGAATTACCTAGATTCTGGAAGGGTCCCATCAGATTGGAAAATAGCGAATGTAACTCCTCTATTCAAGAAAGGAGGGAGACAGAAAGCAGGAAACTACAGGCCAGTTAGCTTAACATCTGTCATAGGTAAAATGCTAGAATCTATTATTAAGGAGGTTATAGCAGGGCACTTAGAAAATCTCAATGCAATCAGGCAGAATCAACACAGCTTTGTGAAAGGGAAATTGTGTTTGACTAATTTATTAGAGTTCTTTGAGGAAGTGACAAGCAACGTGGATAAAGGGGATCCTGTGGATGTGGTGTACTTGGATTTCCAGAAGGCTTTTGATAAGGTGCCACATCAAAGGCTATTACATAAAATAAGAGTTCACGGTGTAGGGGGTAATGTATTAGCATGGATAAAGGATTGGTCAGCTAACAGGAAACAGAGTAGGCATAAATGGGTCATTTTCAGGTTGGCAAGATGTAATGAGTGGAGTGCTTGGGCCTCAACTATTTATAATCTATATCAATGACTTGGATGAAGGGACCGAATGTATGGTTGCTAAATTTGCTGATGACACAAAGGTAGGTAGGAAAGTAAGTTGTGAAGAGGACATAAGCAGTCTGCAAAGGGATATAGATTGTTTAAGTGAGTGGGCAAAAATTTAGCAGATGGAGTATAATGTGGGAAAATGTGAACTTGTCCACTTTGGCAGGAGGAATGGAAAAGCAGTATATTATTTAAATGGAGAGAGATTGCAGAACTCTGAGGTACTGAGGGATCTGGGTGTCCTAGTACATGAGTCACAAAAAGTTAGTATGCAGGTACAGCAAGTGATTAGGAAGGCAAATGGAATGTTGTCATTTATTCCAAGGAGAATGGAATATAAAAGTAGAGATGTTTTGCTACAGTTGTCCAGGGCATTGGTGAGACCACATCTAGAATACTGCGTGTAGTTTTGGTCTCCTTGTTTAAGAAAGGACATAATTGCTTTGGAGGCGGTTCAGAGGAGGTTCACTCGACTGCTTCCGAGGATGAGGGGGTTATCTTATGAGGAAAGGTTGGACAAGTTGGGCCTGGAGTTTAGAAGGATGAGAGGTGATCTTATTGAAACATATAAGATCCTGGGGGGACTTTAAGGGGTAAATGCTGAGAGGATGTTTCCCCTTGTGGGAGAGACTAGAACTAGGGGACACAGTTTAAAAATAAGGGGCATCATTTTAGCACCCGCTATCGGGTGCTTTCCTGGCGGGGGGGCTCCAAAAATCGGAGAATCCCGGAGCGGGACCGGAGCCCGCCCCGAACCCGCGCACTTCCGGGTTCCCCGCTGACGCACCGGCGTGCGCGCACAGCCCCCGCTGGTGGGAATCGCGCAGGCAATTAAAGCCAGCGGGATGCCACTTGAAAGTATTTATTTAGGTATTTCAGGTCATTAACTGACCTGATTAAGGGATTATGTGAGGAGGGGTGGGATTTTAGACACAACTGGGACTGTTTCCCACACTGGGGGAAACACTCCCAGGTCAAATGGACGTGTTGCAGCTGTCAGCCTGTGGCAGCTGCAAAGGTCCACTTGACAGGTGTGGGGGGGGAGACCCTCACCCATTGCAGGAGGCCACTCTGTCACTTGGGACAAAGCTTGGCCTCCACCACCCTCCTCCTGACAGTCAAAGTCACCAACATGCACACTTACCCCGGGGTCCAGAGACATGTACCTACCTTGAGGACCCCCTCAGATGTACATCTTGCGGATGGGGGCCGCCGTAGCTGCAGTCATGACCTCCTTAGAGGGCGAACAGCATCACCATCCTCGCCATCCACACCGTCCACCTCTGACACGTGGAGCTCCACAACAGAGTGCTGTGACACATCCACCTGTACAGCAGGAGGGAGGGCTACCGCAGAGAGAGATGCGTCGCAGAGGGCACTACCCTCGCCACAGGGTCCACAGACCGAGGCTCAGCTTCCTGGACCTCTCTGAGCAGCAGTGCACACGGAGGCTCAGAGTCACTCGACATGTAGTCGTGGACATCTGCAGCCTCTTTCATGCAGAGCTGCTCCTGGCTGGCCCGAGCACCATCTTCTTACCTGTCGCTGTCAAAGTCACCACTGCTCTCAACAACTTCCCCTCCGCATCCTTCCAGGGTGCAACCGGGGACATCGCCGACGTCTCTCAGTCGTCTGCACAAAAGACCCCTGCAAATACACCTACACCCACTCTGCAGTGACACAATGGGTGGCATCAGTTGTGGGTCCTCATAGTGACCCTCAGGAAAGGGCATTATTGCACCAACCAGACAGGATTCGCGAAGACATGGCAGTAGTGGTGACAATATAATATGTAATGTGAGTTGGTCAGAAATTAAATATAAGTAACACCCATGACAAACCCTCAAACACCTTTGTGCATCCCCTTCATGCTCACGACAGGTTTGCCTTACGCTGCCTACTGCACATATGTGATGCATGCCCTGTGGCTGCAGCACAGGTAGTGGCAGGTTGAGTGAGACTGACTGTGAAAGAGATGCGCGAGAGGGTGAGTATGAGATAGAGCCATGAGATTGTATGAGGATTAGGTTGAGTGGTAGTGGCGGGATGAGTACTGGCGAGGTGAGTAGGTGCAGGTAAGATGAGGATGAGGTTTGAGTGGGTATGAGGGGTGATGTGACAGAGTAGTGTTGGCAGTGCAGAAGGAGATGTGGGGTGGGGGCAGTGATGTGGCAGACGGAGTGTAGGGGAAAGACTACGTGTACTCACTTTGGCTGACCTACTGAGGTCATTGGAGCGCCTCCTGCACTGTATGCAGGTGGGCGATATGTTGGTTGCGCTGGTGACCTCCTCTGCCACCTCGAGCCAGGCCTTCCTGGTGGCAGAGGCAGGCCGCTTCCTCCCGCACGCCGGGAGGAAGATCTCTGTCCTCCCCCTCCTCCTCACCCCATGTATTGATACCTGGAGTGAGGCATCATTAAACTGGGAGCAGCCTTCCCCCTGGGCTGCTCCATGCTGTAATTTTTGCTATTGGTTGCAGCATCTGTCAGTGGAGGACTGCCCCTTTAAATAGAGCTCCTCCAGCTGACAGATCTTACTGCGCATGCGCAGCCCGCCCGACGCGCAGATCAGCAGTGGGGAACCCGGAGGGCAAGGTAAGTGGATCCAATTAGTGGATTGGATGCTACGATCGCGCAGGAAGCTGACTAATTTCACCGGGCGCGTTACCCACGCGCCCGATAGCCCCCCCGCCAAGAACCCGCAGCCCTGCTAACATCGGGCCCAAGGGGTCTCCCATTTAAGATGGAAATGAGGAGAAATTTTTTTCTCTCAGAGTGTCGTGATTCTGGGGAACCCCCATTCCCAGAGACCGGTGGAGGCAGGGTCATTGAATATTTTTAAAGCTGAGTTAGATAGATTCCAAAGTCAAATGTTATAGTAGGTGGACGAGAAAGTAGGGTTGAGGTCACAATCAGATCAGCCATGATCTTATCAAATGGCAGAGCAAGCTCAAGGGGCCGAATGGCCTGCTCCTGTTCTTAATTTGTATGTTTGTATGTACATTGATAGATTAAGTGTGTAGGCAAAATTAAGGCAGAGGGATTTCAACGCAGGTAATTGTGAAGTGATCTATTTTGGGCCATAAAAGTATAGATCTGAGTGTTTTTTAAATGGTGAAAAGCTAAGAACATTGGTGGTCCAAAGAGATTTAGGGGTCCCCGAAAACACAGATCACTAAAATGTAGTCAGGCACAAAAAATAATGAAAGAGGCTAATGGAATGTTAGCCTTTATATGTAGAAGGCTAGAATATAAAGGGGAGGAAGTTTTGCTACAACTATACAAAAGCCCTGGTTAGATCACATCTGGAGTACTGTGTACAGTTCTGGGCACTGCACCTTAGAAAGGATATATTGGCCTTGGAAGGAGTGCAGCGCAGATTCACCAGAACATTATCAGAATATCATCAGAATATTACCAGAATGTTACCAGAGTCCAAGGGTTAAATTGTGAGCAGAGATTACATAAACTAGGCTTGTATTCCCTGGACTGTAAAAGATTAAGGGGTGATTTGATTGAGGCTTTTAGGATTTTGAGAGGAATTGACAGGGTAGATAGAGAGAAACTTTTTCTGGTGGTGAGGGAATCTTGGACAAGGGGACATAACCTTAAAATCAGAGCCAGGCCATTCAGGAGAGAAGTTAGGAAACACTTCCTCACAAAATGGGTGACGGAAGTGTGGAACTCTACCACAAAAAGCAGTCGATGCTAGCTCAATTAATCATTTTAAATCTGAGATCGATAGATTTTTGCTAGCCAAGGGTATTAAGGGTAAAGGAGCCAAGGCAGGTAAATGGAGTTAGGATGCAGATCAGCCATGATCGCATTGAATGGTAGTACAGGCTCAAGAGGCTGAATGGCCTCTTCCTGTTCCTATGTTCCTACTTGTTAATGTCTCGGATGTGCTTAATGTTTTTTTTAACATAGAAGCCATTGATGCTTTCCTCAATGTAGAAACAATTTAAAGAGGGTGATGTCCTCATAGAATCATAGAATCATACAGTGCAGATGGAGGCCATTCGGACCATCGTGTCAGTGCCGGCTCTTTGAAAGAGCTATCCAATTAGTCCCACTCCCTTGCTCTTCCCCCGTAGCCCTGCAAATTTCTCTTTTCAAGTTTAGATCCAATTCCCTTTTGAAAGTTACTATTGAATTTGCTACCACCACCTTTTCAGGTCGTGCATTCCAGATCATAACAACTGGCTATGTAAAAAAAATTCTCCTCATTTCCCCCCGCATTGTTTGCCAATTCTATTAAATCTGTGTTATTCAGTCAGAGTTGTTAGTTTTCAAGACTCAATAGAAGCAGAGGGTCTGTTCACAACGAGATGTGGGTGGTCATTCCACAGTATTTCCAACCCAACCCCACTTTTTTACACATGGCCACCTGCAGCTCCATAGGGAGCATATCAGACACTGCTTGGCATTGCAGGCCAAGTGAGCGTCATCAGCCTAATAAAGCTTATAAGTGGCAAATACTGAAGGGGGTAAACGTACTGTGATTCACCTGGTTGGCCATTTATATTGACACTGCCTGATCCACAGTGAATGGTACAAAGGCACTGACTCAGATGAAGTCGTGCACTTTAACACATAATCTCATGTATCTAATCTCTGTTCAGCCCTCAACTGTGCTCTTACCATTCACTTACTCATTTAACTTTACTATAATTTGAAGAACCACATAAGTTAGCAATACAGCAAGTACAGCCTTGTCATTCAAATGAAGAGAAGGTCACTTGAACCTTTAAAGATCAATTGTGTGAAACAACTACCCACATACTCGAATTAACGGAGCTTCAGTGTGAGTATTTGATTCACATAGAACACCCTTCATTTTTGCTTTGGTGCATGCACATCTTCTGATTGCAAGGAATAGCTTTCAATCATTCCATAATAACAGCAGCATAGTTGGTATGGCACAGATCGTCAGCGATGGTACTGTGGACAGGAGGAGTCTGCAGAAAGGATATGGCAGGGGCATGAGGGTTACCACTGTATCTACCAACTACTCCAGGCCAAGATTCTTCCGCACAAGGCAAAGCTACCTGGAGCTCAGTGAGGAGCGGCGCCTGATGAGGTTCAGACTGAGCAAGGGACCTGTCACTAAACTGTGCTGCTTGGTGTAAGAAGACATACAGCTGAGATCAGGAAGAGCAACAATCCTGTTGGTGGAAGTCAGGGTAACGGCTGTTCTCAGTTTCAATGCCACTGGCAACCACGGGAGATTTGACAGGAATCCGCCACGAGCAGCAAACTGCCACATTCATCATGTGAAATAGAAAACCATCACCAAAAGGAAACCAGTTCACCACGGACCTCCAACATGAACACGGGCAGCTTGGCTTCTTAGAATCTCCTTCACTTCTGCTTCGATCTTTTGCTTCTACTTCATTTCATTGTCTCTCTCCCACTTTCACTTCTTTTTTCCTCTCCTGACCTTGTTTCTCTGGGGGTGTTCGGACAGTCCCCCTTTACACTTTCCTCTCACCTCTTAATTCTTTCAACATCATTTTCTTCTTCCCAATAAGGGGACCACGACCAGAGAGCAGCAGGAAACGGGCAATTGAAGAAGCACAGGTATTGGGCCACTGAAGGAGAACAGTTACTGGACCACTGAAGGTGAACAGGTACTGGGCCACTGAAGGAGGACAGGTACTGGGCCACTGAAGGAGGACAGGTACTGGACCACTAAAGGAGGACAGGTACTGGGCCACTGAAGGAGGACAGGTAATGGGCCACTGAAGGAGGACAGGTGCTGGACCACTGAAGGAGGACAGGTAATGGGCCACTGAAGGAGGGCAGGTACTGGACCACTGAAGGAGGACAGGTGCTGGACCACTGAAGGAGGACAGGTAATGGACTACTGAAGGAGGACTGGTACTGGGCCACTGAAGGAGGACAGGTACTGGACCACTAAAGGAGGACAGGTACTGGGCCACTGAAGGAGGACAGGTAATGGGCCACTGAAGGAGGACAGGTGCTGGACCACTGAAGGAGGACAGGTAATGGGCCACTGAAGGAGGGCAGGTACTGGACCACTGAAGGAGGACAGGTGCTGGACCACTGAAGGAGGACAGGTAATGGACTACTGAAGGAGGACTGGTACTGGGCCACTGAAGGAGGACAGGTACTGGGCCACTGAAGGAGGACAGGTAATGGGCCACTGAAGGAGGACAGGTAATGGACCACTGAAGGAGGACAGGTACTGGACCACTGAAGGAGGACAGGTGCTGGACCACTGAAGGAGGACAGGTAATGGACCACTGAAGGAGGACTGGTACTGGGCCACTGAAGGAGGTAAGGTCATGGACCACTGAAGGAGGACTGGTACTGGGCCACTGAAGGAGGACAGGTACTGGGCCACTGAAGGAGGACAGGTACTGGACCACTAAAGGAGGACAGGTACTGGGCCACTGAAGGAGGACAGGTAATGGGCCACTGAAGGAGGACAGGTGCTGGACCACTGAAGGAGGACAGGTAATGGGCCACTGAAGGAGGGCAGGTACTGGACCACTGAAGGAGGACAGGTGCTGGACCACTGAAGGAGGACAGGTAATGGACTACTGAAGGAGGACTGGTACTGGGCCACTGAAGGAGGACAGGTACTGGACCACTAAAGGAGGACAGGTACTGGGCCACTGAAGGAGGACAGGTAATGGGCCACTGAAGGAGGACAGGTGCTGGACCACTGAAGGAGGACAGGTAATGGGCCACTGAAGGAGGGCAGGTACTGGACTACTGAAGGAGGACAGGTGCTGGACCACTGAAGGAGGACAGGTAATGGACTACTGAAGGAGGACTGGTACTGGGCCACTGAAGGAGGACAGGTAATGGGCCACTGAAGGAGGACAGGTACTGGGCCACTGAAGGAGGACAGGTAATGGGCCACTGAAGGAGGACAGGTAATGGACCACTGAAGGAGGACAGGTACTGGACCACTGAAGGAGGACAGGTGCTGGACCACTGAAGGAGGACAGGTAATGGACCACTGAAGGAGGACTGGTACTGGGCCACTGAAGGAGGTAAGGTCATGGACCACTGAAGGAGGACTGGTACTGGGCCACTGAAGGAGGTAAGGTAATGGACCACTGATGGAGGACAGGTAATGGGCCACTGAAGGAGGACTGGTACTGGACCACTGAAGGAGGACAGGTAATGGACCACTGAAGGAGGACAGGTAATGGGCCACTGAAAGAGTAAAGGGAGTTCTATGAAGAAACATTCCTTTGCACATGTGTGGAGGACTTGGCCACGTGTGCCTCCTGGAAGTGTGGTCTTTTACATCAGAGATGGACTCTGCATCGGCCCACGTTGTTTACACTGAGGCTCAATATGGCAGACCTCCACCTGACGAAGGTAGGAATAGTTTTTTTCTAACAGGTAGAAAGAAACAGCAGTTAATAGTATCTCAACTGTATGGGGCAGAGTCTGTCAGACCCAACAAATAAGCTAATCAGTTTCACAGTATTAATCAGTGGTGTCAAATTCCTCTTTTTAATATGAAACATTTGTCGCCATAATCGCCACGCAAACTGTAAAATAGGGATAAATCAGATTAAAAGCAAAATTGTTTGACATTGAAGAGAAGTAAGTGACTGGGGCATTGAAATGACTGTAGTTGTCAGGGAGCTTGTGAAGAACGCATTACAATTGTATAATCAGGGTTCATGCATCATACACTGTCAGATTTACAAATCAAATGCAGGTGCACAAAAATGGGGTCCTGTGTTTGTAACGAATCAGACCAGGACTGTGAAAGATATCCACAGGGATATCTTGAAGATGACTGGAATATGAGCAGAGATGAACAGTGCCACCAGGAACAGTTGGCCAGCTTCCCACTCCATTAAACTTTCAACTATAATTGGATGGGTAGCATTGCTCAGTATGAAACTGCTCTGTGGTGTGGTAATATAATCTGACTGAACTCAGTCACATCCATTATATACAATTGGAAATGAAGGTTCACAGTACTTGGCAGCTGTACTGAAATGCTACAGGTGGATCTTGATGCGCTGGGAGATTGAGCTCGTGACTGGCAAATTATCTTTTACTGAGAGAAGTGCAGTGTTGTGCATGTGGGCAGGACGAATGCTGAACACCCTTCAGGGAAAAGTACAAAAGCTGGTGGAGAAAGAAAGAGATCTGGGCGTTCTACTGCTTGGGCGGCCTTGCTGTGGGGCCCCCTGCAGTGCTCCATGTTTGACTGCATGGTCTCAATGTCATTCACGAAGACAGCACACAAGTTGGAGCTGGACTCCTCCATGCTCTCCGACATTGTGTACAAGCTCTCTGGCAGGCCTGTGCATTTAGAAGTTCCGTGTGGATTTCCATCAGTCTTCATATGTATGGTGGGCCCCCGATGTCTCCATCTGTACCCTTTGCAGCAGGGTTAGGATGCGAGCTCTCCCTCTGGCCAGCTGCTTCCTGGGCCATCCTATCTCCCTGCATTGGTTTGGATGCAGCTGACAGTGAAAGAGATGCATCTGAGGGTGAGTATGAGACAGAGCCATTACATTGTATGAGGATTGGGTTGAGTGGTAGTGGTGGGGTGAGTAATGGGGAGGTGAGGAAGTGCTGAAGGAAGTGCAGGTAAGTTGAGGATAAGCTTTCAGTGGGTGTGAGAAGTGAGGTGATAGAATAGTGTTGGCAGTGCAGAATGTGTTGGGGTTGGGAGCGGTGATGTGGAAGATGGAATGTAGGAGAATGAGTAAGTGAACTCACTTTGGCTGACCTAGTTAGGTCATTGAAGCGCTTCCTGCACTGGATCCAGGTGGGGGAGATGTTGCTGCTGCTGGTGACCTCCTCTGTCACCTCGAGCCAGGTCTTCTTGGTGGCAGAGGCAGGCCACTTCCTCCCGTCCGACGGGGCAAACACATCCCTTCTCCTCACTCCATCCAGTATCACCTGGAGTGAGGCATCGCTGAATCTAGAAGCAGCCTTTCCCCTGTGCTGTTCCATTGTGCTGTGTGGGTGTTTGCTCCAGGGGCAGCCATTGGAGGACTGCCCCTTTAAATAGAGCTTCTCCAGCTGACAGCCTGTGATGCGGGAGCGCAGTCCGGCCACTGCGCAGCTTTCGGACGGCAAACCCGGAAGCCACGTTAAGTGGCTCCAATTGACCCTCAATCGCGTGGGAAACGGACAGATTTTATTGGGCGGGTTACCGACGCGCCCAATCACCGCCCCCCCCCCACCGCTGTCATCCCGCCTCCCTGCTAATATCGGGGCCCTTGTGTTGGTCATTTCACAATCCTTTAATCTGATTGGTTAAGGAGATACCCAGTTGCTTGCCCTGTTCACTCAGGTCCCAGATGCCCTGTTTCTCTCCCTGCGACATTATCAGCTCACATTTTCAGCAACTTGCCACGCAAAAATTTAAAAACCTAAACGTGCAAGAGCAAGTCTAACTAACGGCAGAGTTAGGTGTCCTGTTACAGCAAAATCTGGCCCACAGTGTCAAGTTACTCTTTTACTCCAACCTCATTGCAATAAAGGCCAACAGACAATTTGCTTTCCTAATTGCTTGCTGTACCTGCATGCTAACTTCTGTGTTATGTGTATGAGGACACCCAAATCCCTCTGACTACCAGCATGAGTTTCTCACTATTTAAAAAAATATTCTGGGCGCTAAATTGGGCCATGTAGTGCCCATTGTTTCGGTGCTACACGGCCTCTCTGACATCCAAGATGGTGTCTTGGATGCGCATGCACGTTTCCAGCGTGACGTGCTCCAGATGCCATCTTGGTATAGGAGTTAGCACATACGCAAATACCAAATGCTGGAAGCATGTAAAGTAGGGAGAAAATGCGTGCAGTCAGTGTGCAATGCTGATTTAAAGTGATAGACACTGTTTTGGACATTAACGCTCAACTCAACGCACAGTCTTATCCCTGACCATCTAAACATTTGACCGAGTGTGGCACCAAGGAGCCCTAGTAAAATTGAAGTCAATGGGAATGAGGGGCAAAACTCCACAGTGGCTGGAGTCATACCTAGCACAAAGGAAGATGGTTGTGGTTGCTGGAGGCCAATCATCTCAGCCCCAGGACATTGCTGCAGGAGTTCCTCAGGGCAGTGTCCTAGGCCCAACCATTTTCAGCTGCTTCATCAATAACCTTCCCTCCATCATAAGGTCAGAAATGGGGATGTTCGCTGATGATTGCACAGTGTTCAGTTCCATTCGCACCCCTCAGATAATGAAGCAGTCCGAGCCCGCATGCAGCAAGACCTGGACAACATCCAGGCTTGGGCTGATAAGTGGCAAGTAACATTCGTGCCAGACAAGTGCCAGGCAATGACCATCTCCAACAAGAGAGAATCTCACCATCTCCCCTTGACATTCAACGACATTACCATCGCGGAATCCCCCACCATCAACATCCTGGGGGTCACCATTGACCAGAAACTTAACTGGACCAGCCACATAAATACTGTGGCTACAAGAGCAAGGCAGAGGCTGGGTATTCTGCGGCGAGTGACTCACCTCCTGACTCCCCAAAGCCTTTCCACCATCTACAAGGCACAAGTCAGGAGTGTGATGGAATACTCTCCACTTGCCCGGATGAGTGCAGCTCCAACAACACTCAAGAAGCTCAACATCATTCAGGACAAAGCAGCCCGCTTGATTGGCACCCCATCCACCACCCTAAACATTCACTCCCTCCACCAACGGCGCACCGTGGCTGCAGTGTGTACCATCCATAGGATGCACTGCAGCAACTCGCCAAGGCTTCTTCGACAGCACCTCCCAAACCCGCGACCTCTACCACCTAGAAGGACAAGGGCAGCAGGCACATGGGAACAATACCACCTGCACGTTCCCCTCCAAGTCACACACCATCCCGACTTGGAAATATATCACCGTTCCTTCATCGTCACTGGGTCAAAATCCTGGAACTCCCTTCGTAACAGCACTGTGGGAGAACCTTCACCACACGGACTGCAGCGGTTCAAGAAGATGGCTCAAGGGCAATTAAGGATGGGCAATAAATGCTGGCCTTGCCAGCGACGCTCAAATCCCATGAATGAATTTTAAAAAAACACTGTAGAGTGACCCAATGGGTGGCATCAAGTGTCGGCGTTCATGGTGAACCTCATGAAAGGGCCTTATTACAGAAGCGAGTCAAGAATGGCCAAGATGTGGTAGTAATGGTGACAATAATAATATTTAATGTGAGTTTAACAAAAAGCAAATATAAATAAAAAATTTGACCAACCGTCAAACACTCTTGTGCATCCCCCTCGTGCTTACAAAACCTTTGCCTTTCACTTCCAACTACTCCTACATGGTGCATCTCCTTTGGCTGCAGCAGAGGTAGTGGCAGGTTGCTCTTGTTCATGCCCTTACTGATTAGATGCTTTGGGCCTCCGTCCTCTGGGTTTTGGTGCCCGTGAGGGTCCCTCCAAAGACTGCTCCACCTGCACCTACGCAGGGGCAGACTCGGCCATCTGGTGAGGAGGCATCATTGCGGGTACTGGTTGAGAGGGGGGCAACGGGTGAGACGTGGGAACGCTTTGAGTGGCGTCCTCACTTCGATGTCCCCTTTCACCATCATCCCTCTCCTGGGCCAGGCCCACATCACTCCTACCACTCTGCTGGACAACAGTTTGGAGGACATGTGTGAAGCCTTGTAAGGCCAGTACTTGTGTATCTGCCTGCCTGTTTAAGACAGCAGAATGTTATTCACCCCGAGTCCGAAGGGCCGTTGTCAGGGCCTGAATGGACTCATTTATGAGCCGTTCTTGAAGCTCCATGGAGGCTAGCCTTCCCTCCATCGCAGACATTCCCTCACTTACCCACAACACTATATCTCAGAGACGCCTTCACGTCCCTGTGACAGTAACTCAGAGATTCCCTCCCGCACCTGTGCCACCATTCCACTCATGCAGGAGTTGGACTCCTCCATCCTTTGCGCGATTATGGAGAATGCGCGTGGCACCAGTCCCAGCACCTCGCAAATGTGCTGCTGTCCCTCGATGGCCCCCAGGGGTCAAAGGATGGCCCCCAGGGTTCAGCATCTGTGTCCAGCTGAGCAGAGCCTGGAGAGGAGTGCTCCCACCGACGCGGACTCTCCACAACTTCCCCTGCCACCAGTATCTGTTCATGCTCACACGTGTGTGGTGACTCACCATGTGCGACCCCAACTAAGTGAGGTGTGAGTATCTGCGCTGGTGGATGGCTTGCTCAGATATGACGGTGCCCCCTCAGAGGCCGGCAGGTCCTCTGAGGAATCGTCCTCTCCCATCACAGCGGTCGCTGAAGGCCCTGTAAGAGAACAGAAGGCAATATTAAGCATGATCACAGACGTTGAGGTGCTGAAGATGGCAAGACATGTTAACATCAATTCATATTGTGTGTGCTGAATGTTAAAGTTCTGTCACTAGACGTTTGTTGGGTGCCAGTCTCGGCGTCCCCGACGGACAGGCTCTCGAGGGTGCGGCTCAGCTCCAGCGCCTCCTGCTCCGCGTCTGTGAGGACGACTATCTGTTGCAGCCCCCCTCCGGTCCTCGCCCTCTCCCGTGCATTCTGGGCTCTCTTTTCCCATTAGGAGAGAAAGTACAGACTTGTGAGTGAATGACGGTGATGTGGACAACCGATAAATGCATTGGTTTAGGTGCAGCTGACCGTGAAAGAGATGCATCAGAGGGCGAGTATGAGACAGAGACATCACATTGGATCAGGATTGGGTTGAGTGGTAGTGGTGGGGTGAGTAATGGGGAGGTGAGGAAGTGCAGGTAAGTTGAGGATGAGGTTTTAGTGGGTGTGAGGAGTGATGTGATAGAGTCGTGTTGGCAGTGCAGAAGGAGTTGGGGGGTGGGGGCGGTGATGTGGAAGACGGAGTGTAGGAGAATGAGTAAGTGTACTCACTTTTGCTGACCTAGTTAGGTCATTGAAGCGCTTCCTGCACTGGATCCAGGTGGGGGAGATGTTGCTGCTGCTGGTGACCTCCTCTGCCACCTTGAGCCAGGCCTTCTTGGTGACAGAGGCAGGGCACTTCCTCCCGTCCGCCGGGTAGAAGAATCCCTCCTCCTCCTCACCCCATCCAGGCATCACTAAATCTAGGAGCAGCCTTTCACCTCTGCTGCTCCATTGTGCTGTGTGGGTGTTTGCTCCAGGAGCAGCCATTGGAGGACTGCCCCTTTAAATAGAGCTCCTCCAGATGACAGCCTGTGATGCGAGTGTGCAGTCCGCCCGCTGCGCAGCTTTCGAACAGCAAACCCGGAAGCCACGTTAAGTGGCTCCAATTGGCCTTCGATCGCGTGGGGAACAGACAAATTTTGTTGGACGGGTTACCCAATAAAAATCCTCCCAGAAATACCAGAGAACCAAGGGTCTGGTGAGAATGAGGAACTGAAAGAAATTAGTT
Source organism: Heptranchias perlo (assembly GCF_035084215.1). Lineage (NCBI taxonomy): Eukaryota > Metazoa > Chordata > Chondrichthyes > Hexanchiformes > Hexanchidae > Heptranchias > Heptranchias perlo. Next base: position 153,163 of record NW_027139044.1, on the reverse strand, counting down.
TTAGTAAAAAAATAGTATTAGAGAAATTAATGGGACTGAAAGTCGATAAATCCCAAGGACCTGATGATCTACATCCCAGGGTTTTGAAAGAGGTGGCTATACAGATAGTGGATGCATTTTTCGTCATCTTCCAAAATTCTATAGATTCTATCGTAAATGTAACCCCACTATTTAAGAAAGGAGAGAGAAAACAGGGAACTACAGACCTGTTAGCCGAACATCAGCAGTAGGGAAAAAGCCAGAATCTTTTATAAAGGATGTGAAAACAGGACACTTAGAAAATAATAATCGGATTTGGCAGAGTCAACATGGATTTATGAAAGGGAAATCATATTTGACAAACCTATTGGAGCTCTTTGAGGATGTAACTAGTAGAATAGATAAGGGGGAACCAGTGGATGTGGGGTATTTGGATTTTCAGAAGGCTTTCGATAAGGTCCCACACAGGAGATTGGTGAACAAAGTTAGAACACATGGAATTGGGAGTAATATACTGGCATGGATTGAGAATTGGTTAACAGACAGAAAACAGAGAGTAGGAATAAATGGGTCTTTTTCAGGTTGGCAGACTGTGACTAGTGGGGTACCGCAGGGATCAGTGCTTGGGCCCCAGCTATTCACAATCTATATCAATGATTTGGATGAGGGGACCAAATGTAATATATCCAAGTTTGCTGATGACACAAAACTAGGTGGGAATGTGAGTTGTGAGGAGGATGCAAAGAGGCTTCAAGGGGATATAGACAGACTAAGTGAGTGGGCAAGATCATGGCAGATGGAATATAATGTGGAAAAATGTGAAGTTATCCACATTGGTAGGAAAAACAGAAATGCAGAGTATTTTTTAAATGGTGAGAAATTGGGAAATGTTGATGTTCAAAGGGACCTGAGTGTCCTTGTACACGAGTCACTGAAAGCTAACATGCAGGTGCAGCAAGCAATTAAGAAGGCAAATGGTATGTTGGCCTTTATTACAAGAGTACAGGAGTAAAAATGTCTCATTGCAATTATATCGGGCCTTGGTGAGACCACACCTGGAGTATTATGTACAATTTTAGTCTCCTTACCTAAGAAAGGATATACTTGCCATAGAGGGAGTGCAACGAAGGTTCACCAGGCTGATTCCTGGGATGGCGGGATGGTCGTATGAGGAGAGATTAAGTCAACGAGGCCTGTATTCTCTAGAGTTTAGAAGAATGAGAGGTGATCTCATTGAAACATACAAAATTCTTACAGGGCTCGACAGGGTAGATGCAGGGAGGATGTTTCCCCTGGCTGGCGAGTCTAGAACCAGTGATCAGTCTTAGAATGGGGGGTAGGCCATTTAGGACTGAGATGAGGAGAAATTTCTTCACTCAGAGGGTGGTGAATCATTGGAATTCTCTACCCCAGAGGGCTGTCGCTGACTCAGTCATTGAGTACATTCAAAACAGAGATCGATAGATTTCTAGATATTAAAGGCATCAAGGGATATGGAGATAGTGCAGGAAAATGGCATTGCGGTTAGACGATCAGCCATTTGTTGAATGGCGGAGCAGGCTCGAGGGGTGGGATGGCCTACTCCTGCTCCTATTTCTTATGTTCTTATGTTCTAATGTTCTTATCATCCAGCCTCGCCAGACACCTTACTCCTGACACGCCCCCTGCCCATGATGTCCATAACCTGTCCTTCAAGTGGGGACAGCACACCGCTGAAGCATGGCCCTCCTCCTGTGGCTGCCTGCTCCCTGTTATAGCGTGTGAGCTTGCCCTGCTAGAAAGAAGGAAGTGTGACAGCGTTAGGGGTGAGAAGCTTTGAGGACATGTATGTCAGGGTGGAATAATGTTGCTGGTATGTGAAAGATGGCGGAGGTGTGAGGAGATGAAGGAAGTAATAGCAAGGAGTGTATCAGGTGCTGCAGTGGGAGCAGAAGGAGGTGGAGGGAAGTGTGCTGCAGTGATTGTCGGAGAGTGCTGGTAATCGGGGGAGGGAAGGGTAGTGAATACTGGGGCAACAGGTAGTGCAGGGCTAAGTGGTGAGTAATGAGAGATATGAATTAGGAGGCTTACCATAGTTATCCTTGTGATGTCATTGAATTTTTTCTTGAATTGTTGCCATGTCCTGGGGGCGATCGGCCTCGCATTGACCCACTCTGCCCACTCGTGCCAGGCAGCTTGCCGCAAAATCTGCCCGCCGCCTTTTGGATAGAAGATGCCTTTCCTCCTGCTGAACTCCTCCACCAATATCTCCAACACAGTGTCAGGAAAACGTGGAAGCCCTTGCAGCTTCTCCTGTGCCTGCCATTGTCAGTTATAGTTACCAGCAGCCAAAGTGCACCTCCCCTTTAAGAGGTGCAGGTTACCTTTAAATGGCGTCGGCAGGGCGCAATATTGGCACCCCCATTAGGCGTGCTGCCAATGAACAGAGTGAGTAGCACTGGCAACCTCCCTATTTTACTTTAAATAATCAGGGGGACCAATTTGGGGCCTTAATTGCGCCAAGATGATCTAGTACGTGTTCTGGGGGTTAAGGAAATGACGTTTCAGGAGCGCACAGACATCAATTTCACAAAAGGGTTCTGATTCAGGCGCAGGATCCTTAGTAACATGTTTAAATGGCCTGCATTTGTTTCAGGCGGCTGCCAGGGATGCCTATCAATTGCCCGATCCAATATTGCATCGCGTGTGGTTCTGGCTCTGTTCTGGCTCGGAACATCGTGCTGCAGAAGCCGACTTCATGGCGCCCATTTTGGACCTGGAAAACACGTGAGACGCATACTAATTTGTACCCTGTCGATTCAAGCCCCACTCCAAGGTTTGAGCACTCTATGAGGCTGACACTTTAGTACAGTTCGACAGGAATGCTACATTGTTGGAGATGCCTTCTTTTAGGTGAGATGTTAATCTGAGGCCCTGTCTCCTAATTTTGGTGGTTCAGATAGACATAAACGATCCCATAATATTATTGAAAAAAGGACAGGGAGTTCTCACTGTCTTCGACTCTGACCCAACACCATCAACAACAGATTAATTAGACAACCATCTCCTTATTGGCTGTGGAACTTTGCTCTGTACAATATTACTCCACATTTACCTACATAACAACAGTAACTGCTCTTTACTGTAATTCATTGTATGCAGGTGACTTTTTGAAATCTTATATATTGTGCCTGATTTAAAGGGACAGTTACCAGACCAAAATAAGACATAACCGCTTCAAATTTGTCAGATAGCATGCAAAGCTTACTCATCAAGAAACGCTTAATCCAGATCCTGATGCAAGGCGCTTTGGCAAAGAGGTGTACCTGCCTTGTGGCTGACACCCCTTCCAGTGTAGTAAGTGACAAGTCGGTGTAGGTTACATCTGCTTCCACTTTTTGCCACAAATCCACCTCACAGCATGGCCAGAGGAAGCCCTTCTGCAGCTGTATCACTCTCTATGTTTACTTAAGGCCCAATTTTAACCCTAACGGTAATTGGCCAAGTTGTATTTGTCCTGCTTTTTGTGTACAGGACATACCTGGACAATTTTCCATATTGTCGGGTAGATGCCAGTGTTGTAGATGTATTGGAACAGCTTGGCTAGAGGCACGGCTAGTTCTAGACCACAGGTCTTCAGCAATACAGTCGAGCTGTTGTCGGAACCTGTAGCCTTTGCTGTGTCCAGTACACACAGCCGTTTCTTCATATCACATGGAGTGAATCGAATTGGTTCAAGACAGGAATTTGCGATGGTCGAGAGGAGGCCGAGAAGAATCATCCACTCGGCACTTCTGGCTGAAGACGGTTGTAAACACTTCAGCCTTGTCTTTTGCACTCACGTGCTGGGCTCCGCCATCATTGAGGATGGGGATGTTCTCGGAGCCTCCTCCTCCCGTTAGTTGTTTAATTGTTGACTGGGTGTGGCAGGACTGCAGAGTTTTGACCTGATCTGTTGGTTGTGGGATCGCTTAGCTCTGTCTATAACATGCTGCTTCCGCTGTTTAACATCGCATGTATTCCTGTGTTGTAGCTTCACCAGGTTGGCACCTCATTTTCAGGTATGTCTGATGCAGCTCCTAGCCTGGTCTTATGTAACAGTGTAGAGGAAACTTTACTCTGTATCTAACCCGTGCTGTATCTGCCCTGGGAGTGTTTGATGGGGCAGTGTAGAGGGAGCTTTACTCTGTATCTAACCCGTGCTGTATCTGCCCTGGGAGTGTTTGATGGGACAGTGTAGAGGGAGCTTTACTCTGTATCTAACCCGTGCTGTATCTGCCCTGGGAGTGTTTGATGGGGCAGTGTAGAGGGAGCTTTACTCTGTATCTAACCCGTGCTGTATCTGCCCTGGGAGTGTTTGATGGGACAGTGTAGAGGGAGCTTTACTCTGTATTTAACCTGTGCTGTATCTGCCCTGGGAGTGTTTGATGGGACAGTGTAGAGGGAGCTTTACTCTGTATCTAACCCGTGCTGTACCTGCCCTGGGAGTGTTTGATGGGACAGTGTAGGGAGAGCTTTACTCTGAAATGCTTGATACCAATAGTGCGTACACACAATTGGAAGTGTTTTATTTCCAGCACTAACATCCCTCAGCTTAAGCAGAAAATTTAACCAAAAGATGGCTGTCAGATGGATGTCAGAAAGCACCCAATCTACATCAGATCATTACGAGAGAAATTATTTCTCAATCTCCCAGTACTACCACGCCACAGTTCACCTGGTGAAGTTACATTCCCTCTGGTGCTGGGTACCTTTAATGGCCTGTTAAATATTGGTGACTGAGGGATGTGTTGTTTATAGTGTAAAATAATTAGATCACATCACTGCCTACCAGAAATGAACAGTAAAAGATAAGAGTTGACATGGGCAGCAAAGCAGGTTGTCAAGTCTGAGCTAATCCATCACAGAGATTTCCTTGATACTTAAAATACTGGACAGTGCCAACCAAATCTCATTCTGAGGTAAACACCAAGAGTTTTGTTCCCCACCAGTGATCTGAATTCCACTGTTGCTGATCATTTTCATGGTATAGGAGGCTGCCTTTAACTAAAAGTGGACTATCCAGAGTACTTGAGCACCTGTTTGCATCTCTGCTCCCCCCAAGTGCACGCTCCCCACATGCATCACTGCCAAATTGTGTCTCTTGCGCCAGGACTATAATGAACGCCTGAGATCATTGGGGGAGGGGTAGATGTGGCTCATACTGATGACCCCTCAGCGTTTAAGGGGGTGACATTTGCTGTTCTGACAGGATTATTGAATTCTGATCTCTGACTCGGACTCTTCCTTATAATGATCACCCAGGGCCCACTTCACCCTTAACCTATCCTCTTTGCAAACGTGTTTCTCCGTGTCCTTCCCGGTAATGGGATCTTAGAGTTCAGCGCTGTTTCCTCTCCTTTCAGGTGTTCTCCATTAATGGGGGCTGGGGAGCTAATCAATTAACGAGCGACTAAAAGGGCCCAATTAAAACTACTGGACTGAAATGGGCGGAGCGCATTGTGGGGGTGGTCACTCTGGCTGCCTGCCTCTCTTCCACAGCATTGTCCATGCCCGGGTGGCCCTGGAGAGGGAGCACGTATTGTCCAATGGTACGCTTGAGGCCTTCCGCGACCGGTGGGCACCGCAGGGTACAGAATGCCTCTTATAATAATATTAGTATTGAATTGTTGATTTTTTTTCTTCGGTTGCTTCATTAAGCATGTCATTTTATTTGGACCTTTTGTTTATTTTATTATATTAGTGGTACCTTCGGGCATTTGATTTTATGTTTTTGTTTGGTGACGTTGAGGCAACTCAGTGTCACCCCTATTATTTTAATTTAAAAAGGCCTATGTGGGGCTTGTTTTGTTTCTGTGGGGAAGTTTGGTAACACAGATCACAAGATAGATACCTGAGGGAGGTGCATCCTACTGTCGCCTCATCACAGTCGGCAAACGATTCCAAGTGTGTGCGCCTCCACCCCATTACCCAGAAGTCCGTTCTATGTCCCAAGCACTCTTTGTGTGAAGACATTCAAATCAACCCAATGTCCCCTGGTCTACAAAAAAGTGACCACCAAACCAATGACTAGGAACAGAATGCAGACATGGAAAATGATTGGACAGTCTTTGAGAATACAAATTAGAATTTAATCTTAATGAAAGCCACTGCTTACGATATGCTCAATTATCCAGTGAATCCGAGCAAATACAGTAATTAGTAGAGTAATTGGATAAGATTGTACAGCTTGTAAAATTGAGTAAATTCTCCACCCCCCGTATAATATCTCTGATACTTCAAACTTCTAAGAAGTTTAGTACAAAATAAGAACCAAGGAAATAGAGTGAGACTCTAGATATAAACCAAGATATGGTTGTCCACAATGAGACATTCGATATTCATTCATTTTATTCAGTGATGCTCTTCTGAAAGCTGATTATACGATGCCTGGTCTCTTTTGCCAACTGTTGTGTGTCCGGTTGATTCGATCACTAAGTGTCAGTGGATTTACCGTGCAATGCCTTATGTAGCAGCAGTATTACTGGGTGGAGACATTATCTCGAGTGTCGTTCACACAAGGATGGCCCATGGAATGGATTCGGGCTCACTGACTGGAACCTGCAATGAGAGAGGACGACGACGCTAGGAGATATAGCCAGAACCAAATGTGTTGCGATAATTAGAAACCCGCGATAAAACAAAAATGCCCGCCTTACCATCTTAGTGAACTGGTCAACACATGCCATGCGAACCCGATCTGGGGTGGAAGGACTGTTCAAAGTGAAAGTCCCCGTTAAACCCGTCTCTTTTCTTGCTGCTGCGATTGCATCCTTAATGGCGTAAAACACGGAACAGCCGGCAAGCACAGCTGGCTCACCCAAACCCTAGAGTTTAAAGGGAAATAAAGGAGGTTTATGAAGCTGTGGACCAATACCTACTTCTTCAATTCATCCCTCTTTGAAGCAGCTAATTCCTACTCCAATGTGATAATACGGTTACTCCACTACCTCACCCAAATGGCCATTTGTTATACATGAGCCTGGTGGCAGCAGCCTATTTGACCGTGGGAATGTATCATGGCCAAGTCTGATTCTCTGCTCATCTGCTGGCCAGACACACGCACACACTCTCTCTCGCTCTCTTTCTCTCTCGCTCGCTCTCTCTTTCTCACTCTATCTCTTTCCAGCAGTGATCATGACTGTTAGATTTGCAGCTTTTCCCTCTCGAGCCCAGGGGTGCTGAGCCCAATTGTAGCTCTCCTACCGCTACCCCAGATGACATTACCGAACATCGCAGACTGGGACATAAACCTGGGAACTTCTGCTCTGCAGCTCAGTTCCACATTGGCATTACTCACTGAGCTCTAAGTATCTAAGCAAAGTTACATATACACATGTAACCTAGTGTGACACAGACTCCCAGTCCAATCTAATTTTCATATAGATTGGGAAGAGCAGAGTAGCTCAAATCAGAAAGGTAGTGAATTTCTTGAGTGCTTTCAAGATAGTTTTCTGGAGCAATATGTTCTCGAACCAACGAGAGGGCAGGCCATACTAGATTTAGTAATAAGTAATGAGCCAGACTTAGTTAATAGTCTAACAGTAAGGGAACATTTATCTAACAGTGATCATAATATGATCAAAGTCAATGTTAGGTTTGAAAAAGAGAAACATAACACAGTTACTAACATTCTAGATTTTGGTAAGACTAACTTTAATGGGATGAGACAGAGACTGATGACAGCAAACTGGTCAAAACTGTTACTGGGTAAAACTACAGACGAACAGTGGGTGGTGTTCAAAAAAGAATTTAGTTTAATACAGGACCAGTATATACCCCTCAGGGGCAAGAGCTCTACTGACCAAATAAAACAGCCATGGTCGACAAAAGAGGTGGGAGATAAAATAAAACTAAAGGAAAGAGCGTACAAAAGTACAAAGAATAGTGTAGATCCAGGGGACTGGGAGAGAAACAGAGAACAGCAGAGGAAGACAAAAAAGATAGTAAGAGGTGCAAAAAGGGAATATGAAAAGAAACTTGCGAGGGATATCAAGATTAACACAAAAAGTTTTTTACAATTATATTAGAAGAGAAAGGGTAGTCGAGGGTAATGTGGGCCCTTTAAAAACAGATGCAGGTAATATTGCGAATGAAAATAAGGAAATGGCAGACCTGTTCGTCTAATATCGGTTGTGGGGAAGTTATTGGAATTTATAATGAAGGACAGGGTGACTGAGCACTTAGAGAAATTTGAGCTGATTAGAGAGAACCAACAAGGATTTGCAAAGGGTAGGTCATTTCTAACGAACCCGATTGAATTTTTTGAGGAAGCAACTAAAGTAGTAGACAGGGGAATGTTTATGGATGTAGTTTATATGGACTTCCCAAAGACATTCGATAAGGTTCCACAAAAGAGACTGTTAGCTAAAATTAAAGCTCATGGAATTGAAGGCAATTTACTGACCTGGTTAGGCGATAGAACACAGAGAGTAGGGATAATGGGTATGTACTCGAATTGGAATGAAGTGACTTGTGATGTCTCACAAGGATCTGTGCTGGGTCTCAACTATTCACGATATTTATTAATGATTTAGATAGCACAATAGAGAGCTACATATCCATGTTTGCCAATGCCACAAAGATTGGTGGCGTAGTGTAGACGGGAGCATAAAAATATAAAGAGCCATTGATAGATTAAGTGAGTGGGCAAAATTGTGGCAGATGGATTTCAATTCAGGTAAGTGTGAGATCATCCATTTTGGACCAAAAGAGGATAGATGTGAATATTTTTTAAATGGTGAAAAGCTAGGAACAGTGGAGGTCCAAAGAGATATATGGGTCCATGGACACAGATCACTAAAATGCAGTGGTCAAGTCCAAGAAATAATCAAAAAGGCTAATGGAATGTTAGCCTTTATATGTAGGGGGCTAGAATATAAAGGGGAGGAAGTTTTGCTACAGCTACACCAAGCCCTGGTTCGACCATATCGGGAGTACTGTGTATAGTTCTGGGCACCACACCTTAGAAAGGATATATTGGAAGGAGTGCAGCGCAGATTCACCAGAATGTTACCAGAGTCCAAGGGTTAAATTATGAGGAGAGATTACATAAACTAAGCTTGTATACCCTAGAATGTAGAAGTTAAGAGGTGATTTGTTTGAGGTTAGTAGGATTCTGAAAGGAATTGATGTGGTCGAAAGAGAGAAACTTTTTCCACTGGTGGGGGAGTCTAGGACAAGGGGACATAACCTTAAAATCAGAGCCAGGCCATTCAGGAGAGAAATTAGGAAACACTTCTTCACACAAAGGGTAGCGGAAGTATGGAACTCTACCACAAAAAGCAGTCGATGCTAGTTCAATTAATAATTATAAATCTGAGATTGATAGATTTTTCCTAGCCAAGGGTATTAAGGGTTATGGAACCAAGGCGGGTAAATGGAGTTAGGATACAGATCAGCCATGTTCTCTACCTCCTGCTCCTTCTCCACCTCCTGCTCAAACTCCACCTCCTGCTCCTGCTCTCCCTCCTCCTCGTTCTCCACCTCCTGCTCCAGACCTCATTACAGCCTTGGTCCAAACATGGACAAAAGAGCTGAATTCCAGAGGTGAGGTGAGAGTGACTGCCCTTGACATCAAGGCAGCATTTGACCGAGTGTGGCACCAAGGAGCCCTAGTAAAATTGAAGTCAATGGGAATCAGGGGGAAAACTCTCCAGTGGCTGGAGTCATACCTAGCACAAAGGAAGATGGTAGTGGTTGTTGGAGGCCAATCATCTCAGCCCCAGGGCATTGCTGCAGGAGTTCCTCAGGGCAGTGTCCTAGGCCCAATCATCTTCAGCTGCTTCATCAATGACCTTCCCTCCATCATAAGGTCAGAAATGGGGATGTTCGCTGATGACTGCACAGTGTTCAGTTCCATTCGCAACCCCTCAGATAATGAAGCAGTCCGAGCCCGCATGCAGCAAGACCTGGACAACATCCAGGCTTGGGCTAATAAGTGGCAAGTAACATTCGCGCCAGATAAGTGCCAGGCAATGACAATCTCCAACAAGAGAGAGTCTAACCACCTCCCCTTGACATTCAACGGCATTACCATCGCCGAATCCCCCACCATCAACATCCTGGGGGTCACCATTGACCAGAAACTTAACTGGACCAGCCATATAAATACTGTGGCTACGAGAGCAGGTCAGAGGCTAGGTATTCTGCGGCGAGTGACTCACCTCCTGACTCCCCAAAGCCTTTCCACCATCTACAAGGCACAAGTCAGGAGTGTGATGGAATACTCTCCACTTGCCTGGATGAGTGCAGCTCCAACAACACTCAAGAAGCTCGACACCATCCAAGATAAAGCAGCCCGCTTGATTGGCACCCCATCCACCACCGGCGCACTGTGGCTGCAGTGTGCACCATCCACAGGATGCACTGCAGCAACTCGCCAAGGCTTCTTCGACAGCACTTCCCAAACCTGCGACCTCTACCACCTAGAAGGACAAGGGCAGCAGGCGCATGGGAACAACACCACCTGCACGTTCCCCTCCAAGTCACACACCATCCCGACTTGGAAATATATCGCCGTTCCTTCATTGTCGCTGGGTCAAAATCCTGGAACTCCCTTCCTAACAGCACTGTGGGAGAACCGTCACCATACGGACTGCAGCGGTTCAAGAAGGCAGCTCACCACCACCTTCTCGAGGGCAATTAGGGATGGGCAATAAATGCCGGCCTTGCCAGCGACGCCCACATCCCGTGAACGAATAAAAAAAAACAGACTCGAGGGGCTGAATGGCCTCCTCCTGTTCCTATGTTCCTAATTGCCCCAGTTTCGGTATCTGGAACTTACTTTGGAGGAGTGGATGGCTTTTGGATTCCGGGATCCTGATAACAAAGACACGTTCAACTGTTCTGGAATATCACAAACAGCAGGGACCTTGTACTGGGCTGGACCCCGTGTGTAAAGCACCCCTTTGGGAGAATATTTTAGCTCCTCCATGGTGAAAAGCCCGAGTCCTTGAGCAAAAGCACCTTCAATCTGTAAAACAGTGGAAGTGAGAGATTATCAATTTGAATATGCATCACTCACATCAATACTTAACCGATTTTACTCAGCCACAAAGATTATGCTCTAAATGATCCTTCTAAAGAAAGAAAGAACTTGCATTTTTTTGCACCTTTCATGACCTCAGGACGTCCCAAAGCGCTTTACAGCCAATGAAGTACTTTTGAAGTGTAGTCACTATTGTAATGTAGGAAATGTGGCAACCAATTTGAACACAGCAAGATCCCCCAAACAGCAATGTGATAATGACCAGATAATCTGTTTTAGTGATGTTGGTTGAGGGATAAATATTGACCAGGACACGAGGGAGATCTCCCCTGATCTTCTTCAGAATAATGCCATGGGATCTTTTACGTCCACCTGAGAGGGCAGACGTCTTATCTAAAAGACGACAACTCTGACAGTGCAGCACTCCCTCAGTACTACACTGAAGTATAAGGCTAGATTTTGTGCTCATGTCTCTAGAGGTGGGACTTGAACCCACAACCTTCTAACTCAGTGGCAAGAGTGTTACCCACTTAGCCAGGGCTGACACTTCATTTGGAACCCTCAATACCTCAGTCAGGTGGCCTTTTTTTTAACCCATGAAGGTAGACTGTGAGAGGCTATTCAACATAACCAATCCTGATCCAAACCTCACCTTTTATCCACATGCACACCTTTTCCAGCAGGAGTCACTGGATAATGACCAGGAGCAGGAATCCTGGCTCCATATTCTTCCCTAACAAAAGCCTGGGTCCAAGCCTGGGCCACACTGACATGATTGCCATTTGCGCGCATCATTCATTGCACATGCACACACCAGTGTCTCTCACAACTCATTGAAGCCAAAGTCCAGGCAGGTTGAATGGCACTTTAATGAATTCTCCAACACACTGATGGGACATGACTCTGAATTCGCTATTCCTTTGTTCTCTAGTGACACCTGACTTCAGTGACACCACTGTAGGCAGTTGGACACCCCAATAACAATGGAATAAAACCTGCATCGTGACAGATAGCTTCATTGGAACCTTGCAGAGTGGTTATTGGACTGACGCCAGCTAACCCAACTGCATTCCTCTTCCTTTCTCTCACTGAAAAACAAGAGGAGGAGCTGGAAGAGCACTAAATTCCAGCTCCAACAGCCCTTCCCACCTGGGTAGACCAGCGAAATGTGGAATGGTGAATCCGTTGACTGTCACATCTGCAAGAGAGGGCTATATTGTGACCAATAACTGAAGGACTGATACTATAAGAACATAAGAACATAAGAAATAGGAGCAGGAGTAGGCCAATCGGCCCCTCAAGCCTGCTCCGCCATTCAATAAGATCATGGCTGATCTGATCCTAACCTCAAATCTAAATTCATGCCCAATTTCCTGCCCGCTCCCCGTAACCCCTAATTCCTTTTACTTCTAGGAAACTGTCGGTTTCCGTTTTAAATTTATTTAATGATGTAGCTTCCACAGCTTCCTGGGGCAGCAAATTCCACAGACCTACTACCCTCTGAGTGAAGAAGTTTCTCCTCATCTCAGTTTTGAAAGAGCAGCCCCTTATTCTAAGATTATGCCCCCTAGTTCTAGTTTCACCCATCCTTGGGAACATCCTTACCGCATCCACCCGATAGACATACATTTATACTTGCTGATACTAAGGAACTCTTTCAAAAATAATTCCTCTGGTAAAGATGATCAAATTCTGGGATTGAGTTTTTTTTAAATTCGTTCATGGGATGTGGGCGTCGCTGGCAAGGCCAGCATTTATTGCCCATCCCTAATTGCCCTTGAGAAGGTGATGGTGAGCCAACTTCTTAAACCATTTCAGTCCGTGTGGCGAAGGTTCTCCCACAGTGCAGTTAGGTAGGGAGTTCCAGGATTTTGACCCAGCAACAATGAAGGAATGGCGATATATTTCCAAGATGGTGTGTGACTTGGAGGGGAATTTGCAGTGTTGTTCCCATGTGCCTGCTGCCCTTGTCCTTCTAGGTGGTAGAGGTCGCGGGTTTGGGAGGTGCTGTTGAAGAAGCCTTGGCGAGTTGCTGCAGTGGATCCTGAGGATGTACACACTGCAGCCACTGTGTGCCGGTGAGGAAGAGAGTGAATGTTTAGGGTGGTGGATGGGGTTCCAATCAAGCAGGCTGCTTTGTCCTGGATGGTGTTGAGCTTCTTGATTGTTGTTGGAGCTGCACTCATCCAGGCAAGTGGAGAGTATTCCATCACACTCCTGACTTGTGCCTTGTAGATGGTGGAAAGGCTTTGGGGAGTCAGGAGGTGAGTCACTTGCCGCAGAATACCCAGCCTCTCACCTGCTCTTGTAGCCACAGTATTTATATGGCTGGTCCAGTTAAGTTTCTGGTCAATGGTGACCCCCCAGGATGTTGATGGTGGCGGATTCGGCAATTGAAATGCCGTTGAATGTCAAGGGGAGGTGGTTAGACTCTCTCTTGTTGGAGATGGACATTGCCTGGCACTTGTCTGGCACGCATGTTACTTGCCACTTATCAGCCCAAGCCTGGATGTTGTCCAGGTCTTGCTGCATGCGGGCACGGATTGCTTCATTATCTGAGGGGTTGCAAATGGAACTGAACACTGTGCAATCATCAGCGAACATCCCCATTCTGACCTTATGATGGAGGGAAGGTCATTGATGAAGCAGCTGAAGATGGTTGGGCCGAGGACACTGCCCTGAGGAACTCCTGCAGCAACGTCCTAGGACTGAGATGATTGGCCTCCAGCAACCAATGCTCGGTATGACTCCAGCCACTGGAGAGTTTCCCCCCTGATTCCCATTGACTTCAATTTTACTCTGGCTCCTTGGTGTCACACTCGGTCAAATGCTGCCTTGATGTCAAGGGCAGTCACTCTCACCTCACCTCTGGAATTCAGCTATTTTGTCCATGTTTGGACCACGACTGTAATGAGGTCTGGAGCCGAGTGGTCCTGGAGGAACCCAAACTGAGCATCGGTGAGCAGGTTATTGGTGAGTAAGTGCCGCTTGATAGCACTGTCGACGACACCTTCCATCACTTTGCTGATGATTGAGAGTGGACTGTTGGGACGGTAATTGGCCGGATTGGATTTGTCCTGCTTTTTGTGAAGAGGACATATCTGGGAAATTTTCCACATTGTCGGGTAGATGCCAGTGTTGTAGCTGTACTGGAACAGCTTGGCTAGAGGCGCAGCTAGTTCTGGTGCACAAGTCTTCGGCACTACAGCCAGGATATTGTCGGGGCCCATAGCCTTTGCTGTATCCAGTGCACTCAGCCGTTTCTTAATATCACGTGGAGTGAATCAAATTGGCTGAAGACTGGCTTCTGTGATGGTGGGGATATCGGGAGGAGGCCGAGATGGATCATCCACTCGGCACTTCTGGCTAAAGATGGTTGCAAACGCTTTAGCCTTGTCTTTTGCACTCACGTGCTGGACTCCGCCATCATTGAGGATGGGGATGTTTACAGAGCCTCCTCCTTCCATTATTTGATTAATTGTCCACCACCATTCACGACTGGATGTGGCAGGACCGAGAGCTTTGATCTGATCCGTGATTTAGTGTGGATGAAAGCAGCAGCCTCCCTGTAAGGCCCTTCATCAGCCGTTTGTTAATGTTCAGGTTCCAATTGCCTCCCAAACTCACCATGGAGAGCAAATTGTAATACCGCCTCTCCACAAATCGTGAGACTCCGCAGCTAATACCCTTGGCAGCCTACAGCACGGAAATCTTGGGAGGATACCATCAAAATCAGGAGACAGATACGTCCTCTCCTTATATTGTTGCCGCCTTCAGTCAGTTCCACTAACTGTTTCCAACAAACCGTGCGTGACCTACCTGTCCAATATCCACAGCTGGATTTAAGCTGCTTCCCGCATCCATCACAATGTCCGTCCTGATATTCTGCAAAGCAAGAAACCCAATTGTTAGTGGGCTTCACTGAGTATGGACTCTGGAGACCACTGTCCAAATCTCCTGTCCTGGGCTTTGGAATTAAATATGACCTGTGCTCAGCTCAGCAAAGAAACATGAGGGGAGTTCAAGCCTGAATCATGCTCGGATCCCAGAAACACCCAAACATATCTTAGGAACATTAGCAACAGGAGGAGGCCATTCAGCCCCTCGAGCCTGCTCCGCCATTCAATTAGATCATGGCTGATCTACACCTCAACTCCATTTTCCCACCGTGGCTCCACATCCCTTGATATCCTTACGGAACAATAATCTATCAATCTCAGTCTTGAAAGCTCCAATTGACCCCCAGCATCCACAACCTATTTTGGGGGAAGAGAATTCCAAATTTCTACTACCCTGTGTGTGAAAACGTGCTTCCTGATTTCACTCCGGAATGGCCTGGCTCTAATTTTAAGATTCTTGGCTGAACTTCACCCACTGTTTTTACCTGCAGTTGGTGCGGAAGGATCTATGCTGCATTCAGAATGATCTGGGGATATTTTATGAGATTTTATATCTCACTGCCTGTGTTTTATAGCTGTAGCTGTCATTACCATTTGCTAGATGTTGTTGATATATTCGGCTATTTTTTTACATTTTGGTTTCCGGGAATCTAAACTTTACTTTCATTGATTTTTTCCCTTTCCCCTCCTCTCCTGAAGGCTGATTCTTGCTGGGGACCCTTACGGTACCTTATCCTCTTGGCCATTCCTCATGTGTGACTGTAGATAGTGTGTGGATGCAGGATATCTGACTATGAGAGGACATCACAGCTAAACTCCAGCCTCTTTGCACCTGGTACCCACACTTCTCAGCAGGAGTCACTAGCTAGTGATCAGGAGCCCTGGCTGAGATCAGCACAGACTGAGGATTGAACCCAGGGCTTCTGCCCAGTTCACGTGGACTATTTCCATTTATTAGAAAAAACAAAAAGTGATAATATTGAGCCTGTGTCTTTGTAGCCCCAGTTCATAAATGGACAGGCACTTGCAAGAGATGGAGAAAAGGCCATCCACCACCCATGGAACTGTTCCCCGGTGAGAGCCAGAGCATTCAGGAGAGTAGGGGACACGTAACTCAGTGAGAGACAGCACCCTCAGGAGAGGAGGGGACACGTAACCCAGTGAGAGACAGCACCCTCGGGAGAGGAGGGGACACGTAACCCAGTGTGAGACAGCACCCTCGGGAGAGGAGGGGACCTGTACCCCAGTGAGAGACAGCACCCTCGGGAGAGGAGGGGACACGTAACCCAGTGAGAGACAGCACCCTCGGGAGAGGAGGGGACCTGTACCCCAGTGAGAGACAGCACCCTCGGGAGAGGAAGGGACACGTAACCCAGTGAGAGACAGCACCCTCGGGAGAGGAGGGGACCTGTAACCCAGTGAGAGACAGCACCCTCGGGAGAGGAGGGGACACGTAACCCAGTGAGAGACAGCACCCTCGGGAGAGGAGGGGACACGTAACCCAGTGAGAGACAGCACCCTCGGGAGAGGAGGGTACACGTAACCCAGTGAGAGACAGCACCCTCGGGAGAGGAGGGGACACGTAACCCTGTGAGAGACAGCACCCTCGGGAGAGGAGGGGACCTGTACCCCAGTGAGAGACAGCACCCTCGGGAGAGGAGGGGACCTGTACCCCAGTGAGAGACAGCACCCTCGGGAGAGGAAGGGACACGTAACACAGTGAGAGACAGCACCCTCGGGAGAGGAGGGGACACGTAACCCAGTGAGAGACAGCACCCTCGGGAGAGGAGGAGACACGTAACCCAGTGAGAGACAGCACCCTCGGGAGAGGAGGGGACACGTAACCCAGTGAGAGACAGCACCCTCGGGAGAGGAGGGGACCTGTACCCCAGTGAGAGACAGCACCCTCGGGAGAGGAAGGGACACGTAACCCAGTGAGAGACAGCACCCTCAGGAGAGGAGGGGACCTGTAACCCAGTGAGAGACAGCACCCTCGGGAGAGGGGGGGACACGTAACCCAGTGAGAGACAGCACCCTCGGGAGAGGAGGGGACACGTAACCCAGTGAGAGACAGCACCCTCGGGAGAGGAGGGGACACGTAACCCAGTGAGAGACAGCACCCTCGGGAGAGGAGGGGACACGTAACCCTGTGAGAGACAGCACCCTCGGGAGAGGAGGGGACCTGTACCCCAGTGAGAGACAGCACCCTCGGGAGAGGAGGGGACCTGTACCCCAGTGAGAGACAGCACCCTCGGGAGAGGAAGGGACACGTAACCCAGTGAGAGCCAGCACCCTCAGGAGAGGAGGGGACACGTAACCCAGTGAGAGATAACGCCCTCAGGAGAGGAGGGGACACGTAACCCAGTGAGAGCCAGCACCCTCAGGAGAGGAGGGGACACGTAACCCAGTGAGAGATAACACCCTCGGGAGAGGAGGGGACACGTAACCCAGTGAGAGACAGTACCTGAAGGAGAGGAGGGGACACGTAACCCAGTGAGAGACAGCACCCTCAGGAGAGGAGGGGACACGTAACCCAGTGAGAGTCAGCACCCTCAGGAGAGGAAGGACTATACCCCAGTGAGAGTCAGCACCCTCAGGAGAGATGGGGAACCCATAACCCAGTGAGAGTCAGCACCTTCAGGAGAGGAGGGGACCCGTACCCCAGGGAGAGTCAGCACCTTCAGGTGAGGAGGGGACCCATACCCCAGGGGGCATCAGCACCTTCAAGAGAGGAGGGAGTATACCCCAGGGAGAGTCAGCACCTTCAGGAGAGGAGGGAGTATACCCCAGGGAGAGTCAGCACCTTCAGGTGAGGAGGGGACCCATACCCCAGGGGGCATCAGCACCTTCAAGAGAGGAGGGAGTATACCCCAGGGAGAGTCAGCACCTTCAGGAGAGGAGGGAGTATACCCCAGGAGAGTCAGCACCTTCAGGAGAGTAGGGGACCCGTACCCCAGGGAGAGTCCATGTCTTCAGGAGATCATTTGCTATTTGCAATTCACACACTTTGTATGAAATAGATTGAAAATAATCTTGTACAAGTGACTATATCAAAAACTTTATTTAAGTTTCCCATTTATTTTTGTAGACCTACAATTTTGGAGATTTCTGAATGGATATTTGTGGTGATATCTGAGGTATTGAGTCACGTTAAATTTTCTATGCTGTCTTTTTAAGATATATTTATGCATCATTGTAACAGGGTTGCTATAAGAACAAAAGAAAGCACAATCACAAAGCACCAGGATGGTGGCATGTGTTTCCCCGTAATAATTTATCCAAAATTGACAACAGCCTGGTACTTCCCGGTCTAATAAACTGCAACACTTTGTTCCGATGATGTGATCATTTCTAGATTTGCTGCTTGTTACCCAGTGTTCAAACTGAAGAGCAGCCATGATCTGATTAAATGGCTGAACAGGCTCGAGGGGCTGAATGGCCTCCTCCTGTTCCTAATGATCCTATAACTCTCCTCTGAGCAGCTCGGGTAAGTCTGTGTGGCTGTAATTCTCTCCGGGTACCTCTCCTGGTTGTTGTGGCTCTGGATTCTTGGCACAGGTGAGAGGAGAGAGTGAGAGGTGAGCCACAGACAGGAGTTCAGTCTCCAGACATTCAGCAAACTCGGCAGTGAAAAGAACAAACTACTCGCTAACTCGTTGGTATCTTGTTTTATATAAATAACCTGAGAGAGTTCAGAACACACATCTCGTGAGTTAAAATGATCGGAAACTGCTCGATTGTTGTGGATTAGCATCATTTCTTGATACATTTAAGGGGAAGAACATAAGAAATAGGAGCAGGAGTTGGCCATACGGCCCCTCGAGCCTGCTCCGCCATTCAATCAGATCATGGCTGATCTTCAACCTCAACTCCACTTTCCTGCCCCATCCCCATATCCCTTGATTCCCTTAGAGTCCAAAAATCTATCGATCTCAGCCTTGAATATATTCAACAACTCAGCATCCACAGCCCTCTGCGGTAGAGAATTCCAAAGATTCACAACCCTCTGAGTAAATACATGAGGGAGAAAGGAATAGAAGGTTATGCTGTTAGGGTGAGATAAAGAGGGGTGGGAGGAGGCGCGTGTGGAGCATAAACACCAGCATGGACCAGGTGGGCCAAATGGCCTGTTTCTGTGCTGTACGTTCCAAGTAATTCTATGTAATTCAGGAGAGGTGGGGACTGTACCTTAGTGGGAGTCAGCAGCTTCAGGAGAGGAGGGGACTGTACCCCTGTGAGAGTCAACACCTTCAGGAGGGATGGGGACCTGAACCCCAATGAAAATCTGCATCTTCAGGAAGCATTTGTAATAAGGTAGACGAATTAACAGCGCGCAAATAGATTTCAACGGATATGATATAATTGCAATTACGGAGACATGGCTGCAGGGTGACCAAGGCTGGGTGCTGAATATCCAAGGGTATTCGATATTTAGGAAGGACAGGCAAAAAGGAAAAGGAGGTGGGTTGGCGTTGTTAGTAAAGGATGAAATCAGAGCAATAATGAGAAAGGATATTGGCTCAGAAAATCAAGATGTAGAATCAGTCTGGGTGGAGTTAAGAAGCACCAAGGGGCAGAAAATACTGGTGGGAGTTGTCTATAGGCCTCCAAACAGTAGTAGTAATGTAGGGGATGGGATCAAACAGGAAATTAGAGATGCATGTAACAAGGGTACGACAGAAATCATGGGCGACTTTAATCTACATATAGACTGGCCAAGCCAAATTAGCAATAATACTGTGGAGGATGAATTCCTGGAGCGTGTATGAGATGGTTTTTTAGACCAGTACATTGAGGAGCCAACTAGGGAACAGGCTATCCTAGATAGGGTATTGTGCTATGAGGAGGGGTTAATTAATAATCTTGTTGTGCGGGGTTGTTTTGGGAAGAGTGACCGTAACATGATGGAATTCTTCATTGAGATGGAAAGTGAAGTAGTCCAATCTGAACCTAGGGTCCTAAATCTAAACAAAGGAAACTATGAAGGTATGAGGAGTGAGTTGGCTATGATAGATTGGGAAGCTTCATTAAAAGGCATGACAGTGGATAGGCAATGGCTAACATTTAAGGAACGAATGCACGAATTGTAACAATTATACATTCCTTTCTGATGCAAAAATACAAAAGGAAATGCGGCCCAACCATGGCTAACAAAAGAAATTAAGGATAGTATTAGATCCAAAGAGGAGTTGTATAAAGTTGCCAGAAAAAGTAGCAAGCCTGAGGATTGGGAGCACTTTAGAATTCAGCAAAAAAGGACCAAGAGATTGATTAAGAGGGGAAAAATAGAGTATGAGAGTAAACTTGCAAGGAACATAAAAGCAGACTGTAAAAGCTTCTACAAGTATGTAAAAAGAAAAAGATTAGTGAAGACAAATGTAGGTCCCTTACAGTCAGAAACGGGAGAATTTATAATGGGGAACAAGGAAATGGCAGAACAATTAAACAAATACTTTGGTTCTGTCTTCATGGAAGAGGACACAAATAACTTCCCAGAAATGCTAGGGAACCAAGGGTCTAGTGAGAAGGAGGAATTAAAGGAAATTAGTATTAGTAAAAAAATAGTGCTGGAGAAATTAATGGGACTGAAAGCCAATAAATCCCCAGGGCCTGATAATCTGCATCCCAGAGTATTAAAAGAGGTAGCCATAGAAATAGTGGATGCATTGGTTGTCATCTTCCAAAATTCCAAAATAGGTTATGGAACAGTTCCTGCAGATTGGAGGGTGGCAAATATAACCCCACTATTTAAAAAAGGAGGGAGAGAGAAAACAGGGAACTACAGATCGGTTAGCCTAACATCAGTAGTAGGGAAAATGCTAGAGTCTATTATAAAGGATGTGATAACAGGACACTTAGAAAATATCAACGGGATTAGACAAAGTCAGCATGGATTTATGAAAGGGAAATCATGTTTGACAAACCTACTGGAGTTTTTTGAGGCTGTAACTGGTAGAATAGATAAGGGAGAACCAGTGGATGTAGTGTATTTGGATTTTCAGAAGGCCTTTGATAAAGTTCCACATAAAAGGTTAGTGTGCAAAATTAAAGCACATGGGATTGGGGGTAATATACTGGCATGGATTGAGAATTGGTTAACAGACAGGAAACAAAGGGTAGGAATAAATGGGTCTTTTTCGGGATGGCAGGCAGTGACTAGTGGGGTTCCGCAGGGATCAGTGCTTGGGCCCCAGCTATTCGCAATATATATCAATGATTTGGATGAGGGAACCAAATGTAATATTTCCAAGTTTGCTGACGACTAGGTGGGGTTGTGAGTTGTGAGGAGGATGCAAAGAGGCTTCAAGGCGATTTAGACAAGTTGAGTGAGTGGGCAAATACATGGCAGATGCAGTATAACGTGGATAAATATGAAATTATCCACTTTGGAAGGAAAAACAGAAAGGCAGAGTATTATTTAAATGGTTATAGATTGGGAAATGTTGATGTACAAAGGGACCTGGGTGTCCTTGTACACCAGTCACTGAAAGCAAACATGCAGGTGCAGCAAGCAGTTAGGAAGGCAAATGGTATGTTGGCCTTCATTGCAAGAGGATTTGAGTACAGGAGCAAGGATGTCTTACTGCAGTTATACAGGGCCTTGGTGAGACCATACCTGAAGTATTGAGTGCAGTTTTGGTCTCCTTACCTAAGAAAGGATATACTTGCCATCGAGGGAGTGCAGCGAAGGTTCACCAGACTGATTCCTGGGATGGCAGGATTGTCATATGAGGGGAGATTGGGTTGACTCGGCCTGTATTCACTCGAGTTTAGAAGAATGAGAGGGGATCTCATTGAAACATATAAAATTCTGACAGGGCTAGACAGACTGGATGCAGGGAGGATGTTTCCCCTGGCTGGGGGGGTCCAGAACGAGGGGTCACAGTCTCAGGATACGGGGTAGGACATTTAGGACTGAGATGAGGAGAAATTTCTTCACTCAGAGGGTGGTGAACCTGTAGAATTATCTACCACAGAAGGCTATGGAGGCCAAGTCACTGAATATATTTAAGAAGGAGATAGATAGATTTCTAGACAAAAAAGGCATCAGGGGGTATGGGAAGAGAGCGGGAATATGGTACTGAGATAGAGGATCAGCCATGATCACATTGAATGGCGGAGCAGGCTCAAAGGTCCAAATGGCCTACTCTATGTTTCTGTGTAGGAAGGGATCCAGGCCCCAGTGAGAGTCACGCCTTCAGGCGAGGAGGGGACCCTTACCCCAGTGAGAGTCAGCCCTTCAAGAGAGGAGGGGACCTGTACCCCAGTGAGAGTCAGTACCTTCAGGAGAGGAGGGGACCTGTACCCCAGTGAGAGTCAGTACCTTCAGGAGAGGAGGGGACCTGTACCCCAGGGAGAGTCAGTACCTTCAGGAGAGGAGGGGACCTGTACCCCAGGGAGAGTTAGCATCTTCAGGAGAGGAGGGGACTCATACCCCAGTGAGAGTCAGCCCTTCAGGAGAGGAGGGGACCTGTACCCCAGTGAGAGTCAGTACCTTCAGGAGAGGAGGGGACCTGTACCCCAGTGAGAGTCAGCCCTTCAGGAGAGGAGGGGACCTGTACCCCAGTGAGAGTCAGTACCTTCAGGAGAGGAGGGGACCTGTACCCCAGGGAGAGTCAGTACCTTCAGGAGAGGAGGGGACCTGTACCCCAGGGAGAGTTAGCATCTTCAGGAGAGGAGGGGACTCATACCCCAGGGAGAGTCAGCACCTTCAGGAGAGGAGGGGACTCATACCCCAGGGAGAGTCAATACTTACAGGAGAGGAGGGGACCTGTACCCCAGGGAGAGTCAGTACCTTCAGGAGAGGAGGGGACCTGTACCCCAGGGAGAGTTAGCATCTTCAGGAGAGGAGGGGACTCATACCCCAGGGAGAGTCAGCACCTTCAGGAGAGGAGGGGACTCATATCCCAGGGAGAGTCAATACTTTCAGGAGAGGAGGGGACCTGTACCCCAGGGAGAGTCAGCACCTTCAGGAGAGGAGGGGACTCATACCCCAGGGAGAGTCAATACTTTCAGGAGAGGAGGGGACCTGTACCCCAGGGAGAGACAGCACCTTCAGGAGAGGAGGGGACTCATACCCCAGGGAGAGTCAATACTTTCAGGAGAGGAGGGGACCTGTACCCCAGGGAGAGACAGCACCTTCAGGAGAGGAGGGGACCTGTACCCCAGGGAGAGTCAGTACCTTCAGGAGAGGAGGGGACCTGTACCCCAGGGAGAGTCAGTACCTTCAGGAGAGGAGGGGACCTGTACCCCAGGGAGAGTCAGCATCTTCAGGAGAGGAGGGGACTCATACCCCAGGGAGAGTCAGCACCTTCAGGAGAGGAAGGGACTCATACCCCAGGGAGAGTCAATACTTTCAGGAGAGGAGGGGACCTGTACCCCAGGGAGAGACAGCACCTTCAGGAGAGGAGGGGACTCATACCCCAGGGAGAGTCAGCACTTTCAGGAGAGGAGGGGACCTGTACCCCAGGGAGAGTCAATACCTTCAGGAGAGGAGGGGTCCTGTACCCCAGGGAGAGTCAGCACCTTCAGGAGAGGAGGGGACCTGTACCCCAGGGAGAGACAGCACCTTCAGGAGAGGAGGGGACCTGTACCCCAGGGAGAGACAGCACCTTCAGGAGAGGAGGGGACCTGTACCCCAGGGAGAGACAGCACCTTCAGGAGAGGAGGGGACCTGTACCCCAGGGAGAGACAGCACCTTCAGGAGAGGAGGGGACCTGTACCCCAGGGAGAGACAGCACCTTCAGGAGAGGAGGGGACCTGTACCCCAGGGAGAGTCAGCACCTTCAGGAGAGGAGGGGACCTGTACCCCAGGGAGAGACAGCACCTTCAGGAGAGGAGGGGACCTGTACCCCAAGGAGAGTCAGCACCTTCAGGAGAGGAGGGGACCTGTACCCCAGGGAGAGTCCCTTCATAACCTTCAAAACTGCAACTGCCTCATCTTGAATTCTCTTTTCATTTTCAAAGACAACAAACCCAACCTCGTTAACCTTTCCTCATAGATTGTTCGTATTATTCATCAGATTCCCCCTCCTCCTATAATCTCTGGCTCCTATTCCCATCCCTCCTGTTTACCTTATGATCTCCTGTCAGGCAGTCGATCTCCACCTCAGAACAGGCAACTCCGAAGGTCATGTAGCTGCCCACTGTTCCTTCACCTTTCTCCCAGTCCATGAATAAATCCTCGCCCCTAAAGTGACCAATACACACATCCTTTTACTTTCGAGCTCAGTCTCACATTGGCCTCATTAACGACCACAGGAGTAGTTACATCGAAGCCTTAAAAATGTTTAATGCAATTCCCAGCAGAACAGAGTTAGAAGCTGGGAGGCTGCTGGTGACCAGATACTTTTCAACTTCCCTTTCGCTAAAACTACTAAACCCAATAAATGGATTTGGGCGGGGGGGTGGGCTGCAGCAGCAGTAGGCCAAACGAAACACTTTGAGCAGCACGCCTAACAGGTCAAAGAGAGGTCATAGTGGCTGTTTTAATTTGGGCCATAATTTACTGTCAAAATAACGGTGAGGCTAATGGCCCTCGCTGTTATCGATGTGTAAACGGTACAGCAACTTCAGGCGAGGGGCAGATGTGCGGCTAAACTCAAATATCCAGAAGTTGCTGTCCGAGATGCGCCCCTCCCGTGTTAGCTTCGTGAAAACAGCATCTCACTGTCTGCCTCACCATTGAAATGCACTGAACAGCGTGAAGTTCCTGTATTTGCCCAGTGGATACAAACTAAACTCACCACAGAAAGTTCAGTCTTGTCCATTTCAGTCTAAGTATCCTTTTAACGACATGATAAGTGTTAATTACTGCCAGTCAACCTCTCTGGCACTGAAAATTAACTATTACAAGTGTGCAGTCTCATTCCTTCAGGGTTTAATTGTTGGAGATTTAAAAAATGTAAAATCTTAATTTTTTTTACTTTTCCTTTCTGTCTTTCTCTTAATCCAATCTTTCTTTCCCTCTCTTTATTTCTTTCTGTACCTGATTTGACATTGAATTCACCCACTCTAATTTACACTTCCTTCTCAGTCCTTGCACTGGTAATTTCCCAATCCTTCAATCTGATAGATTAAGGAGATACCCAGTTGCTTGCCCTGTTCACTCAAGTCCCAGATGCCCTGTTTCTCTCCCTGCGACGTTATCAGCTCACACTTTCAGTAACTTGCCACGTAAAAATTTTTAAAACCTAAATGTGCAAGGGAAAGTCTAACTAACGGCAGACGCCATGACATAAGAACATAAGAAATAGGTGCAGGAGTAGGCCATACGGCCCCTCGAGCCTGCTCCGTCATTCAATCAGATCATGGCTGATCTTTGACCTCAACTTTCTTGCCCTATCCCCATATCCCTTGATTCCACCAGAGACCAAAAATCTATTCATCTCAGCCTTGAATATACTTAATGACTCAGCATCCACGGGATTTTATGGGATAGATAATTCCAAAGATTCACAACCGTCTGGGTGAAGATATTCCTCCTCATCTCAGTCTTAAATGGCCGACCCTTTATCCTGCGGCTGTGTCCTCTAGTTCGCCAGCCAGGGGAAACATCCTCTCAGCATCTACTCTGTCAAGCCCCCTCAGAATATTATATGTTTCAATGCGATCACCTCTCATTCTTCTAAACTCCAGAGAGTATAGGCCCATTCGACTCAACTGCTCTGCTACAGCAAATTGTGGCCCATTGTTATGGATATTGGCGATGTATATGTCTTTTCTGCCTATTGAGTAGACTCTACCCCATGTTCCTTATGGTCCAGGACCCTGGATCTAACTCCTGTTCCTATTCCAGTGCCTGTGACTCTGGATATACCTCTTGCTCCTGTCCCAGTGACGATGACTCTGGATCTACCTCATGCTCCTGTCCCAGTGACGACTCTGGACCTCCTCGTGTTCCTGTCCCAGTGCCCGTGACACTGGATCTACCTCTTGTTCCTGTCCCAGTGACAATGACTCTGGATCTTCCTCGTGTTCTTGTCCCAGTGACGATGACTCTGGATCTAACTCATGTTTCTGTCCCAGTGAAGATGACTCTGGATCTACCTCATGTTCCTTTCCCTGTGATGATGACTCTGGATCTCCTTGTGTTCCTTTCCCAGTGACAATGACTCTGGATCTACCTCGTGTTCCTATACCAGTGCCCGTGACTCTGGATCTACCTCGTGTTCCTGTTCCCAGTGACAATGATTCTGGATCTACCTCGTGTTCTTTTCCCAGTGACGATGACTCTGGATCTACCTCATGTTCCTGTCCCAGTGACGATGACTCTGGATATCCTCATGTTCCTATACCAGTGCCCGTGACTCTGGATCTACCTCGTGTTCCTGTTCCCAGTGCCCGTGACTCTGGATACCTCATGCTCCTGTCCCAGTGACGATGACTCTAGATCTACTTCTTGTTCCTGTCCCAGTGACGATGACTCTGGATCTACCTCGTGCTCCTGTTGCCAGTGCCCGTGACTCTGGATCTACTTCGTGCACCTGTCCCAGTGACGATGACTCTGGATCTACCTCGTGTTCCTGTTGCCAGTGCCCGTGACTCTGGATCTACTTCGTGCTCCTGTCCCAGTGACGATGACTCTGGATCTACCTTGTGTTCCTGTCCCAGTGCCCGTGACTCTGGATCTACCTTGTGTTCCTGTTCCCAGTGCCAGTGACTCTGGATCTACCTCATGTTCCTGTCCCAGTGACGATGACTCTGGATATCCTCATGTTCCTATACCAGTGCCCGTGACTCTGGATCTACCTTGTGT
Organism: Heptranchias perlo; assembly: GCF_035084215.1. NCBI lineage: Eukaryota > Metazoa > Chordata > Chondrichthyes > Hexanchiformes > Hexanchidae > Heptranchias > Heptranchias perlo. The sequence goes on along the minus strand of NW_027139044.1, from coordinate 126,519 downwards.
TCCTGTTCCCAGTGCCCGTGACTCTGGATATACCTCATGCTCCTGTCCCAGTGACGATGACTCTGGATCTACTTCTTGTTCCTGTCCCAGTGACGATGACTCTGGATCTACCTTGTGTTCCTGTCCCAGTGACGATGACTCTGGATCTACCTCGTGTTCATGTCCCAGTGACGATGACCCTGGATCGACCTCGTGTTCCTATCCCAGTGACCATGACTCTGGATCTACCTCGTGTTCATGTCCCAGTGACGATGACCCTGGATCTACCTCGTGTTCCTATCCCAGTGACCATGACTCTGGATCTACCTTGTTTTCCTGTCCCAGTGACTATGACACTGGATCTACCTCGTGCTCCTTTCCCAGTGCCCATGACTCTGGATCTACCTTGTGTTCCCGTCCCAGTGACGATGACTCTGGATCTACCTCATGCTCCTGTCCCAGTGACGATGACTCTGGATCTACCTCGTGCTCCTTTCCCAGTGCCCAGGCCCCTGGCGTCCCAGGGCGTGATGGAGAGTTTAATCACCTTGTAAAACTGCTTCATTTGGTAAAGCATTGTGAGTGTTGTTAAACAATAAGAGTTGTTTAAATCTTACTCCTCCACTCCGTATTCTTTAAATAAATAATCCATGCCACTGAACTCGAAAGAGATAGTTTCATTCACCTACCTAAACATAAATGCAACTACAATTTACTCGCAATGATATAAGACATACATAGGTTTAAAACAATACTAGCGATGATATAAGACATACATAGGTTTAAAACAATACTAGCGATGATATAAGACATACATTGGTTTAAAACAATACTAGCGATGATATAAGACATACGTTGGTTTGCCTAAACAGACAAACCTATGCCAGGAGAAGGTGGTCAGTCTTCCTCATATCAGCCCTACGTCGCGGAGTTTTGAGAACTCTAACTAACTGGGGTCTTTGGCTGTTCTTATATTGTGTTTGTCACCATTCCCACCCCCTTTCATCCTATTTAACATGCTTGCACGACACCATCATTTTCCATGTAGAGATGTGTCTCTAATTCTTATCTCATCCACCAGACAATGGAGGTGAGAAACCACAAGGCCATTTCATCACAAGACGTTTCAGACCTTGAAGCTGATAACACACTCCTGTTCCCATGAACGCAACAAGTCTGTAACTTTCCAAAAGCTCTGTTTGTAGTTCTAAGTGATAATCACGCCCATGAGCCTTTGCTGCCCTCAGTTAGCCTATTTCACAAAGCATGCTGGACAATGATATTGGATTACTGTCTCACAAGCATCAACGTAAGTCAATCAGTTGAGACTTCATTGCTCCATCTCCTACTCTCACGTTCTTTCCCAGGATCTGTGGAACCCCTGACCTTCCTCAGTCTCCTGTTCCTCCTAAATATAAGGCTTTTAATACCTAATCAGGCTGTCACCTAACCACTAGTTCCTTATTTACCTTATCGTCTCTCCCTGCTCTTCTGAACCTTGGTGGGGTGGGTGTGCTGCACTCTGGCCTTGGGCTGATTTGAGCCCGTACCATAATGTGGTCACTGCCTCACTTTTCCTAAGGTTCTGCTCGGTCAGGGCTATCTACCAATGTATAGGCTCAGTTAGAATTAACAGTCATACTTACTTGAAGTAACCAGTCGCTGATAAGCTGACCTTCTTCATAAAAGCTTCCTTCACCTGTCAAAACAGACATGTTAGTAAGATGCATCATCATAATGTCATCATATCATAGTAGGTACCGCACAGGAGGAGGCCATTCAGCCCATCGTGCCTCTGTCAGCTCTTTGAAGGAGCTATCCAATTAGTCCTATTCCCCCGCTCTTTCCCCGTCGCCCTGTAAATTTTTTCCCTTCAAGTAATTATCCAATTCCCTTTTGAAAGTTACTATTGAATCTGCTTCCACCACCCTTTCAGGCAGTGCATTCCAGATCATCACAACTCACTGCACAAAAAAATGTTTCCTCATGTCGCCTCTGGCTCTTTTGCCGATCACCTTAAATCTGTGTCCTCTGGTTACTGACCCTTCTGCCACTGGAAACAGTTTCTCCTTATTCACTCTGTTAAAACTGTTCATAATTTTGGATACCTCTATCAAATCTCCCCTTAACCTTCTCTGCTCTGAGGAGAACAATCCCAGCTTCTCCAGTCTCTCCACATAACTGAAGTCCCTCATCCTTGGAACCATTCTAGTAAATCTCTTCTGCACCCTCTCTATGGCCTTCACATCCTTCCTAAAGTGCGGAGCCCAGAATTGGACACAATATTCCAGCTGAGGCCTAACCAGTGATTTATAAAGATTTAGCAAAACTACCTTGTTTTTGTACTCTATGCTTCTAGTAATAAAGCCCAGGATCCCATATGCTTTTTTAACAGCCATTTCAACTTGTCCTGTCACCTTCAAAGATTTGTGTATGTGCACCCCCAGGTCTCTCTGTTCCTGCTCCCCCTTTAAAATGGTACCATTTAGTTTATATTACATTTCCTCATTCTTCCTACCAAAATGAATCACTTCACACTTCTCTGCTCCACTCAATTTTCGTCTGCCATGTGTCTGCCCATTTCACCAATCTGTCTATGTCCTCCTGAAGTCTGTTACTATCCTCCGTATTGTTTACTGCATTAATATGATTGGTTAGTAAAGTGCATTAGAAAGCTGCATTTTTAAGGTATTTTAATTATAAGGAACGTTAGTAAACTATACGAGTGAGATGAGTTTATAAGGTATGTTAGAAAAGTTCATTATAAGGTTTTATTAATAAACTGCAATGGTAAGGCATGTTAATGAGGCGCGTTAGTAAAACATGTCAATCAGCTGCATGAGGAAGGAATATTAAGAAGGTGCATTCGTCAGAATGTCAGGAATGTTAATGAGGTGCATGTAAGGTATGTTAATAAGGTGCATTCCCATGGAATGTTAAGAAGTATTAGGTATGTTGATAAGGTGCATTAATCCGGTATGTTAATAAGGCACATTAGTCAGGTATCAGGTGCATTAGTCAGGTATGTTAATAAAGTGCATTACTAAGGAATGTTAATGAGGTGCATTAATAAGGTATGTTAACAAGAAGTATTAGTCAGAAATATGTTTAAGGTGCATTAATAATGTATGTTAATAAGATGTATTATTCAGGTATGTTTATAAGGTGCATTAGTCAAGTATAAGGTGCAGTAATCATGTATGTTAATAAGGTGCCTTTGGTATGTTATAACGTGGCATTAGTCAGATATGTTACTCAGGTGCATTACTCAGGTATGTTAATAAGATTTATTAATAGGGTATGTTAATAAGGTGCATTAGTCAAGTATGTTAATAAGGGGCATTTGTCAGGTATGTTTGCAAGGTGCATTATTCAGGTATGTTAATAAGATGTATTAGTCAGGTAAGTTAATAAGATGCATTAATCAGGTATGTTAATGAGGTGCATTAGTCGGGAATATTAATAAGGTGCATTAGTCAGGTAAATTAATGAGGTGCGTTAGTCGGGTACATTAATAAGGTGCATTAGTCGGGTACATTAATGAGGTGCATTAGTCAGGTATATTAATGAGGTCGATTAGTCAGGTATATTAATAAGGTGCATTAGTCGGGTATATTAATGAGGTGCATTAGTCGGGTACATTAATGAGGTGCATTAGTCGGGTACATTAATGAGGTGCATTAGTCGGGTATATTAATGAGGTCCATTAGTCAGGTACTTTAATGAGGTGCATTAGTCGGGTATATTAATGAGGTGCATTGGTCAGGTATATTAATGAGGTCCATTAGTCGGGTATATTAATCACGTGCATTAGTCGGGTATATTAATGAGGTCCATTAGTCGGGTATATTAATGACGTGCATTAGTCGGGTATATTAATGACGTGCATTAGTCGGGTATATTAATGAGGTGCATTAGTCGGGTACATTAATGAGGTGCATTAGTCGGGTATATTAATGAGGTGCATTAGTCAGGTACATTAATGAGGTGCATTAGTTAGGTATATTAATGAGGTGCATTAGTTAGGTATATTAATGAGGTGCATTAGTCAGGTATATTAATGAGGTCCATTAGTCGGGTGTTAATAAGGTGCATTAGTCGGGTTCATTAATGAGGTACATTAATGAGGTGCATTAGTCGGGTACATTAATGAGGTCCATTAGTCAGGTAGATTAATGAGCTCCATTAGTCAGGTAGATTAATAAGGTGCATTAGTCGGGTATATTAATGAGGTGCATTAGTCAGGTACATTAATGAGGTGCATTAGTCGGGTATATTAATGAGGTCCATTAGTCGGGTATATTAATGAGGTGCATTAGTCGGGTACATTAATGAGGTGCATTAGTCGGGTACATTAATGAGGTCCATTAGTCGGGTATATTAATGAGGTGCATTAGTCGGGTACATTAATGAGGTGCATTAGTCGGGTACATTAATGAGGTGCATTAGTCGGGTACATTAATGAGGTGCATTAGTCGGGTACATTAATGAGGTCCATTAGCCAGGTAGGTTAATGAGCTCCATTAGTCAGGTAGATTAATGAGGTGCATTAGTCAGGTACATTAATGAGGTGCATTAGTCGGGTATATTAATGAGGACCATTAGTCAGGTACTTTAATGAGGTGCATTAGTCGGGTATATTAATGAGGTGCATTGGTCAGGTATATTAATGAGGTCCATTAGTCGGGTATATTAATGCGGTGTATTAGTCGGGTATATTAATGAGGTCCATTAGTCGGGTATATTAATGCCGTGCATTAGTCGGGTACATTAATGAGGTGCATTAGTCGGGTATATTAATGAGGTCCATTAGTCAGGTACTTTAATGAGGTGCATTAGTCGGGTATATTAATGAGGTGCATTAGTCGGGTATATTAATGAGGTGCATTAGTCAGGTACAATAATGAGGTGCATTAGTCGGGTATATTAATGAGGTGCATTGGTCAGGTATATTAATGAGGTCCATTAGTCGGGTATATTAATGAGGTCCATTAGTCGGGTATGTGAATGAGGTGCATTAGTTAGGTATATTAATGAGGTGCATTAGTTAGGTATATTAATGAGGTGCATTAGTCAGGTATATTAATGAGGTCCATTAGTCGGGTATGTTAATAAGGTGCATTAGTCGGGTACATTAATGAGGCACATTAATGAGGTGCATTAGTCGGGTACATTAATGAGGTCCATTAGTCAGGTAGATTAATGAGCTCCATTAGTCAGGTTGATTAATAAGGTGCATTAGTCGGGTATATTAATGAGGTGCATTAGTCAGGTACATTAATGAGGTGCATTAGTCAGGTACATTAATGAGGTGCATTAGTCGGGTATATTAATGAGGTCCATTAGTCAGGTACATTAATGAGGTGCATTAGTCGGGTATATTAATGAGGTGCATTGGTCAGGTATATTAATGAGGTCCATTAGTCGGGTATATTAATGCGGTGTATTAGTCGGGTATATTAATCACGTGCATTAGTCGGGTATATTAATCACGTGCATTAGTCGGGTATATTAATGAGGTCCATTAGTCGGGTATATTAATGACGTGCATTGGTCGGGTATATTAATGAGGTGCATTAGTCGGGTATATTAATGAGGTGCATTAGTCGGGTATATTAATGAGGTGCATTAGTCGGGTACATTAATGAGGTGCATTAGTCGGGTATATTAATGAGGTGCATTGGTCAGGTATATTAATTAGGACCATTAGTCGGGTATATTAATGAGGTCCATTAGTCGGGTATGTTAATGAGGTGCATTAGTCGGGTATGTTAATGAGGTGCATTAGTTAGGTATATTAATGAGGTACATTAATGAGGTGCATTAGTCGGGTACATTAATGAGGTCCATTAGTCAGGTAGATTAATGAGCTCCATTAGTCAGGTAGATTAATAAGGTGCATTAGTCGGGTATATTTATGAGGTGCATTAGTCAGGTACATTAATGAGGTGCATTAGTCAGGTACATTAATGAGGTGCATTAGTCGGGTATATTAATGAGGTGCATTGGTCAGGTATATTAATGAGGTCCATTAGTCGGGTATATTAATGAGCTCCATTAGTCGGGTATATTAATGAGGTGCATTAGTCGGGTATATTAATGACGTGCATTCGTCTGGTATATTAATGAGGTGCATTAGTCGGGTATATTAATGAGGTCCATTAGTCGGGTATGTTAATGAGGTGCATTAGTTAGGTATATTAATGAGGTGCATTAGTTAGGTATATTAATGAGGTGCATTAGTCGGGTATATTATTGAGGTCCATTAGTCGGGTACATTAATGAGGTGCATTAGCCGGGTACATTAATGAGGAGCATTCGTCGGGTACATTAATGAGGTGCATTAGTCGGGTATATTAATGAGGTGCATTAGTCAGGTACATTAATGAGGTGCATTAGTCAGGTACATTAATGAGGTGCATTAGTCGGGTATATTAATGAGGTCCATTAGTCAGGTACATTAATGAGGTGCATTAGTCGGGTATATTAATGAGGTGCATTGGTCAGGTATATTAATGAGGTCCATTAGTCGGGTATATTAATGCGGTGTATTAGTCGGGTATATTAATCACGTGCATTAGTCGGGTATATTAATCACGTGCATTAGTCGGGTATATTAATGAGGTCCATTAGTCGGGTATATTAATGACGTGCATTGGTCGGGTATATTAATGAGGTGCATTAGTCGGGTATATTAATGAGGTGCATTAGTCGGGTATATTAATGAGGTGCATTAGTCGGGTACATTAATGAGGTGCATTAGTCGGGTATATTAATGAGGTGCATTGGTCAGGTATATTAATTAGGACCATTAGTCGGGTATATTAATGAGGTCCATTAGTCGGGTATGTTAATGAGGTGCATTAGTCGGGTATGTTAATGAGGTGCATTAGTTAGGTATATTAATGAGGTACATTAATGAGGTGCATTAGTCGGGTACATTAATGAGGTCCATTAGTCAGGTAGATTAATGAGCTCCATTAGTCAGGTAGATTAATAAGGTGCATTAGTCGGGTATATTTATGAGGTGCATTAGTCAGGTACATTAATGAGGTGCATTAGTCAGGTACATTAATGAGGTGCATTAGTCGGGTATATTAATGAGGTGCATTGGTCAGGTATATTAATGAGGTCCATTAGTCGGGTATATTAATGAGCTCCATTAGTCGGGTATATTAATGAGGTGCATTAGTCGGGTATATTAATGACGTGCATTCGTCTGGTATATTAATGAGGTGCATTAGTCGGGTATATTAATGAGGTCCATTAGTCGGGTATGTTAATGAGGTGCATTAGTTAGGTATATTAATGAGGTGCATTAGTTAGGTATATTAATGAGGTGCATTAGTCGGGTATATTATTGAGGTCCATTAGTCGGGTACATTAATGAGGTGCATTAGCCGGGTACATTAATGAGGAGCATTCGTCGGGTACATTAATGAGGTGCATTAGTCGGGTACATTAATGAGGTGCATTAGTCGGGTACATTAATGAGGTGCATTAGTCGGGTACATTAATGAGGTGCATTAGTCGTGTATATTAATGAGGTCCATTAGTCGGGTATATTAATGCGGTGTATTAGTCGGGCATATTAATCACGTGCATTAGTCGTGTATATTAATGAGGTCCATTAGTCGGGTACATTAATGAGGTGCATTAGTCGGGTACATTAATGAGGTGCATTAGTCGGGTACATTAATGAGGTCCATTAGTCGTGTATATTAATGAGGTCCATTAGTCGGGTACATTAATGAGGTGCATTAGTCGGGTACATTAATGAGGTGCATTAGTCGGGTACATTAATGAGGTCCATTAGTCGGGTACATTAATGAGGTGCATTAGTCGGGTACATTAATGAGGTCCATTAGTCGTGTATATTAATGAGGTCCATTAGTGAGGTACATTAATGAGGTGCATTAGTCGGGTACATTAATGAGGTGCATTAGTCGGGTACATTAATGAGGTGCATTAGTCGGGTACATTAATGAGGTCCATTAGTCGTGTATATTAATGAGGTCCATTAGTCGGGTACATTAATGAGGTCCATTAGTCGGGTACATTAATGAGGTCCATTAGTCGGGTACATTAATGAGGTGCATTAGTCGGGTACATTAATGAGGTCCATTAGTCGTGTATATTAATGAGGTCCATTAGTGAGGTACATTATTGAGGTGCATTAGTCGGGTACATTAATGAGGTGCATTAGTCGGGTACATTAATGAGGTGCATTAGTCGGGTACATTAATGAGGTCCATTAGTCGTGTATATTAATGAGGTCCATTAGTCGGGTACATTAATGAGGTGCATTAGTCGGGTACATTAATGCGGTATATTAGTTGGGTACATTAATGAGCTGCATTAGTCGGGTACATTAATGAGGTCCATTAGTCGTGTATATTAATGAGGTCATTTAGTGAGGTACATTAATGGGGTGCATTAGTCGGCTACATTAATGAGGCCCATTAGCCGGGTATGTTAATGAGGTCCATTAGTCGGGTACATTAATGAGGTGCATTAGTCGGGTACATTAACGAGGTGCATTAGTCGTGTATATTAATGAGGTCCATTAGTCGGGTACATTAATGAGGTGCATTAGTCGGGTACATTAATGAGGTGCATTAGTCGTGTATATTAATGAGGTCCATTAGTCGGGTACATTAATGAGGTGCATTAGTCGGGTACATTAATGAGGTGCATTAGTCGGGTACATTAATGAGGTCCATTAGTCGGGTACATTAATGAGGTGCATTAGTCGGGTACATTAATGAGGTCCATTAGTCGTGTATATTAATGAGGTCCATTAGTGAGGTACATTAATGAGGTGCATTAGTCGGGTACATTAATGAGGTGCATTAGTCGGGTACATTAATGAGGTGCATTAGTCGGGTACATTAATGAGGTGCATTAGTCGGGTACATTAATGAGGTCCATTAGTCGTGTATATTAATGAGGTCCATTCGTCGGGTACATTAATGAGGTCCATTAGTCGGGTACATTAATTAGGTGCATTAGTCGGGTACATTAATGAGGTGCATTAGTCGTGTATATTAATGAGGTCCATTAGTGAGGTACATTAATGAGGTGCATTAGTCGGGTACATTAATGAGGTGCATTAGTCGGGTACATTAATGAGGTGCATTAGTCGGGTACATTAATGAGGTCCATTAGTCGTGTATATTAATGAGGTCCATTAGTCGGGTACATTAATGAGGTGCATTAGTCGGGTACATTAATGAGGTCCATTAGTCGGGTACATTAATGAGCTGCATTAGTCAGGTACATTAATGAGGTCCATTAGTCGTGTATATTAATGAGGTCCATTAGTGAGGTACATTAATGGGGTGCATTAGTCGGGTACATTAATGAGGCCCATTAGCCGGGTATGTTAATGAGGTCCATTAGTCGGGTATATTAATGAGGTGCATTAATCGGGTACGTTAATGAGGTGCATTAGTCGGGTACATTAATGAGGTGCATTAATCGGGTACATTAATGAGGTGCATTAATCGGGTATGTTAATGAGGTGCATTAGTCGGGTATGTTAATGAGGTGCATTAGTCGGGTATATTAATGAGGTGCATTAGTCGGGTACATTAATGAGGTGCATTAGTCAGGTACATTAATGAGGTGCATTAGTCGGGTATATTAATGAGGTGCATTGGTCAGGTATATTAATGAGGTCCATTAGTCGGGTATATTAATGAGCTCCATTAGTCGGGTATATTAATGACGTGCATTAGTCGGGTATATTAATGACGTGCATTCGTCTGGTATATTAATGAGGTGCATTAGTCGGGTATATTAATGAGGTCCATTAGTCGGGTATGTTAATGAGGTGCATTAGTTAGGTATATTAATGAGGTGCATTACTTAGGTATATTAATGAGGTGCATTAGTCGGGTATATTATTGAGGTCCATTAGTCGGGTACATTAATGAGGTGCATTAGCCGGGTACATTAATGAGGAGCATTCGTCGGGTACATTAATGAGGTGCATTAGTCGGGTACATTAATGAGGTGCATTAGTCGGGTACATTAATGAGGTGCATTAGTCGGGTACATTAATGAGGTCCATTAGTCGTGTATATTAATGAGGTCCATTAGTCGGGTATATTAATGCGGTGTATTGGTCGGGCATATTAATCACGTGCATTAGTCGTGTATATTAATGAGGTCCATTAGTCGGGTACATTAATGAGGTGCATTAGTCGGGTACATTAATGAGGTGCATTAGTCGGGTACATTAATGAGGTCCATTAGTCGGGTACATTAATGAGGTGCATTAGTCGGGTACATTAATGAGGTCCATTAGTCGTGTATATTAATGAGGTCCATTAGTGAGGTACATTAATGAGGTGCATTAGTCGGGTACATTAATGAGGTGCATTAGTCGGGTACATTAATGAGGTGCATTAGTCGGGTACATTAATGAGGTGCATTAGTCGGGTACATTAATGAGGTCCATTAGTCGTGTATATTAATGGGGTGCATTAGTCGGCTACATTAATGAGGCCCATTAGCCGGGTATGTTAATGAGGTCCATTAGTCGGGTATATTAATGAGGTGCATTAATCGGGTATGTTAATGAGGTGCATTAGTCGGGTACATTAATGAGGTGCATTAGTCGGGTACATTAACGAGGTGCATTAGGCGGGTACATTAATGAGGTCCATTAGTCGGGTACATTAATGAGGTGCATTAGTCGGGTACATTAATGAGGTCCATTAGTCGTGTATATTAATGAGGTCCATTAGTGAGGTACATTAATGAGGTGCATTAGTCGGGTACATTAATGAGGTCCATTAGTCGTGTATATTAATGAGGTCCATTAGTCGGGTATATTAATGCGGTGTATTAGTCGGGCATATTAATCACGTGCATTAGTCGTGTATATTAATGAGGTCCATTAGTCGGGTACATTAATGAGGTGCATTAGTCGGGTACATTAATGAGGTGCATTAGTCGGGTACATTAATGAGGTCCATTAGTCGTGTATATTAATGAGGTCAATTAGTCGGGTACATTAATGAGGTGCATTAGTCGGGTACATTAATGAGGTGCATTAGTCGGGTGCATTAATGAGGTCCATTAGTCGGGTACATTAATGAGGTGCATTAGTCGGGTACATTAATGAGGTCCATTAGTCGTGTATATTAATGAGGTCCATTAGTGAGGTACATTAATGAGGTGCATTAGTCGGGTACATTAATGAGGTGCATTAGTCGGGTACATTAATGAGGTGCATTAGTCGGGTACATTAATGAGGTGCATTAGTCGTGTATATTAATGAGGTCCATTAGTCGGGTACATTAATGAGGTCCATTAGTCGGGTACATTAATGAGGTCCATTAGTCGGGTACATTAATGAGGTGCATTAGTCGGGTACATTAATGAGGTCCATTAGTCGTGTATATTAATGAGGTCCATTAGTGAGGTACATTAATGAGGTGCATTAGTCGGGTACATTAATGAGGTGCATTAGTCGGGTACATTAATGAGGTGCATTAGTCGGGTACATTAATGAGGTCCATTAGTCGTGTATATTAATGAGGTCCATTAGTCGGGTACATTAATGAGGTGCATTAGTCGGGTACATTAATGAGGTCCATTAGTCGGGTACATTAATGAGCTGCATTAGTCGGGTACATTAATGAGGTCCATTAGTCGTGTATATTAATGAGGTCCATTAGTGAGGTACATTAATGGGGTGCGTTAGTCGGGTACATTAATGAGGCCCATTAGCCGGGTATGTTAATGAGGTCCATTAGTCGGGTATATTAATGAGGTGCATTAATCGGGTATGTTAATGAGGTGCATTAGTCGGGTACATTAATGAGGTGCATTAATCGGGTACATTAATGAGGTGCATTAATCGGGTATGTTAATGAGGTGCATTAGTCGGGTATGTTAATGAGGTGCATTAGTCGGGTACATTAATGAGGTGCATTAGTCGGGTACATTAACGAGGTGCATTAGGCGGGTACATTAATGAGGTCCATTAGTCGGGTATATTAATGAGGTGCATTAGTCGGGTACATTAATGAGGTCCATTAGTCGGGTATGTGAGCATGTGGAAGGTGAATATGGCGTTTTGCGTAAATAAACACCGGCACAAACGACCTCCTGAGGAAGGGGAGTTTGTTCACTTTGGAAAGGAAGAACATGATTGAAGATCTTGGATGGTGAAGGGGAATTGGCAAAGTTGGTGGAGGAGGATTGTTCCCTGCATTGAAGCATTTAAATTCCAGGAGGCCAATGTTAATCCTTCTTGTCTTTCCCCATTTTATCAATACGAATGGGGTCATTAATCCTCAGGTATCAACCGTGGCTCAGTTGGCAGCACTCTCACTTTTGAGTCAGAGGTTTGCAGGTTCAAGTCCCAATCCAGAGACTTGAGCACAAAAATGTAAACTGAAGCTTGAGTGCAGCACTGTTGGATGTGCCATCATTTGACTGAACTGAGGCCCTATCTGCCCTCTCAGCTGGATGTAAAAGATCCCATGGCATTATTCAAAGAAGAGCAGGGGTGTTCTCCAATATTTAATGTTCAATCAACATCATTAAATTGTTTATCTGGTCATTATCACACTTTGTGGGACCTTGCTGTGTGCAAATTGGCTGCCGCATTTCCTACATTACAACAGTGACTGGACTGTTCATTAGTCGGGTATATTAATGAGGTGCATTATTCCGGTATATTAATGAGGCCCAACAGGGACACGATGGGCCGAAGGGCCTCTATCCGTGCTGTATAACTCTATGACTTCAAAAGTACTTCATTGGTTGTAAAGCACTTTGGGACATCCTGAGGTCTTGTAAGGTGCTATAGAAATGCAAGTTATTTCTTCTTTCAGTGACCTTTCATCAAAACTACATGAATGGTTTGTAGAGGAGACAGGGTGGATGGGACTCACCCAATCGTTCCAGGTGCCTTTGGGATTGTCGTGCATGAAAGGTTCCAGTCGTTGCAGGAGAGTTTGACAAGCAGCCTGAGAGGAACACCACAAAAACATCTTTAAGAAAATGAAATGTCAGGAACTGCAATCACACAGAAAAAAAACCCCGGAACCGGGATCCAGGATTCAGGCAAATTGCAACCAACTACTTACATCGCTGGAAATAGGCCCCCACTGGTACAGGTAATGGGCACTTACATCACTGGGAATAGACCCTCACTGGTACAGGTAATAGGCACTTACATCACTGGGAATAGACTCCCACTGGTACAGTTAATGGGCACTTACATCACTGGGAATAGACCCCCATTGGTACAGTTAATGGGCACTTACATCACTGGGAATAGACTCCCACTGGTACAGGTAATGGGCACTTACATCACTGGGAATAGACTCCCACTGGTACAGGTAATGGGCACTTACATCACTGGGAATAGACCCCCACTGGTACAGTTAATGGGCACTTACATCACTGGGAATAGACTCCCACTGGTACAGGTAATGGGCACTTACATCACTGGGAATAGACTCCCACTGGTACAGGTAATGGGCACTTACATCACTGGGAATAGACCCCCACTGGTACAGTTAATGGGCACTTACATCACTGGGAATAGACCCCCACTGGTACAGGTAATGGGCACTTACATCACTGGGAATAGACCCCCACTGATACAGGTAATGGGCACTTACATCACTGGGAATAGACTCCCACTGATACAGGTAATGAGCACTTACATCACTGGGAATAGACTCCCACTGGTACAGGTAATGAGCACTTACATCACCGGGAATAGACTCCCACTGATACAGGTAATGGGCACTTACATCACTGGGAATAGACTCCCACTGGTACAGGTAATGGGAACTTACATCACTGGGAATAGACCCCCACTGGTACAGTTAATGGGCACTTACATCACTGGGAATAGACCCCCACTGGTACAGGTAATGGGCACTTACATCACTGGGAATAGACCCCCACTGATACAGGTAATGGGCACTTACATCACTGGGAATAGACCCCCACTGGTACAGGTAATGGGCACTTACATCACTGGTAATAGACCCCCACTGGTACAGGTAATAGGCACTTACATCACTGGGAATAGACCCCCACTGGTACAGGTAATGGGCACTTACATCACTGGGAATAGACCCCCACTGATACAGGTAATGGGCACTTACATCACTGGGAATAGACCCCCACTGGTACAGGTAATGGGCACTTACATCACTGGTAATAGACCCCCACTGGTACAGGTAATGGGCACTTACATCACTGGGAATAGACCCCCACTGATACAGGTAATGGGCACTTACATCACTGGGAATAGACCCCCACTGGTACAGGTAATGGGCACTTACATCACTGGGAATAGACCCCCACTGGTACAGGTAATAGGCACTTACATCACTGGTAATAGACCCCCACTGGTACAGGTAATGGGCAACTTCTGAAGCTGCTCCGTGCTGGGTCAGGTTTGTGGAGCCTTCGCCGTGGCGATTACCGCCCTGGTTCTGGCAGGACTCCGTAGCAAGAGGCGGAGGAGCCTTTCTCTAGGATACAAACGATCCCGAGACTGGAAATGCGGCAAGGTTCGGGGTGGGGGGAGATCTACTCTAGGGTGGGGGGAAGCTCTGCTTCACCGTAGATTAAACCCTCCACCCCACCCACTCTACCTTATCGGAAAGATTAGGCCTCAGTGTCTGGGCTCACACATCAAGAACGACCTCTTGGGTGAGGTACCAGAGGCTGAAGCCCGTGGAACTGTCAGGAGAGGATGGGAGAAAATTGGAAGAAGGAAAAGAAGGATTATTAGGGCTGGCGATTAAGCCTGGGTCCATGTAACTTCTTCCTTTAATCCATTAGCCTCGATAACTCCTCCAGGCCAGCACCATGCTTCAAGAGCAGCCTACGTGGGTGTCAGTACACATGCCAGGGAGCGATACGGAGCCAGCAGTATAACTTTGGGGCTGCCAGTTCACCAACTGGTACTCATAGTCTGACTGAGGCCTTAATGCAGCAATTAGATTAAGCTCCTTCCTTACAATAGTGCATTCCTTTCATTGCAACACACCGAGGGGGGTCCTCTCTCAAGCACCTGACTGCACACGACCTGGAATTCCCAGGCAGCCGAAACTTTACCTTCACGGCCATGCCATTGAGATCGGTGCTGACGGAGGCTGCAGTTGGGCTTGTGTTGGGCACCGTGCCAGTGGAGGTTTCATTCAGGTGAATGGACGACATTGGAATCTTCAGCTCATGGCTGGCGATCTGCAGGGTCAGAAAAGGGCAGGAATGACCTGGGTCAAGGATGGGAAGTTTCACCAAGGGGTCAGTCCGTCTGGTGCCAACTGCTGCACCAAGGGGTCAGTCCGTCTGGTGCCAACTACTGGACCAAGGGGTCGGTCCGTCTGGTGCCGGCCACTGCACCAAGGGGTCAGTCCGTCTGGTGCCAACTACTGGACCAAGGGGTCGGTCCGTCTGGTGCCAATTGCTGCACCAAGGGGTCAGTCCGTCTGGTGCCAATTGCTGCACCAAGGGGTCAGTCCGTCTGGTGCCAATTGCTGCACCAAGGGGTCGGTCCGTCTGGTGCCAATTGCTGCACCAAGGGGTCAGTCCGTCTGGTGCCAATTGCTGCACCAAGGGGTCGGTCCGTCTGGTGCCAATTGCTGCACCAAGGGGTCGGTCCGTCTGGTGCCAATTGCTGCACCAAGGGGTCGGTCCGTCTGGTGCCGGCCGCTGCACCAAGGGATCGGTCCGTCTGGTGCCAACTGCTGGACCAAGGGGTCAGTCCGTCTGGTGCCAACTGCTGGACCAAGGGGTCGGTCCGTCTGGTGCCGGCCGCTGCACCAAGGGGTCAGTCCGTCTGGTGCCAATTGCTGCACCAAGGGGTCAGTCCGTCTGGTGCCAACTGCTGGACCAAGGGGTCAGTCCGTCTGGTGCCAACTGCTGGACCAAGGGGTCAGTCCGTCTGGTGCCAACTGCTGGACCAAGGAGTCGGTCCGTCTGGTGCCGGCCGCTGCACCAAGGGGTCAGTCCGTCTGGTGCCAATTGCTGCACCAAGGGGTCAGTCCGTCTGGTGCCAACTGCTGGACCAAGGGGTCAGTCCGTCTGGTGCCAACTGCTGGACCAAGGGGTCGGTCCGTCTGGTGCCGGCCGCTGCACCAAGGGGTCAGTCCGTCTGGTGCCAATTGCTGCACCAAGGGGTCAGTCCGTCTGGTGCCGGCCGCTGCACCAAGGGGTCAGTCCGTCTGGTGCCAACTGCTGGACCAAGGGGTCGGTCCGTCTGGTGCCGGCCGCTGCACCAAGGGGTCAGTCCGTCTGGTGCCAATTGCTGCACCAAGGGGTCGGTCCATCTGGTGCCAATGCTGCACCAAGGGGTCGGTCCGTCTGGTGCCGGCCGCTGCACCAAGGGGTCAGTCCGTCTGGTGCCAATTGCTGCACCAAGGGGTCGGTCCATCTGGTGCCAATTGCTGCACCAAGGGGTCGGTCCGTCTGGTGCCAATTGCTGCACCAAGGGGTCGGTCCGTCTGGTGCCAATTGCTGCACCAAGGGGTCGGTCCGTCTGGTGCCAATTGCTGCACCAAGGGGTCGGTCCGTCTGGTGCCAATTGCTGCACCAAGGGGTCGGTCCGTCTGGTGCCAATTGCTGCACCAAGGGGTCGGTCCGTCTGGTGCCAATTGCTGCACCAAGGGGTCTGTCCGTCTGGTGCCAATTGCTGCACCAAGGGGTCAGTCCGTCTGGTGCCAATTGCTGCACCAAGGGGTCAGTCCGTCTGGTGCCAATTGCTGCACCAAGGGGTCAGTCCGTCTGGTGCCAATTGCTGCACCAAGGGGTCAGTCCGTCTGGTGCCAATTGCTGCACCAAGGGGTCAGTCCATCTGGTGCCAATTGCTGCACCAAGGGGTCAGTCCGTCTGGTGCCAATTGCTGCACCAAGGGGTCAGTCCGTCTGGTGCCAATTGCTGCACCAAGGGGTCAGTCCGTCTGGTGCCAATTGCTGCACCAAGGGGTCAGTCCGTCTGGTGCCAATTGCTGCACCAAGGGGTCGGTCCGTCTGGTGCCAATTGCTGCACCAAGGGGTCGGTCCGTCTGGTGCCAATTGCTGCACCAAGGGGTCGGTCCGTCTGGTGCCAATTGCTGCACCAAGGGGTCGGTCCGTCTGGTGCCAATTGCTGCACCAAGGGGTCAGTCCGTCTGGTGCCAATTGCTGCACCAAGGGGTCAGTCCGTCTGGTGCCAATTGCTGCACCAAGGGGTCGGTCCGTCTGGTGCCCCAAATGGGGGACTGCTCCCCAAAGACAAACTCTTCCTCTGATGCATTCCAGTCTGTTTGAAAATTCACATCATTGCACGTCTTTCAAACCCAACGACGTAAATCCACCATCGAACGGGCGGGTCAGTCTGTGCTGTGCTCAGCCCCCAAATTCTGTGCAATCCGCACCCTCAAGCCACCAGGCGGAGCCTGCAGGAGTACTGGCGTAACCAGATCTGACGTGACCCGGGTTACACCACTACTCCTGCAGGCTCCGCCGGCTGCAGCAGGAGACTGGGGGAGCCCTGCGGAATTTGAGGGCCTCTGTGTCCAGCAGAGTGAGTCTGGGGATGACAAAGTGCAATCAGGAGGAGGAAGCCAGCCTGATTCTACGTTTCCCTCCCCCCAGCCCAGGGTCTCTGAGGCCTCAGCGCGTACTCTTTATTTCAGTTTACAGTAACCTCTCTGTAAGTTAGTGCGTGTACTGGAACCTAATGGTCAACACCAAACTTTAAAGTGGTGAGTCAGTGTCCCACCCGATGGAGCACCGAGCTGCTCTGAACAGAGGCTCCCAGATTCTGATCTCAGCCAGAGGGGTGGAATTGGTCTCAGAAATTTGGAGTTAGGGAGCGGGGGAAGTGGGGAGTGGGGGGAGAAAGTCAGGCAGGGTTCCTGACCGCTGTCTAGTGACCCTCCCTGTGTGGACCTTGGACGAGGACAGAATTAGGCTCACCCCCATGGCCAAATAGCCTTCCAAAAATTGCTGAGTAATTTTTTTTAAAATTCGTTCACAGGATGTGGGCATCGCTGGCGAGGCCAGCATTTATTGCCCATCCCTAATTGCCCTCGAGAAGGTGGTGGTGAGCCGCCTTCTTGAACCGCTGCAGTCCGTGTGGTGTAGGTTCTCCCACAGTGCTGTTAGGAAGGGAGTTCCAGGATTTTGACCCAGCAACGATGAAGGAACGGCGATATATTTCCAAGTCAGGATGGTGTGTGACTTGGAGGGGAACATGCAGGTGGTGTTGTTCCCATGTGCCTGCTGCTCTTGTCCTTCTAGGTGGTAGATGTCGCGGGTTTGGGAGGTGCTGTCGAAGAAGCCTTGGCGAGTTGCTGCAGTGCATCCTGTGGATGGTACACACTGCAGCCACAGTGCGCCGGTGGTGAAGGGAGTGAATGTTTAGGGTGGTGGATGGGGTGCCAATCAAGCGGGCTGCTTTATCTTGGATGGTGTCGAGCTTCTTGAGTGTTGTTGGAGCTGCACTCATCCAAGCAAGTGGAGAGAATTCCATCACACTCCTGACTTGTGCCTTGTAGATGGTAGAAAGGCTTTGGGGAGTCAGGAGGTGAGTCACTCGCCGCAGAATACCCAGCCTCTGACCTGCTCTCGTAGCTACAGTATTTATATGGCTGGTCCAGTTCAGTTTCTGGTCAATGGTGACCCCCAGGATGTTGATGGTGGGAGATTCGGCGATGGTAATGCCGTTGAATGTCAAGGGGAGGGGGTTAGACTCTCTCTTGTTGGAGATCGTCATTGCCTGGCACTTATCTGGCGCGAATGTTACTTGCCACTTATGAGCCCAAGCCTGGATGTTGTCCAGGTCTTGCTGCATGCGGGCTCGGACTGCTTCATTATTTGAGGGGTTGCGAATGGAACTGAACACTGTGCAGTCATCAGCGAACATCCCCATTTCTGACCTTATGATGGAGGGAAGGTCATTGATGAAGCAGCTGAAGATGGTTGGGCCGAGGACACTGCCCTGAGGAACTCCTGCAGCAATGTCCTGGGGCTGAGATGATTGGCCTCCAACAACCACTACCATCTTCCTTTGTGCTAGGTATGACTCCAGCCACTGGAGAGTTTTCCCCCTGATTCCCATTGACTTCAATTTTATTAGGGCTCCTTGGTGCCACCTTTGGTCAAATGCTGCCTTGATGTCAAGGGCAGTCACTCTCACCTCACCTCTGGAATTCAACTCTTTTGTCCATGTTTGGACCAAGGCTGTAATGAGGTCTGGAGCCGAGTGGTCCTGGCGGAACCCAAACTGAGCATCGGTGAGCAGGTTATTGGTGAGTAAGTGCCGCTTGATAGCACTGTCGACGACACCTTCCATCACTTTGCTGATGATTGAGAGTAGACTGATGGGGCGGTAATTGGCCGGATTGGATTTGTCCTGCTTTTTGTGGACAGGACATACCTGGGCAATTTTCCACATTGTCGGGTAAATGCCAGTGTTGTAGCTGAACTGGAATAGCTTGGCTAGAGGTGCAGCTGGTTCTGGAGCACAAGTCTTCAGCACTACAGCTGGGATGTTGTCGGGGCCCATAGCCTTTGCTGTATCCAGTGCACTCAGCCGTTTCTTGATATCACGTGGAGTGAATCGAATTGGCCGAAGACTGGCTTCTGTGACGGTGGGGATATCGGGAGGAGGCCGAGATGGATCATCCACTCAGCACTTCTGGCTGAAGATGGTTGCAAACGTTTCAGCCTTGTCTTTTGCACTTACGTGCTGGACTCCGCCATCATTGAGGATGGGGATGTTTGCAGAGCCTCCTCCTCCCGTTAGTTGTTTAATTGTCCACCACCATTCACGACTGGATGTGGCAGGACTGCAGAGCTTTGATCTGATCCGTTGGTTGTGGAATCGCTTAGCTCTGTCTATAGCATGTTGCTTCCGCTGTTTAGCATGCATGTCGTCCCGAATTGTAGCTTCACCAGGTTGGTACCTCATTTTTAGGTATGCCTGGTGCTGCTCCTGGCATGCTCTTCTACACTCCTCATTGAACCAGGGTTGATCACCTGGCTTGTTGGTAATGGTAGAGTGAGGAATATGCCGGGCCATGAGGTTACAGATTGTGCTGGAATACAATTCTGCTGCTGCTGATGGCCCACATCGCCTCATGGATGCCCAGTTTTGAGCTGCTAGATCTGTTCTGAATCTATCCCATTTAGCACGGTGGTAGTGCCACACAACACGTTGGATGGTGTCCTCAGTGCGAAGACAGGACTTCATCTCCATGAGGACTGTGCGGTGGTCACTCCTACCAATACTGTCATGGACAGATGCATTTGCGACAGGTAGATTGGTGAGGACGAGGTCAAGTAAGTTTTTCCCTCGTGTTGGTTCGCTCACCACCTGCCGCAGGCCCAGTCTAGCAGCTGTGTCCTTCAGGACTCGGCCAGCTCGGTCAGTAGTGGTGCTACCGAGCCACTCTTGGTGATGGACATTGAAGTCCCCCACCCAGAGTCCATTTTGTGCCCTTGCTACCCTCAGTGCTTCCTCCAAGTGGTGCTCAACATGGAGGAGGACTGATTCATCAGCTGAGGGAGGACGGTAGGTAGTAATCAGCAGGAGGTTTCCTTGCCCATGTTTGACCTGATGCCATGAAGGCCTGTCGCTCTCACTGTAAGGTGGAAAATCGAAGAGTGGAATGAACCGCCCATTACCTGAATAATCTTGGTATGAAGGCCCTGCCCCATCTCTGTCCCACCATGAGTCAACAGTACGGATCCATCCTGGTACACATGGATCAGAGCTCCAGCCTACAAAGAAGAATGAGATTATTAGTCAGCTCTCTCAAACAGTGCAACTCCTCGGGTTCAACGTTTAACTTCAATTCATTCGGGTAACTTTGACCGAGAGAGTCCTGTTGTATTAATCAGAAATCGGATGGTCTTTGATTCCATTTTAACAGAAAGCATATTCAGTGCCATTTCCCCTGCAAAATAGTGCATGAAACGAAAAAGCATTAAAGTAATTTTTCAAATAATCCAGGGGCATTTCCAACCCCTGATTAATGCTTCACCAACTGGAGTTTTGGCAGAGAGACTTTTGGTTAATTTTCCTCACCATGTTTGTTACTGAGACTTCAACAGAAACTTGCACGAATACACACGTTCAACAGGCAACACGGGACAACGGGCTTCATGAGCAAGATCGAACACCAATATAGGGCATTGGTAGGCCAGGAGGCCCCGGGGCCTGGTCAAAGGGGCAGGTTTTGAACTTGGACGTTTCACACATGGCTCTCAGTGTCACTCCCACCTCCCCACACATGGCTCTCAGTGTCACTCCCACCTCCCCACACATAGCTCTCAGTGTCACTCCCACCTCCCCACACATGGCACTCAGTGTCACTCCCATCTCCCCACACATGGCACTCCTCACTCTTCCATTACCAACATGCCAGGGGATCAACCCTGGTTCAATGAGGAGTGTAGAAGAGCATGCCAGGAGCAGCACCAGGCGTACCTAAATATGAGGTGCCAACCTGGTGAAGCTACAACACAGGACTACAAGCATGCTAAACAGCGGAAGCAACATGATATAGACAGAGCTAAGCGATTCCACAACCAACGGATCAGATCAAAGCTCTCAGTCCTGCAACATCCAGTCGTGAATGGTGGTGGACAATTAAACAATTAACAGGAGGAGGAAGCTCTGCAAACATCCCCATCTTCAATGATGGCGGAGTCCAGCACGTGAGTGCAAAAGACAAGGCTGAATTGTTTGCAACCATCATCAGCCAGAAGTGCTGAGTGGATGATCCATCTCGGCCTCCTCCCGAGATTCCCACCATCACAGAAGCCAGTCTTCAGCCAATTCGATTCTCGCCACATGATATGAAGAAATGGCTGAGTGCACTGGATACAGCAAAGGCTATGGGCCCCGACAACATCCCGGCTGTAGTGCTGAAGATTTGTGCTCCAGAAGTAGCCGTGCCTCTAGCCAAACTGTTCCAGTACAGCTACAACACTGGCATCTACCCGACAATGTGGAAAATTACCCAGGTATGTCCTGTCCACAAAAAGCAGGACAAATCCAATCCGGCCAATTACCGCCCCATCAGTCTACTCTCAATCATCAGCAAAGTGATGGAAGGTGTCATCGACAGTGCTATCAAGCGGCACTTACTCACCAATAACCTGCTCACCGCTGCTCAGTTTGGGTTCCACCAGGACCACTCGGCTCCAGACCTCATTACAGCCTTGGTCCAAAAATGGACAAAAGAGCTGAATTCCAGAGGTGAGGTGAGAGTGACTGCCCTTGACATCAAGGCAGCATTTGACCGAGTGTGGCACGAAGGAGCCCGAGTAAAATTGGAGTCAATGGGAATCAGGGGGAAAACTCTCCAGTGGCTGGAGTCATACCTAGCACAAAGGAAGATGGTAGTGGTTGTTGGAGGCCAATCATCTCAGCCCCAGGACATTGCTGCAGGAGTTCCTCAGGGCAGTGTCCTCGGCCCAACCATCTTCAGCTGCTTCATCAATCACCTTCCCTCCATCATAAGGTCAGAAATGGGGATATTCGCTGATGATTGCACAGTGCTCAGTTCCATTCGCAACCCCTCAGATAATGAAGCAGTCCGTGCCCACATGCAGCAAGTCCTGGACAACATCCAGGCTTGGGCTCATAAGTGGCAAGTAACATTCGCGCCAGACAAGTGCCAGGCAATGACCATTTCCAACAAGAGAATCCAACCAACCCCCCTTGACATTCAACGGCATTTCAATCGCCGAATCCCCCACCATCAACATCCTGGGGGTCACCATTGACCAGAAACTTAACTGGACCAGCCATATAAATACTGTGGCTACAAGAGCAGGTGAGAGGCTGGGTATTCTGTGGCGAGTGACTCACCTCCTGACTCCCCAAAGCCTTTCCACCATCTACAAGGCACAAGTCAGGAGTGTGATGGAATTCTCTCCACTTCCCTCCACTATACACTATATAGCGGAACCAAGTTACTGCATATAAGAAATGTGTTAACTCTTTTGTATGCTAACTGCTGTTTTAAGCAGCATTGAAAATATTTTTACATTTTTTCCCCTTCAATATTTTCACTAGATTTATATTGATACTAAGTGAACTGAGTTATTTCAAGCAATGACATTGAGCACATTTGAGAGCTAATAATGGAGATTAACTATTGGCTCAGGCATGAGAGAGAGAGAAGATCCATTTAATGCTGTCACTGGTTATCTATTAATAAGCTCGAACAACACTCAAGAATCTCGACACCATCCAGGACAAAGCAGCCCGCTTGATTAGCACCCCATCCACCACCCTAAACAGTCACTCCCTTCCTCACCGGTGCACTGTGGCTGCAGTGTGTACCATCTACAGGATGCACTGCAGCAACTCGCCAAGGCTTCTTCGACAGCACATTCCAAACCCGCGACCTCTACCACCTAGAAGGACAAGAGCAGCAGGTACATGGGAACAACACCACCTGCACGTTTCCCTCCAAGTCACACACCATCCCGACTTGGAAATATATCGCCGTTCCTTCATCGTCGCTGGGTCAAAATCCTGGAACTCCCTTCCTAACAGCACTGTGGGAGAACCGTCACCACACGGACTGCAGCGGTTCAAGAAGGCGGCTCACCACCACCTACTCGAGGGCAATTAGGGATGGGCAATAAATGCCAGCAACGCCCACATCTCATGAACGAATAAAAAAAAGTTAAGAGTCAACCACTTTGCTGTGGGACTGGAGTCACAAAAAGGCCCATACATGGCTCTCGGTGTCTCTCCCACCTCCCCACACATGGCTCTCAGTGTCACTCCCACCTCCCCACACATGGCTCTCAGTGTCACTCCAACCTGTCCACACATGGCATTCACTGTCACTCCCACCTCTCTCCACACATGGCTCTCAGTGTCACTCCCACCTCTCCACACATGGCACTCAGTGTCACTCCCACCTCTCCCCACAAATGGCACTCAGTGTCACTCCCAACTCTCTCCACACATGGCACTCAGTGTCACTCCCACCTCTCTCCACACATGGCACTCAGTGTCACTCCCACCTCCCCACACATGGCACTCAGTGTCACTCCCACCTCCCCACACATGGCACTCAGTGTCACTCCCACCTCTCTCCACACATGGCACTCAGTGTCACTCCCACCTCCCCACACATGGCTCTCGGTGTCACTCCCACCTCCCCACACATGGCAGTCAGTGTCACTCCCACCTGTCCACGATGACATGCCCCACTTCCCTCTGTGCCCAGCAGGCAGGCTCATCTCATCAAGGAGAATCTGCAGGTCGGTCTCTGGGAAATTCTGGGCTCTTTGCCACCAATCCCTGAGGCCTATTTTTGCGAGGCATCTGAGCCTGAGATAGAAGCTAAAACAAAGTCTCGAGAAAACACAAAGGAATCCTTGGGGTAGAAATCAGTCCAGTTGAACATAAAACTCTGAGGAGCAAACACAGCCCAGGACTCACCACATACCCGCTGTGCCTTCAGGAATTTTGCCAGGAACCTCCCCACTTATGGTGTGTTGAAAGAAGCTGGACCTGCCAACTCTGGCTGGGACAGCAGTGCCAATCATCGGGAGAGGGAAGTCCCGACCAGTCGGTGCAATGGAGCGCAAACCGCCCTCCTCCTGAGAGACCCTCCGCTCAATCGTTTATCTCTGTCACACATATGTACGCAGACACGCACACACACACGCATGTACACATACATGTACACGCATACACTTGTGCATGCACTCAAACAGTACATGATATTAAGCAATTGTAACCCAATATACTGTCAATATGAAGCTTACCTGGTTGAGGAATGGCACAGAAAACCCCATTGACTTTTTCAGGGGCACAACAGAAATGCCTCTTTTCTTCCAGCGATTGAGCTTGTTGAATTCTTCGATCGCGATCTTCCTGTTGCGATACGAGGCTGTCTTCAGGCATTCGTCCCAACACCTCAGCAGGTTACGCGAGTCAAATGTTTGTTTGTAAGGGGTGCAGGACTTCTCTCCCCTGTACAGATTCATCTCACGAACCTGAAAGTGAAACCGAGACCTTCAAATGACCCAGCGGCGAAACTCAGAAACTCACTGTCAATCCAACCAGGAGAGACCGAAATTCCAAGCTCCAGGTTCCCATCTGCATTGAGTTATCTTAATCCCACCTGCCCATCATCTCACCACGTCCCCCAATCCCACCTACCCACCCTCTCACCACATCCCTCAACCCCACCTACCCACCCTCTCACCACATCCCTCAACCCCACCTACCCACCCTCTCACCACATCCCCCAACCCCACCTACCCACCCTCTCACCACATCCCCCAACCCCACCTACCCACCCTCTCACAACATCCCCCAACCCCACCTACCCACCCTCTCACCACATCCCCCAACCCCACCTACCCACCCTCTCACCACATCCCCCAACCCCACCTACCCACCCTCTCACCACATCCCCCAACCCCACCTACCCACCCTCTCACCACATCCCCCAACCCCACCTACCCACCCTCTCACCACATCCCTCAACCCCACCTACCCACCCTCTCACCACATCCCTCAACCCCACCTACCCACCCTCTCACCACATCCCTCAACCCCACCTACCCACCCTCTCACAACATCCCTCAACCCCACCTACCCACCTTCCCACCACATCCTACAACCCCACCTACCCACCTTCTCACCACATCCCTCAACCCCACCTACCCACCCTCTCACCACATCCCTGAACCCCACCTACCCACCCTCTCACCACATCCCTCAACCCCACCTACCCACCCTCTCACCACATCCCTCAACCCCACCTACCCACCCTCTCACCACATCCCTCAACCCCACCTACCCACCTTCTCACCACATCCCTCAACCCCACCTACCCACCCTCTCACCACATCCCTCAACCCCACCTACCCACCCTCTCCCCACATCCCTCAACCCCACCTACACACCCTCTCACCACATCCCTCAACCCCACCTAACCACCCTCTCACCACATCCCTCAACCCCACCTACCCACCCTCTCACCACATCCCTCAACCCCACCTACCCACCCTCTCCCCACATCCCTCAACCCCACCTACACACCCTCTCACCACATCCCTCAACCCCACCTAACCACCCTCTCACCACATCCCTCAACCCCACCTACCCACCTTCTCACCACATCCCTCAACCCCACCTACCCACCTTCTCACCACATCCCTCAACTCCACCTACCCACCCTCTCACCACATCCCTCAACACCACCTACCCACCCTCTCACCACATCCCTCAACCCCACCTACCCACCCTCTCCCCACATCCCTCAATCCCACCTACCCACCTTCTCACCACATCCCTCAACCCCACCTACCCACCCTCTCACCACATCCCCCAACCCCACCTACCCACCCTCTCACCACATCCCCCAATCCCACGACCCACCCTCTCACCACATCCCCCAACCCCACCGACCCACCCTCTCACCACATCCCTCAACCCCACCTACCCACCCTCTCACCACATCCCTCAACCCCACCTACCCACCCTCTCACCACATCCCCCAACCCCACCTACCCACCCTCTCACCACATCCCCCAATCCCACGACCCACCCTCTCACCACATCCCCCAACCCCACCGACCCACCCTCTCACCACATCCCCCAACCCCACCGACCCACCCTCTCACCACATCCCTCAACCCCCCTACCCACCCTCTCACCACATCCTTCAACCCCCACCTACCCACCCTCTCACCACATCCTCAACCCCACCTACCCCACCCAATACTCAACAACATCAACAACCATCTAACCAGCCTCAATAAAAGCGATCTTAACCAACCATCCCTCAACCCACCTACCCACCCTCTCACCACATCCCTCAACCCCACCTACCCACCTCTCACCACATCCTCAACCCCACCGACCCACCCTCTCACCACATCCCTCAACCCCACCTACCCACCCTCTCACCACATCCCTCAACCCCACCTACCCACCCTCTCACCACATCCCTCAACCCCACCTACCCACCCTCTCACCACATCCCTCAACCCCACCTACCCACCCTCTCACCACATCCCTCAACCCCACCTACCCACCTTCTCACCACATCCCTCAACCCCACCTACCCACCCTCTCACCACATCCCTCAACCCCACCTACCCACCCTCTCACCACATCCCCCAACCCCACCGACCCACCCTCTCACCACATCCCTCAACCCCACCTACCCACCCTCTCACCACATCCCTCAACCCCACCTACCCACCCTCTCACCACATCCCTCAACCCCACCTACCCACCCTCTCACCACATCCCTCAACCCCACCTACCCACCCTCTCACCACATCCCTCAACCCCACCTACCCACCTTCTCACCACATCCCTCAACCCCACCTACCCACCCTCTCACCACATCCCTCAACCCCACCTACCCACCCTCTCACCACATCCCTCAACCCCACCTACCCACCTTCTCACCACATCCCTCAACCCCACCTACCCACCCTCTCACCACATCCCTCAACCCCACCTACCCACCTTCTCACCACATCCCTCAACCCCACCTACCCACCCTCTCACCACATCCCCCAATCCCACCTACCCACCCTCTCACCACATCCCCCAACCCCACCGACCCACCCTCTCACCACATCCCTCAACCCCACCTACCCACCCTCTCACCACATCCCTCAACCCCACCTACCCACCCTCTCACCACATCCCCCAACCCCACCTACCCACCCTCTCACCACATCCCTCAACCCCACCTACCCACCCTCTCACCACATCCCTCAACCCCACCTACCCACCTTCTCACCACATCCCTCAACCCCACCTACCCACCCTCTCACCACATCCCTCAACCCCACCTACCCACCCTCTCAACACATCCCTCAACCCCACCTACCCACCCTCTCACCACATCCCTCAACCCCACCGACCCACCTTCTCACCACATCCCCCAACCCCACCTACCCACCCTCTCACCACATCCCCCAACCCCACCTACCCACCCTCTCACCACATCCCTCAACCTCACCTCCCCACCCTCTCACCACATCCCCCAACCCCACCTACCCACCCTCTCACCACATCCCTCAACCCCACCTACCCACCCTCTCACCACATCCCTCAACCCCACCTACCCACCCTCTCACCACATCCCTCAACCCCACCTACCCACCCTCTCACCACATCCCCCAACCCCACCTACCCACCCTCTCACCACATCCCTCAACCTCACCTACCCACCCTCTCACCACATCCCTCAACCCCACCTACCCACCCTCTCACCACATCCCTCAAACCCACCTACCCACCCTCTCACCACATCCCTCAACCCCACCTACCCACCCTCTCACCACATCCCCCAACCCCACCTACCCACCCTCTCACCACATCCCTCAAACCCACCTACCCACCTTCTCACCACATCCCTCAACCCCACCTACCCACCCTCTCACCACATCCCTCAACCCCACCTACCCACCCTCTCACCACATCCCTCAACCCCACCTACCCACCTTCTCACCACATCCCTCAACCCCACCTACCCACCCTCTCACCACATCCCTCAAACCCACCTACCCACCCTCTCACCACATCCCTCAACCCCACCTACCCACCTTCACACCACATCCCTCAACCCCACCTACCCACCCTCTCACCACATCCCTCAACCCCACCGACCCACCCTCTCACCACATCCCTCAACCCCACCTACCCACCCTCTCACCACATCCCTCAACCCCACCTACCCACCCTCTCACCACATCCCCCAATCCCACCTACCCACCCTCTCACCACATCCCCCAATCCCACCTACCCACCCTCTCACCACATCCCTCAACCCCACCTACCCACCTTCTCACCACATCCCTCAACCCCACCGACCCACCCTCTCACCACATCCCTCAACCCCACCTACCCACCCTCTCACCACATCCCCCAACCCCACCTACCCACCCTCTCACCACATCCCTCAACCCTACCTACCCACCCTCTCACCACATCCCTCAACCCCACCTACCCACCCTCTCACCACATCCCTCAACCCCACCGACCCACCCTCTCACCACATCCCTCAACCCCACCTACCCACCCTCTCACCACATCCCTCAACCCACCTACCCACCTTCACACCACATCCCTCAACCCCACCTACCCACCCTCTCACCACATCCCTCAACCCTACCTACCCACCCTCTCACCACATCCCTCAACCCCACCTACCCACCCTCTCTCCACATCCCTCAACCCCACCTACCCACCCTCTCTCCACATCCCCCAACCCCACCTACCCACCCTCTCACCACATCCCTCAACCCCACCGACCCACCCTCTCACCACATCCCACAAACCCACCTACCCACCCTCTCACCACATCCCTCAACCCCACCTACCCACCTTCTCACCACATCCCTCAACCCCACCTACCCACCCTCTCACCACATCCCCCAATCCCACCTACCCACCCTCTCACCACATCCCCCAACCCCACCGACCCACCCTCTCACCACATCCCTCAACCCCACCTACCCACCCTCTCACCACATCCCTCAACCCCACCTACCCACCCTCTCACCACATCCCCCAACCCCACCTACCCACCCTCTCACCACATCCCTCAACCCCACCTACCCACCCTCTCACCACATCCCTCAACCCCACCTACCCACCTTCTCACCACATCCCTCAACCCCACCTACCCACCCTCTCACCACATCCCTCAACCCCACCTACCCACCCTCTCAACACATCCCTCAACCCCACCTACCCACCCTCTCACCACATCCCTCAACCCCACCTACCCACCCTCTCACCACATCCCTCAACCCCACCTACCCACCCTCTCACCACATCCCCCAACCCCACCTACCCACCCTCTCACCACATCCCTCAACCTCACCTACCCACCCTCTCACCACATCCCTCAACCCCACCTACCCACCCTCTCACCACATCCCTCAAACCCACCTACCCACCCTCTCACCACATCCCTCAACCCCACCTACCCACCCTCTCACCACATCCCCCAACCCCACCTACCCACCCTCTCACCACATCCCTCAAACCCACCTACCCACCTTCTCACCACATCCCTCAACCCCACCTACCCACCCTCTCACCACATCCCTCAACCCCACCTACCCACCCTCTCACCACATCCCTCAACCCCACCTACCCACCTTCTCACCACATCCCTCAACCCCACCTACCCACCCTCTCACCACATCCCTCAAACCCACCTACCCACCCTCTCACCACATCCCTCAACCCCACCTACCCACCTTCACACCACATCCCTCAACCCCACCTACCCACCCTCTCACCACATCCCTCAACCCCACCTACCCACCCTCTCACCACATCCCCCAATCCCACCTACCCACCCTCTCACCACATCCCCCAATCCCACCTACCCACCCTCTCACCACATCCCTCAACCCCACCTACCCACCTTCTCACCACATCCCTCAACCCCACCGACCCACCCTCTCACCACATCCCTCAACCCCACCTACCCACCCTCTCACCACATCCCCCAACCCCACCTACCCACCCTCTCACCACATCCCTCAACCCTACCTACCCACCCTCTCACCACATCCCTCAACCCCACCTACCCACCCTCTCACCACATCCCTCAACCCCACCTACCCACCCTCTCACCACATCCCTCAACCCCACCTACCCACCCTCTCACCACATCCCTCAACCCCACCTACCCACCTTCACACCACATCCCTCAACCCCACCTACCCACCCTCTCACCACATCCCTCAACCCTACCTACCCACCCTCTCACCACATCCCTCAACCCCACCTACCCACCCTCTCTCCACATCCCTCAACCCCACCTACCCACCCTCTCTCCACATCCCCCAACCCCACCTACCCACCCTCTCACCACATCCCTCAACCCCACCTACCCACCCTCTCACCACATCCCTCAAACCCACCTACCCACCCTGTCACCACATCCCTCAACCCCACCTACCCACCCTCTCACCACATCCCTCAACCCCACCTACCCACCTTCTCACCACATCCCTCAACCCCACCTACCCACCCTCTCACCACATCCCTCAACCCCACCTACCCACCTTCTCACCACATCCCTCAACCCCACCTACCCACCCTCTCACCACATCCCTCAACCCCACCTACCCACCCTCTCACCACATCCCTCAACCCCACCTACCCACCCTCTCACCACATCCCTCAACCCCACCTACCCACCCTCTCACCACATCCCCCAACCCCACCGACCCACCCTCTCACCACATCCCCCAACCCCACCTACCCACCCTCTCACCACATCCCTCAACCCCACCTACCCACCCTCTCACCACATCCCCCAACCCCACCTACCCACCCTCTCACCACATCCCTCAACCCCACCTACCCACCCTCTCACCACATCCCTCAACCCCACCTACCCACCCTCTCACCACATCCCTCAACCCCACCTACCCACACTCTCACCACATCCCTCAACCCCACCTACCCACCCTCTCACCACATCCCTCAACCCCACCTACCCACCCTCTCACCACATCCCTCAACCCCACCTACCCACCTTCTCACCACATCCCTCAACCCCACCTACCCACCCTCTCACCACATCCCTCAACCCCACCTACCCACCCTCTCACCACATCCCCCAACCCCACCTACCCACCCTCTCACCACATCCCTCACCCCCACCTACCCACCCTCTCACCACATCCCCCAACCCCACCTACCCACCCTCTCACCACATCCCCCAACCCCACCTACCCACCCTCTCACCACATCCCTCACCCCCACCTACCCACCCTCTCACCACATCCCCCAACCCCACCTACCCACCCTCTCACCACATCCCTCAACCCCACCTACCCACCCTCTCACCAGATCCCTCAACCCCACCTACCCACCCTCTCACCACATCCCTCAACCCCACCTACCCACCCTCTCCCCACATCCCTCAATCCCACCTACCCACCTTCTCACCACATCCCTCAACCCCACCTACCCACCCTCTCACCACATCCCCCAACCCCACCTACCCACCCTCTCACCACATCCCCCAATCCCACGACCCACCCTCTCACCACATCCCCCAACCCCACCGACCCACCCTCTCACCACATCCCTCAACCCCACCTACCCACCCTCTCACCACATCCTTCAACCCCACCTACCCACCCTCTCAC
The DNA here is from genome assembly GCF_035084215.1 of Heptranchias perlo. NCBI lineage: Eukaryota > Metazoa > Chordata > Chondrichthyes > Hexanchiformes > Hexanchidae > Heptranchias > Heptranchias perlo. Next base: position 94,375 of record NW_027139044.1, on the reverse strand, counting down.
CACATCCCTCAACCCCACCTACCCACCCTCTCACCACATCCCTCAACCCCACCTACCCACCTTCTCACCACATCCCTCAACCCCACCTACCCACCCTCTCACCACATCCCCCAACCCCACCGACCCACCCTCTCACCACATCCCTCAACCCCACCTACCCACCCTCTCACCACATCCCTCAACCCCACCTACCCACCCTCTCACCACATCCCTCAACCCCACCTACCCACCTTCTCACCACATCCCTCAACCCCACCTACCCACCCTCTCACCACATCCCTCAACCCCACCTACCCACCCTCTCCCCACATCCCTCAACCCCACCTACCCACCCTCTCACCACATCCCTCAACCCCACCTACCCACCCTCTCACCACATCCCTCAACTCCACCTACCCACCTTCTCACCACATCCCTCAACCCCACCTACCCACCTTCTCACCACATCCCTCAACTCCACCTACCCACCCTCTCACCACATCCCTCAACACCACCTACCCACCCTCTCACCACATCCCTCAACCCCACCTACCCACCCTCTCCCCACATCCCTCAATCCCACCTACCCACCTTCTCACCACATCCCTCAACCCCACCTACCCACCCTCTCACCACATCCCCCAACCCCACCTCCCCACCCTCTCACCACATCCCCCAATCCCACGACCCACCCTCTCACCACATCCCTCAACCCCACCTACCCACCCTCTCACCATATCCCTCAACCCCACCTACCCACCTTCTCACCACATCCCCCAACCCCACCTACCCACCCTCTCACCACATCCCCCAACCCCACCTACCCACCCTCTCACCACATCCCCCAACCCCACCTACCCACCCTCTCACCACATCCCTCAACCCCACCTACCCACCCTCTCACCACATCCCTCAACCTCACCTACCCACCCTCTCTCCACATCCCTCAACCCCACCTACCCACCCTCTCACCACATCCCTCAACCCCACCTACCCACCCTCTCACCACATCCCTCAACCCCACCTACCCACCCTCTCACCACATCCCTCAACCCCACCTACCCACCCTCTCACCACATCCCCCAACCCCACCTACCCACCCTCTCACCACATCCCTCAACCCCACCTACCCACCTTCTCACCACATCCCTCAACCCCACCTACCCACCTTCTCACCACATCCCTCAACCCCACCTACTCACCTTGACACCACATCCCACAATCCCACCTACCCACCCTCTCACCACATCCCCCAACCCCACCTACCCACCCTCTCACCACATCCCCCAACCCCACCTACCCACCCTCTCACCACATCCCTCAACCCCACCTACCCACCCTCTCACCACATCCCTCAACCCCACCTACCCACCTTCTCACCACATCCCCCAACGCCACCGACCCACCCTCTCACCACATCCCCCAACCCCACCTACCCACCCTCTCACCACATCCCCCAACCCCACCGACCCACCCTCTCACCACATCCCCCAACCCCACCTACCCACCCTCTCACCACATCCGTCAACCCCACCTACCCACCTTCTCACCACATCCCTCAACCCCACCGACCCACCCTCTCACCACATCCCTCAACCCCACCTACCCACCCTCTCACCACATCCCTCAACCCCACCTACCCACCCTCTCACCACATCCCTCAACCCCACCTACCCACCCTCTCACCACATCCCTCAACCCCACCTACCCACCCTCTCACCACATCCCTCAACCCCACCTACCCACCCTCTCACCACATCCCTCAACCCCACCTACCCACCCTCTCACCACATCCCTCAACCCCACCGACCCACCCTCTCACCACATCCCTCAACCCCACCGACCCACCCTCTCACCACATCCCTCAACCCCACCTACCCACCCTCTCACCACATCCCTCAACCCCACCTACCCACCCTCTCACCACATCACTCAACCCCACCTTCTCATCATATCACTCATTTCTTTTTCACTTGCAAAAACACTTCTGATTACCTCTTGATCCCCTTTAATTGGCCTACATCCCTGATAACCTTTTCAAAATAAACAACTGAAATTTGTTTCCTCATTTCTTTGAGTTGTCCCAAAGTTTCCAGAAATCAGTGTCCCTATTGGAGTGGGCAGGATTTGAACACTCAGCACCAATGTCACCACAGGAGATGTGAACTCGAGGGGTCGTGCAACAGGCATCACAAGACACAGTAACCCGGGGGGCCAACAACTGTTATAAAGTAAGCCTCGAACTGAAATGTGAAGCTTGTGATGCTTCATTTGAATAAAACCTTGGCCAGGCCCCATCTGGATTCATGCGTTCGGTTCTGGGCACCGCACCTCAGGAAGGATGTATTGGCCTTGGAGGGGGTGCAGCGCAGATTCACCAGAATGATACCGGGGCTGAAAGGGTTGAATTGTGAGGACAGGTTTCATAAACGTGGCTTGTATTCCATGGTGTATAGAAGATTAAGGAGTGATTTAATTGAGGTGAAAATGATTCAGAAATTTGATAGGGTAGGTCGAGAGAAACTATTTCACACAAAGGGCAGTGGAAATCTGGAACTCTCTCCCCCAGAAAGGCTGTAGATGCTGGGGGTCAATTGAAAATTTTCAGACTGAGATCAATAGATTTTTGTTGGGTAAGGGAATCAAGGGATATCAAAGGCGGGAAGATGGAGTTAAGATACAGATCAGCCATGATTTAATTGAATGCAAAACAGGCTCGAGGGGCTGAATGGCCGAATTATGTTTGTGTATAACCGATGGATTCATTTACAAATTTCCAAAACATTTTCAGTACTGCTTATATTCGATCAGGTGATTCATTCTCTTTTAGCGTTAGCAAGGTGATAATAGCCTCGAAATGGGGCTGCTAGGTTTACCGTTGCCTCTGGGGTCCCCCAAGGATCTATCCTTGGCCTTCTCCTATTTCTCATCTACATGCTGCCGCTGAGTGACATAATCCGTAAACACAACATCAGGTTCCACATGTACGCTGAGGACACCCAGCTCTACCTCACCATCACCTCTCTCAACCCTTATGCTGTGTCAGATTTGTCGCGCTGCTTGTCCTTCATCCGATATTGGATGAGCAGAAATTTTCTCCAACTAAATATTGGGAAAACGAAAGCCATTGTCTTCGGTCCCGGCCACAAACTCCATTCCCGAGCCACGACTCCATTCCTCCCTCTCCCTGGCCACTGTCTAAGGCTGAACCAGACCATTCGCCTCAAAATGGCAGAACGGGCAGCTCACCATCGCATACCGCTGGTCAATCTCACCATTGTACACTGGTGGTCAGTTACACCACCACACACCGCCAGTCAATCTCAGCATCACACACACCACTGGTCAATCTCACCATCACACACACCACTGGTCAATCCCACCATCACACACACCACTGGTCAATCTCAGCATCACACACACCACCGGTCAATCTCACCATCACACACACCGCCAGTCAATCCCACCATCACACACACCACTGGTCAATCACAGCATCACACACACCACTGGTCAATCTCACCATCACACACACCGCTGGTCAGTCTCAGCATCACACACACCACTGGTCAATCCCACCATCACACACACCGCTGGTCAATCCCACCATCACACACACCGCTGGTCAATCTCAGCATCACACACACCACCGGTCAATCTCACCATTACACACACCGCTGGTCAATCTCAGCATCACACACACCACTGGTCAATCCCACCATCACACACACCGCTGGTCAGTCTCACCATCACACACACCGCTGGTCAATCTCACCATCACACACACCACTGGTCAATCTCACCATCACACACACCGACAGTCAATCTCACCATCACACACACCGCTGGTCATTCTCACCATCACACACACCACTGGTCAATCTCAGCATCACACACACCACTGGTCAGTCTCACCATCACACACACCACTGGTCAATCTCAGCATCACACACACCACCGGTCAATCTCACCATCACACACACCACCGGTCAGTCTCACCATCACACACACCACCGGTCAATCTCAGCATCACACACACCGCTGGTCAATCTCAGCATCACACACACCACTGGTCAATCCCACCATCACACACACCGCTGGTCAGTCTCACCATCACACACACCGCTGGTCAGTCTCACCATCACACACACCGCTGGTCAGTCTCACCATCACACACACCACTGGTCAATCTCAGCATCACACACACCACTGGTCAATCTCACCATCACACACACCACTGGTCAATCTCACCATCACACACACCACTGGTTAATCTCACCATCACACACACCACCAGTCAATCTCACCATCACACACACCGCTGGTCAATCTCAGCATCACACACACCACTGGTCAATCCCACCATCACACACACCGCTGGTCAGTCTCACCATCACACACACCACTGGTCAATCTCACCATCACACACACCGCTGGTCAGTCTCACCATCACACACACCACTGGTCAGTCTCACCATCACACACACCACTGGTCAGTCTCACCATCACACACACCACCGGTCAGTCTCACCATCACACACACCACTGGTCAGTCTCACCATTACACACACCGCTGGTCAATCTCAGCATCACACACACCACTGGTCAATCTCACCATCACACACACCACCGGTCAGTCTCACCATCACACACACCACCGGTCAGTTGCACCAAAGCCAAAACTGAGTTTAATGGAACGGAAAATCGGCTGATCCGCTCATGCCCGTGTTGGGCCCAATTCCATTAACAGGGGAAGGGAGATCCTGGGGGCCCCCAGGGGTGGGGGAGGCAAAGGGGGAGAAAGTCTTCCTTCCTTTCCTTACCTTTTCAGCTGAAAGGCCGCATTTTGTAGCCACGTCTGTTATCCAGCTTTCAGTGATCACGATTGCTTGGGGCTGGCCAAACGCACGAAACGCTGTGTTGGACGGCAAGTTAGTCCTGCAAGCGAAGCCAGTCAGGCGGAGATGTGGCAAGTGGTAGCCACTGTCTAGATTTAAGAGCACCTCCTCCAGAACCTGTCGCCAAGATACAAACACCTCTGTCATTGCAGAGCTCTCTACATCACCCAGTCTGCACCTTCCTTCATGAAACATACCTCGCCTCTCCTGAACAGCACACAAGCATCTGATATGATGTGGAGATGCCGGTGATGGACTGGGGTTGACAATTGTAAACAATTTTACAACACCAAGTTATAGTCCAGCAATTTTATTTTAACATTTACCTGAGGAAGGAGGAAGCCTCCGAAAGCTTGTGAAGTTAAAATAAAATTGCTGGACTATAACTTGGTGTTGTAAAATTGTTTACAAGCATCTGATAGGCAGTCCTCTCTAAGAATGGATTCAGATAGCCCTTTATTGCATCCTCACGACATAGAGTCATTGAGTCATAGAGTTATACAGCACGGATAGAGGCCCTTCGGCCCATTGTGTCCGCGCCGGCCATCAGCCCTGTCTACTCTAATCCATGTTAAAGCTTCACAGCCCAATGGGTGGTTCTGAAGTGCAGTCATAGCCTCGTCGGCAAATACAGCAGCCAATTACGTATAGCACGCAGCAAATGAAATGGGGGAGGAGTATTGGCCCAGGACACCGGGGAGAACTCCTCTCCTCGTCTTTGAATAATGTCATGGGTTCTTCAACATCCACCTGAGAGGGCAGACGGGGCCTCAATTTAATGTTTGAAAGACGGCACCTCCGACAGTGCAGCACCCCCTCAGTACTGCACTGGGAGTGTCAGCCTGGATTATTGGCTCAAGTCCTGGAGTGGGACTTGAACCCATGACCTTCAAGCCAACCAATCTCTCTCTCTTTTATCAGTAATATTGCAGTTAATCCTGCTCTGAACTTTCCTTTCTTGCTCCTTCTAAGTTTCAAATATCCCTCCCCATGCACTCGCCCTCCTCCCTATACACTCTCTACTCTCAGTCAACCTTTCCCAGGATCTCAATACTGGAACTACTCCATTCCCTTAGTCTTCCCCTCTTCCTACAATCGACAGGCTTTTAAAACCTAAGCCTAGTGTCACCTGATAACCACTTCCTGGTTTATCTTGACTTCTACTTGTTTGCAATCTTGGAGATGTCCTGTACCAAGTGCATTGGTCTTTCACCTGGGATTCTTACTAGAAAGTAAGGTGTACTCTAATAAAATCACAGACAGGACTTAGCTGGGAAGGGAGTGGGGGTGTGGTGTTACATTGGCCTCAGCACCACCCTGGACTGAGCAGTTGTGTAAAAACATTGGGCCAGGTTCCTGGTTCTGATGACTATCCAGTGACTCCTGCTGGAAGGTGTATGTGTTAAGGATGTTCGGTGAAGACAGGATCGGGCTCGCTGGGATTGTCCCTGAAGTTGGATATCCTGCAGATACTTACTGTCCAGGCACACACAGGGAGCATGACCACTTGTACCAGGTGCCAGAGGAGAGTTACATTGAGTTACATCGAGTCTACAGCACAATAACAGACCATTTGGCCCAACTGGTCTATGTCGGCATTTATGCTCCACAGAGCCTCCTCCCTCCCTACTTCATCTACCCCCATCAGGATACCCTTTTATTCCTTTCTCCCTCATGTGCTTATCTAGTTTCCCCTTAAATGCATCTATGCTATTTGCCTCAACCACTCCTTGTGGTAGCGAGTTCCACATTCTTACCACTCTTTGGGTAAAGAAGTTTCCCCTGAATTCCCTATTGGATTTATTAGTGACCATTTTATATTGATGACCTCTAGTTTTGGTCTCCCCCACAAGTACAAACATTTTCTCTACATCTACCCCATCAAACCCTTTCATTATCTTAAAGACCTCTATCAGGTCACCCCTCGCCCTTTGCATTTCTAGAGAAAAGAGCCCCAGCCTGCTCAATCTTTCCTGATAAGTATATCCTCGCTGTTCTGGTATCATCCTTGTGAATCTTTTTTGCACCTTCTCCAATGCCTTTATATCCTTTCAATAATATGGAGACCAAAATTGTGCACAGTACTCCAATTGAGGTCTAACCAAGGTTCCACAGAGGTTTAACATAACTTCTCTGCTTTTCAATACTATCCCTCCAGAAATGAACCCCAGTGCTTGGTTTGCCTTTTTTATGGCCTTATTAACGTGCGTGGCTATTTTTAGTGATTTGTGTATCTGTATCCCTAGATCCTTTGCTCCTCTATCCCATTTAAACTCTTATTATCCAAGCATTGTGGCCTCCTCATTCTTCCGACCAAAATGCACCACCTCACACTGATCTATATTGAAATTCATTTGCCAATTACACACCCATTCTGCAAGTTTATTAATGTCTTCTTGTATTTTAATGCATTCTTCCTTTTATTAACGACACCCCCCAATTTTGCGTCGTCTGCAAATTTTGAAATTGTACTTCCGATTCCCGAGTCCAAATCGATGATGTAAATTGTGAAAAACAGTGGCCCCAGCACCAATCCCTGTGGAGGCAAATGTCCATGGAACCTGTACCCCTGCAAGAGGCAGGGAGAGGGGAGCCTGGCACCAGGATCTGTTCTCCCCCAGGGAACCTGTACCCCTGCAAGAGGCAGGGACAGAGGGGAGCCTGGCATCAGGATCTGTTCTCCCCCAGGGAACCTGTACCCCTGCAAGAGGCAGGGACAGAGGGGAGCATGGCATCAGGATCTGTTCTCCCCCAGGGAACCTGTACCCCTGCAAGAGGCAGGGACAGAGGGGAGCATGGCATCAGGATCTGTTCTCCCCCAGGGAACCTGTACCCCTGCAAGAGGCAGGGACAGAGGGGAGCATGGCATCAGGATCTGTTCTCCCCCAGGGAACCTGTACCCCTGCAAGAGGCAGGGACAGAGGGGAGCATGGCATCAGGATCTGTTCTCCCCCAGGGAACCTGTACCCCTGCAAGAGGCAGGGACAGAGGGGAGCATGGCATCAGGATCTGTTCTCCCCCAGGGAACCTGTACCCCTGCAAGAGTCAGGGACAGAGGGGAGCCTGGCACCAGGAACTGTTCTCCCCCAGGGAACCTGTACCCCTGCAAGAGTCAGGGACAGAGGGGAGCATGGCATCAGGATCTGTTCTCCCCCAGGGAACCTGTACCCCTGCAAGAGTCAGGGACAGAGGGGAGCCTGGCACCAGGAACTGTTCTCCCCCAGGGAACCTGTACCCCTGCAAGAGTCAGGGACAGAGGGGAGCCTGGCATCAGGATCTGTTCTCCCCCAGGGAACCTGTACCCCTGCAAGAGTCAGGGACAGAGGGGAGCATGGCATCAGGATCTATTCTCCCTCAGGGAACCTGTACCCCTGCAAGAGTCAGGGACAGAGGGGAGCATGGCATCAGGATCTGTTCTCCCCCAGGGAACCTGTACCCCTGCAAGAGTCAGGGACAGAGGGGAGCATGGTATCAGGATCTGTTCTCCCTCAGGGAACCTGTACCCCTCATGCCTCACGGCTCTTCTCTGCACTGCCTCCAGTGCCCAAGTATCTCCTTGTGCCTTGGTGACCAGGACTGGACTCAGTGCTCAACGTGTGATCTTACCAGAGCCCCGTCCAGTTTGATCACGACCTTTGTTGATCGCTGCTCTGCATTGGCCGGACCTGTTGAGCTAAGATTCGAAGGTCTCTTTCAATGTCATCCTCAGCTACCCTGACAGCGCGGGGTGAGGACAGGGTTGGACTCGCCAGCGATGCCCTCCACAGTTGAATATCCTGCTGGCCTCCACATGAAGAATGGCCACTTGGTATTGATGCTGGAGGGCAGCCATTCCCCAGCAATGGCCGGCATCTTTCGAAGCGAGGGGACAAATGTTTAAAAAGGGGAAATATGGAATGAAATTGCTGAGGATGTTGAACGGTAAGTTGGTCCCAATGAGTTTAAGGAGATGAACAGCTGATCTGTTTCTCCCCTGTGTAGGATCATGAGCCTGGATTTTAACCCCAGGAGTCCGGTGGGGGGGGGGGGGGGGTAATCCCAGGAGTCCGGTGGGGGGGGGGGAGGTAACCCCAGGGGTCCGGTGGGGGGGGGGGGAGGTAACCCCAGGGGTCCGGTGGGGGGGGGGGGGTAACCCCAGGGGTCCGGTGGGGGCCGGGGCTAAGATGGACCTCAAACCATCGGGACACCCTCTCCCCCCACCCTGCACCGTGAGATTTAAACCCCCGGATCTCTTTCGAATGTCCCACCTCGGACTCCTGCTGGAACCGGGCGGGAATGGGCACCTTGTCGATGCGGGGGGAGCGGATCCCCGTGGGAACTGGGGGTGGGAGAGGGGACGAGGAGGTGGTCTGGAAGTGATCACAGTCAGGAGAGGGAGGCCGGGGGCAGGCGAGGCCTGAGGTTTCCTTGTGAGGCCCAGGAAGACACTCCCACTCCTCCCGGCCCACAAGGAAACCAAATAAATATATTAATTTGGTTTGTTAATCTGGCCCCGCTCCTGCCTCCCGCCATCTTTCACTGGGCATCACTACCGTGATCGGCAGTTAAAACCGCATAGGACCCCCAATATTTAAATACTGAGTGGGGACCCCCGACACTCTCGAAAACCCGACTTGTTAAAATGGCAGTGGGCGGGAGTGCGCCAGAAACAGGGAACAGCACAAAACCGCCATTTTAACCACCCGCCCAACCTGTTCCCATCGGCCGGCCAGGGTTAAAATTGACACTTAAAGAATTTAATAGCACAGAAGGAATTAATTTGTCCCTGTACCCTCTCCCTCTGAAAGAGCTCTCCCCTCATTCCCATTCCTCTGCCCTTTCCCCATTCGACCCACCTCCCCTGTACCCTCTCCCTCTGAAAGAGCTCTCCCCTCATTCCCATTCCTCTGCCCTTTCCCCATTTGACCCACCTCCCCTGTACCCTCTCCCTCTGAAAGAGCTCCCCCCTCATTCCCATTCCTCTGCCCTTTCCCCATTCGACCCACCTCCCCTGTACCCTCTCCCTCTGAAAGAGCACCCCCCTCATTCCCATTCCTCTGCCCTTTCCCCATTTGACCCACCTCCCCTGTACCCTCTCCCTCTGAAAGAGCTCTCCCCTCATTCCCATTCCTCTGCCCTTTCCCCATTCGACCCACCTCCCCTGTACCCTCTCCCTCTGAAAGAGCTCCCCCCTCATTCCCATTCCTCTGCCCTTTCCCCATTAGACCCATCGCCCATGTGCTTGTTGATGGCTCTTCCCCTGCAGTTGACCACATTGGAACTCACAGATAAAGTGTGATCTAGTGTATTTCCTCCGTTGCAGTAGCAGGTCACTTCCACTGCGATTATTCTGCCATCAGTCATGTAACCGACCTGTGTAGAAAATATCACACATTTTAGAAAGAAAAGAAAGACTTCCATTTATATCGCGCCTGTCATGACCTCAGGATGTACCAAATTGTTTTACAGCCAGTGAAGTACTTTTGAAGTGTCGTCACTGTTGTAACGTAGGAAATGCAACAGCCAATTTGCGCACAGCAAGATCCCACAAAGAGCAATTTGACAATGATGAAATAATCTGTTTTTTAGTGATGTTGATTGAGGGATAAATATTGGCCAGGACTCCAGGGAGAACTCCCCTGCTCTGCTTCAAATAGTGCCATGGGATCTTTTACATCCACCTGAGAGGGCAGACGAGGCCTTGGTTTAACGTCTCATCTGAATGACAGCACGTTTGACAGTGTAGCGCTCCCTCAGTACTGCATTGGGAGTGTCAGTCTGGATTATGGGCTGATATTTTTTGTAATGTTTCTTTTCTTCCCCTCTCTGTCTCTGCTTCTGTCTCTCTCTCTGACTCTGTTTCTCTTTCTCTGTCTGTCTGCCTCTCTCTGCATCGCTCTGTCTGTCTCTTTTTCTGTCTGTCTCTCCCTGTATCTCTCTCTCTCTCTTTGTCTCTCTGCCTCTCTCTCTCTATATATATATATATATCTCTCTCTATATATATGTCTCTCTCTCTCTCTCTGTCTCTCTCTCTCTCTGTCTCTCTCTCTCTCTCTCTGTCTCTCTCTCTCTATATATGTCTCTCTCTCTCTTTTTTATATGTCTCTCTCTCTCTATATATATGTCTCTCTCTCTCTCTATATATGTCTCTCTCTCTCTCTCTATATGTCTCTCTCTCTCTCTATATATATGTCTCTCTCTCTCTATATGTCTCTCTCTCTCTCTATATATATGTCTCTCTCTCTCTCTCTCTATATGTCTCTCTCTCTCTCTCTATATGTCTCTCTCTCTATATATATGTCTCTCTCTCTCTCTTTATGTCTCTCTCTCTCTCTCTATATGTCTCTCTCTCTCTCTCTATATGTCTCTCTCTCTCTCTCTCTCTATATGTCTCTCTCTCTATATATGTCTCTCTCTCTCTATATATGTCTCTCTCTCTCTATATATGTCTCTCTCTCTCTATATATGTCTCTCTCTCTCTTTATATATGTCTCTCTCTCTCTCTCTATATGTCTCTCTCTCTCTCTCTATATGTCTCTCTCTCTTTCTCTTTCTCTTTCTCTTTCTCCGTCTCTTCACTACGAGCTTTCAAACCCCAAGCTTTGTTCTATCTAATTATTCCATCTTGATTTATAAAAAGGTAAAATTTCCAGTGCTGGGAATCTACCTTCTCCTCTCTCCTACTCTTTCTCACCTTGCTGCTGTCAGGGACCCTGGGGTCCTCGCCTGGGTTTCCCAGTAAGGGATTGCTGGGATAGAAACAGGTGACAGCGAATAGGCCGCCCGTTTTACGCTCCGCCCGCTTTACTCTCCGCCTGCTTTACGTTCTGCCTGTTTTACTCTCCGCCCATTTTACGTTCTGCCTGTTTTACTCTCCGCCTGCTTTACTCTCCGCCCGCTTTACGTTCTGCCTGTTTTACTCTCCGCCCATTTTACGTTCTGCCTGTTTTACTCTCCGCCTGCTTTACTCTCCGCCCACTTTACGTTCTGCCTGTTTTACTCTCCGCCCATTTTACGTTCTGCCTGTTTTACTCTCCGCCTGCTTTACTCTCCGCCTGCTTTACGTTCTGCCTGTTTTACGCTCCGCCCATTTTACGCTCCGCCTGTTTTATGTTCTGCCTGTTTTACACACCGCCTGTTTTACGCTCCGCCCATTTTATGTTCTGCCTGTTTTACTCTCCGCCCGTTTTCTTTTCCACTGGCTGCCGATTTGCCATCACCCGTTTTGCAATAGTGCCCGAGATGTTTTCAAACCCCATTTTCTGAGCCCCCTTCATGCTGTCGATGACTGTGTGACACAGACTATCACCGTTCAAAGCCCTCCTTTACACTTGCTATTTACAACTTCGGCTGTTTGTGCGCTGATTTCTGACCTTGTATCTGCCAAGGAATGGATGGCGGCCTCCAGTTATCAGCATATCCTCTCCTCTCTCCAACACGCAGCGCACTGCACGGCCCGTCCTGGAGCACACAGAGAAACCCCACCGCTGATCAGTAAACCACAGTGAGTCACCGAGCAAATGTTACACAGGCCCTTAACATCTGGTCGCCTCACTCGTACCTGGATCTCTCTCCGTTACAACACTGACGAAAGTTCTCCAGCTCAGTTACAAAGTGTGAGCTGGTTACCGGGGGAGGGGGAGGAGGGGGGGGGAGGGGGAGGAGGGAGGGGGAGGAGGGGGGGAGGGGAGGAGGGAGGGAGGGGGATAGGTGGGGGCCTTACCCTTCCACGTTGCACGAACAAGCAGCGATGATGCTGTCCGTGTTCCAATGAAATCTGACGTAACATCATATAAATCGGACAGAGACTAGTCCATCAAGCCTGGTGGTTTGCACCATTGGAAGAGGAGGGCTCCATGTCATCCATTAAACCCCCCCCCACCACCCCCAGGATGACTAGAGGGGCTGGGGAGAAGTCCTGAAGACCATTTCCAAGTGCGTTGCATTGATTGCCAGAGATGGGGCACATCTGCAGGGTTTGTTGTATGAAGACACGTGGCCATTTACCAGCGAAGTGGCCTTGAATTTCTTTGCTTTAGGGCTCTTTCCCAGGTGTAGTAGAGGATCTCGGGGGTCTCCATCAGCCGGGTCTGCTGTTCGAAGGCAGATGACAGAGACCATCGTAGGAGAGCAGGGCAGCACATCAGCTAACCAGGGACCCTGTGAGAAAGTGCACATTGGGGGATCAGGTGAGGGCAGGATCAGGCCCGGCTCTGATACCCTGGACACTCGGAAAGTCTGAAGAATTGGCACTGGGGTGATGGCTGCTGCCCGCACATCTGTATCACAAGAGTCAATGTCTCCAAGAGTGGAACGCAGAAAGAGGTTCTTTCAATCTGGGCTATTTGGGGGTACAGGCCAATTCCACTCATGTCACTGTGAAATTTACCTCTCCCCATTGAGCTCCCTGTCCTCTATCATGGCCACGAAAGTCAAAAAACATCTTTTACTCTGATCATATCACACAGTTTCTTCAACATTGTTTTTATATTGTTCAGGCTGACGGATGTTGGTGCCATCAAACACTCCCAGGGCAGGTACAGCACGGGTTAGATACAGAGTAAAGCTCCCTCTACACTGTCCCATCAAACACTCCCAGGGCAGGTACAGCACGGGTTAGATACAGAGTAAAGCTCCCTCTACACTGTCCCATCAAACACTCCCAGGGCAGGTACAGCACGGGTTAGATACAGAGTAAAGCTCCCTCTACACTGTCCCATCAAACACTCCCAGGGCAGGTACAGCACGGGTTAGATACAGAGTAAAGCTCCCTCTACACTGTCCCATCAAACACTCCCAGGGAAGGTACAGCACGGGTTAGATACAGAGTAAAGCTCCCTCTACACTGTCCCATCAAACACTCCCAGGGCAGGTACAGCACGGGTTAGATACAGAGTAAAGCTCCCTCGACACTGTCCCATCAAACACTCCCAGGGCAGGCACAGCATGGGTTAGATACAGAGTAAAGCTCCCTCTACACTGTCCCATCAAACACTCCCAGGGCAGGTACAGCACGGGTTAGATACAGAGTAAAGCTCCCTCTACACTGTCCCATCAAACACTCCCAGGGCAGGCACAGCATGGGTTAGATACAGAGTAAAGCTCCTTCTACACTGTCCCATCAAACACTCCCAGGGCAGGTACAGCACGGGTTAGATACAGAGTAAAGTGTGATATTGTTCCATTTCCTCGACCAGCCATGCTGCGGAGTTGCTGAGCGAGATTGTTAATTTCGTGCCGACCAGCACTGAATTTTTAGTGCACTTCATTTTCACCATGTTTGGAACTAATGGTTATAGAATCTCAGTCAATCCAGGGTGTGCGTGTTAAACAGGTACACTCCCAGGCCATTTGGCGCTGGACTGAAATTGCTGAAACTCAGTTCACATCGGGCCCTCACAGCCAGTCGTCACAGGAGACTGTGACCCCAGCATGCTGTGCTGGATTTGAACCCGGGTCGCAGAGGTGAAAGGTGAAAGCCTGATCTCCTTGCATTAATCAGTCCCCTGGCAAACCACCATCCTGCACTGGCCACAGTCCCAGCGAGTGAACCACTTACTTGTGAGCTGCCACTGCCGTGATTGCTGCGATTATGCTGGTTTTCAATACCTTCCCACCAAAGGCACCGCCAATCCTTTTAACACGGACCGTGACTCGATTGGACGGAACTCCCAGCGACTCTGCAACTACTCTCTGTCAGAACAAGCAACAATTATTGACAGAAATCTGAGCTCTCTACTGGTTCGACCATGGGGGGCGGGGCGGGGCGGGGGGGCTCGATATTAACTCCTGGGTGGGAACGCGAGCGGCCAGCACCTCTGGGAGCAGAGGCAGGGAGACGGGGCCAACTTTAACCCCAGGGCCTCATTAACAGGACACTTCCCGACCAAATCTGCCTGGGAGGCCGTTGGGACGGGGCTGCCTGGCCGTTGGAGGTTGCTGCTGGGGACCCAGGGGCACGGTCCCCCAGCACAAGGGGAATCCAGGTCAGGGGAAGCTCAGGGCAGGGGAGGCCCATGGTTTCCTTCTGGGGCTCGGAGCTTCACTCCTGCTCCTCCTGGCCCCTCAGAGAAACTAAAAACTATAATGTAGAAACCTCATCTTGCTGGGCTCCTCTTCTAGCCCTCGATCCGGCTCCCGGCAGGTTTTGGCCTGATGGGTGAGGCCATCATTGCTCCCGCAGCTCAGGCCTCAGGTTAAAATAGCAGATCGGGCCCCAGTGATGTCATCAGAGCCAATTTGCATATTTAAAGAGGACCCCGCCGGTTTTGGGCAGCTGTCCTCACCGCCTACAATTTAAGATTGCGGTTGGCCGGAGCGCGGCGGGAAAATAACGGGTAATCTTCCTGCTCCATTTTAACTGCCTCCCCTGCCCAGGTCCCGCCGGGCCGGTGGAGTTAAAATCACCCTGGTGGTGTCTGGCAGGGAATCAATCAGGGTTCCCTTTCCAGATCTTTATTCAGTGACCCCTGCTGGAAAGTGCAGGGTCTGGACTTCGGGTAAGGACAGGAGTGGCCTTGGCTGTGGTGACCCCCTCCCTCCTCCTCCCAATAACCAACCCAGAAGTTTTTTTCTTATTTATTCATGGGATGTGGGCGTCGCTGGCAATGCCAGCATTTATTGCCCATCCCTAATTGCCCTTGAGAAGGTGGTGGTGAGCCGCCTTCTTGAACCGCTGCAGTCCGTGTGGTGAAGGTTCTCCCACAGTGCTGTTAGGAAGGGAGTTCTAGGATTTTGACCCAGCGACGATAAAGGAACAGCGATATATTTCCAAGTCGGGATGGTGTGTGACTTGGAGGGGAACGTGCAGGTGGTGTTGTTCCCATGTGCCTGCTGCTCTTGTCCTTCTAGGTGGGAGAGGTCGCGGGTTTGAGAGGTGGTGTTGAAGAAGCCTTGGTGAGTTGCTGCAGTGCAGCCACAGTGCGCCGGTGGTGAAGGGAGTGAATGTTTAGGGTGGTGGATGGGGTGCCAATCAAGCGGGCTGCTTTGTCCTGGATGGTGTCGAGCTTCTTGAGTGTTGTTGGAGCTGCACGTATCCAGGCAAGTGGAGAGTATTCCATCACACTCCTGACTTGTGCCTTGTAGATGGTGGAAAGGTTTTGGGGAGTCAGGAGGTGAGTCACTCGCCGCAGAATACCCAGCCTCTGACCTGCTCTCGTAGCCACAGTATTTATATGGCTGGTCCAGTTAAGTTTCTGGTCAATGGTGACCCCCAGGATGTTGATGGTGGGGGATTCAGCGATGGTAATGCCGTTGAATGTCAAGGGGATGTGGTTCGACTCTCTTGTTGGAGATGGACATTGCCTGGCACTTATCTGGCGTGAATGTTACTTGCCACTTATGAGCCCAAGCCTGGATGTTGTCCAGGTCTTGCTGCATGCGGGCTCGGACTGCTTCATTATTTGAGGGGTTGCAAATGGAACTGAACACTGTGCAATCATCAGCGAACATCCCCAAATCTGACCTTATGATGGAGGGAAGGTCATTGATGAAGCAGCTGAAGATGGTTGGGCCTAGGACACTGCCCTGAGGAACTCCTGCAGCAGTATCCTGGGACTGAGATGATTGGCCTCCAACAACCACTACCATCTTCCTTTGTGCTAGGTATGACTCCAGCCACTGGAGAGTTTTCCCCCTGATTCGCATTGATTTCAATTTTACTAGGGCTCCTTGGTGCCACACTCGGTCAAATGCTGCCTTAATGTCAAGGGCAGTCACTCTCACCTCACCTGAAGTTCACATGAAGGGGGATCATTTGGGTGGTGGTTATCCCAAGAGTAGTCCTGGAACCATACACCAAGCCAGAGTCAGCACCCTCGGGAGAGTAGGGAAGAAAAAGAAAGGGAAAGGAAGGGGGATGGAGGAATAATGTTATCGTTGACACTCAAAGGTCGGGTGCTGGATGTGGTCGATATGTCGGAGAGCAGGCATCTCCTGATGCTAATCCAAACTAGGCCTTCGATCCGGCTCCCGGCAGGTTTTGGCCTGGTGGGTGAGGCCTCAGTTCAAAATGGCAGATCAGGGCCTAATGATGTCATCAGAGCCAATCTGCATATTTAAAGCAGACCCCGTCAGCTTGGGGGTCCAAACCGAAACTGCTTCCATTCCCTGCCATTCCCGGTTTCTTCCCTCTTGTCTTGCTGGGACACGGTTCCCCTGGTAACGGCGGCCCCTTCACTACCTCACCCAAATGGCCGACCTTCCTGAGCATATGCAAGCCTGGGCAGTGAGTGTCTGCAAACTACTTGACCACGGCAGGGGAAGGTGGGTGACCGGCCCAAAGCCCACCTGGGCCTCACCTGACGTCCTTGCTCACGTCCACTTTCCACCTGGAATACTGAGTAGGTATCAGGAACGGGAAACCTGACCGATTGTCCTGTCCCGAGCCCAGGAGCTGGGGGCCATGGTGGCTGTTGCTGCTGATATTCATTGTCTAAGATGATACCAGCCTTGGAACCAGAGGTCAATGAATCAACGCAGGAGAGCAAAGAACGGGCAGGCCAGAAGAGGAACAGTCATGTTACCGCTGACAACAGCACCACATCCCGAAGGAGATTGCTCGCCCGTTCGCATTGGAACAGCTGGAAATAGAACGGGAACCATTCACCTGCAGTAATGGGGGTCACAGCAGGCCAGAGTGGGGTGAATCACAATGACTTACCTGAGAAAACGCTGGATGTTGTGTTGAACAAACCATTTCAATTTCTCCGTCCTCACCTTTGGGAATGACGAGGACACTTTGGGTTTCCATGTAAAAATGTTCCTGGCCTCCAATATGGATCTGTCCTGTAAATACAAGTGATGCTATTGAATGTAAAAGGATTACTTGGTGGACTGGAGGTTGCATGAAGTTAATTGAATTCAAATACTTTATTCTCATGATCAATGCAGAAGACAAGATTAAAGTACAAACCTACTGTGTCATCTGTAATCCAGAGACACAGACCCCCCTCCCATCACCGTGTGGGGGAATCACAGACACAGACCCCCCTCCCATCACCGTGTGGGGGAATCACAGACACAGACCCCCCTCCCATCACCGTGTGGGGGAATCACAGACACAGACGCCCCTCCCATCACCGTGTGGGGGAATCACAGACACAGACCCCCCTCCCATCACCGTGTAGGGGGAATCACAGACACAGACCCCCCTCCCATCACCGTGTGGGTGAATCACAGACACAGACCCCCCTCCCATCACCGTGTGGGGGAATCACAGACACAGACCCCCCTCCCATCACCGTGTGGGGGAATCAGAGACACAGACCCCCCGTCCCATCACCGTGTGGGGGAATCACAGACACAGACCCCCCTCCCATCACCGTGTGGGTGAATCACAGACACAGACCCCCCTCCCATCACCGTGTGGGGGAATCACAGACACAGACCCCCCTCCCATCACCGTGTGGGGGAATCACAGACACAGACCCCCCGTCCAATTAACCGTGTGAGGGAATCACAGACACAGCCCCCCCTCCCATCACCGTGTGGGGGGAATCACAGACACAGACCCCCCTCCCATCACCGTGTGGGGATCACAGACACAGACCCCCCGTCCCATCACCGTGTGGGGGAATCACAGACACAGACCCCCCTCCCATCACCGTGTGGGGGAATCACAGACACAGACCCCCCTCCCATCACAGTGTGGGGGAATCACAGGCAGAGACCCCCCTCCCATCACTGTGTGGGGGAATCACAGACACAGACCCCCCTCCCATCACCGTGTGGGGGAATCACAGACACAGACCCCCCTCCCATCACCGTGTGGGGGAAATCACAGACACAGACCCCCCTCCCATCACCGTGTGAGGGAATCACAGACACAGACCCCCCTCCCATCACCGTGTGGGGGAATCACAGGCACAGACCCCCCTCCCATCACCGTGTGAGGGAATCACAGATACAGACCCCCCTCCCATCACCGTGTGAGGGAATCACAGACACAGACCCCCCTCCCATCACCGTGTGGGGGAATCACAGACACAGACCCCCCTCCCATCACCGTGTGGGGGAATCACAGACACAGACCCCCCTCCCATCACCGTGTGGGGGAAATCACAGACACAGACCCCCCTCCCATCACCGTGTGAGGGAATCACAGACACAGACCCCCCTCCCATCACCGTGTGGGGGAATCACAGGCACAGACCCCCCTCCCATCACCGTGTGAGGGAATCACAGATACAGACCCCCCCTCCCATCACCGTGTGAGGGAATCACAGACACAGACCCCCCTCCCATCACCGTGTGAGGGAATCACAGACACAGACCCCCCTCCCATCACCGTGTGGGGGAATCACAGACACAGACCCCCCTCCCATCACCGTGTGGGGGAATCACAGACACAGACCCCCCTCCCATCACCGTGTGGGGGAATCACAGACACAGACCCCCCTCCCATCACCGTGTGGGGGAATCACAGGCAGAGACCCTACCCCCACCGTCCCATCACACTGATACTGCTGAGTTTCTGGGAGTTGTCTTGTTTGTCAGTTGGGATTGGAGTGTTTGATAAAATGTTTGTGAGCGACACTGATCATAGAATCGTAGAATCATACAGCATAGGAGGCCATTCAGCCCATCATACCCTTGCTGGCTCTTTGAAAGAGCTATCCAATTAGTCCCACTCCCCTGTTTCTTCCCCATACCCCTGCAAGTTATTATTGAATCTGTTTCCATCACCCTTTCAGGCCGTGAATTCCAGATCAGAACAACTCGCTGCCTAAAAAAATTCCGCTCATCTCCCCTCTGGTTAATTTGCCAATTACCTTAAATCTGTGACCTCTGGTTACTAACCCCTTTGCCACTGGAAATAGTTTATCATTATTTATCAAAACCCTTGATAGAATCATAGAATCGTAGAAAGGTTACAGCACGGAAGGAGGCCATTCGACCCTTTGAGTCCGTGCCAGCTCTACGCAAGAGCAACCCAGCTAGTCCCACTCCCCCGCCCTTTCCCCGTAGCCCTGAAAAGTTTTTCCTTTCAAGTACTTATCCAGTTCCCTTTTGAAGGCCATGATTGAATCTGCTTCACCACCCCCTTGGGGGTGGTGAAGCAGATCCGAATCACTCGCTGTGTAAAAAAGCTTTTCCTCATGTCACCTTTGGTTCTTTTGCCAATCACCTTAAATCTATGCCCTCTGGTTCTTGACCCTTCCTCCAATGGGAACAGTTTCTCTCTATCTATTCTGTCTAAACCCTTCATGATTTTGAATACCTCTATCAAATCTCCTCGCAACCTTCTCTGTTCCAGGAGAACAATCCCAGCTTCTCCAGTCTATCCACGTAACTAAAGTCTCTCATCCCTGGAATCATTCTAGTAAATCTCTTCTGCACCCTCTCTAAGGCCTTCACATCTTTCCTAAAGTGTGGTGCCCAGAACTGGATATAATATTCCAGTTGTGGCCGAATCAGTGTTTTATAAAGGTTCATCATAACTTCCCTGCTTTTGTACTCTATGGGCCCGATTTTAGCACCCGGTTCCGGGTGCGTTCTCGGCGGGGGGGCCTCTAAAATCCCGGTTTCGAGGAGCGGGACCGGATCGCGCCTCGATCCCGCCCACTTCCTGGTTGCGCGATGACGTGCGGGGGTGCGTGCGTTGGCCCCGCTGGTGGGAATCCCGCAGGCAATTAAAGCCAGCGGGGTTCCACTTGAGTGTATTTATCTTGGTATTTCAGGTCATTAAATGACCTGATTGAGCTGTTTATTTAACAGGTGTCGGATTTTACAGTGAAATGAGACTGTTTCCCATACTGGGGGAAACACTCACACTCTCAACGGACGTGTTGCAGCCAGCAGCCTGTGGCAGCTGCCAAGGTGCATTCCACAGGTGGGGGGGGGGAGAGCCTTCACCAACGCAGGAGGACACTCCGTAACATTGGGCAACGCCTGCCCTCCACCACCCTCCTCCAAGCAAGAAGATTCACCGGCGTGGAAGTCCAACCCCTGTGCGAGGACACACTTTTCTAGCGTGCACAACCCCGCAAACCTAAACCTGCCAGATGGGTGCTGCGTTGACATCCTCGGAGGACGAACAGGATGACCAGCCTCAGCAGCCTCGCAGTCCACGCCGTCCGCCTCAGAGACATGCATCCCCACAACACGGTGCTGCGGCACATCCACCTGCACAGCAGGATGGAGGGCATCTGCAGAGAGAGATGCGTCGCAGGAGGCACTACCCTCCGCACAGGGTCTACAGACCGAGGCTCAGCTTCATGGACCTCTCTGAGCAGCAGTGCATACATAGGCTCAGAGTCACTCGCCAGGTAGTCGCCGACATCTGCAGCCTCCTCAATGACGAGCTGCTCCCGGATGGACCAAGCAGCATCTTCTTACCCGTCGCCGTCAAAGTCACCACTGCCCTCAACTTCTTCGCCTGCGGATCCTTCCAGGGTGCCACGGGGGACATCACCGGGGTCTGTCAGTCGTCTGCACACAAGTGCATAAGGCAGGTCACCGATGGGTTGTTCCGCAGGGCCTCGACCTACATCAACTTCGCCATGGATGAGCGCAGCCAGACGGAGAGGGCGGTTGGATTCCATGCTGTGGCTGGCTTCCCACGGGTGCAGGGTGTAATCGATTGCACCCACATAGCAATACGGGCACCTCCACATGAGCCAGGGCTGTTTATCAACAGGAAAGGGTATCACTCCATGAACGCCCAGCTCATTTGTGACCACCGCCAGAGATTCCTACACGTGTGCGCCAGATACCCTGGCAGCTGCCACGATGCCTTCGTCCTCAGGGAGTCCACCGTCCCGCCCCTCTTCCACGCACCCAACGCCGGCAACGGCTGGCTCCTCGGCGACAAGGGATATCCCCTGCACACGTGGCTTATGACACCTCTGAGGAACCCCATTACCGAGCCACAGCGTCGGTATAATGACAGCCACATTGCTACCAGGTCTACAATTGAGCAGGCTATAGGGCTGCTCAAGATGCGCTTCAGGTGCCTTGATCGTTCCGGGGGAGCGCTCCAATACACGCCATTCAGAGTGGGACGAATTATAGTTGTCTGCTGTGCCCTGCATAACATGGCACTACAGAGAGGGGTGCCGCTGGAGGAGGCCCCATGCACACCCGCCACCCACATTGAGGACGACAATGAGGAGGAGGTGGAGGAGGAAGAGGAGGAGGAGGAAGAGGGAGAGGAGGAGGAACGACCCATGCGCCGAACACCGGCTCACCTGCGTGCTCGTCAGGCCAGGGAGGCACTCATATGCCAACGGTTCTCCTAACATCACACTGTGTGAGGCGTTCACATGTCATAACGTGCACAGACGAGGGTCCATACAGGCTCCCTCCACAGAAGAGTGGTGCCTGTACACCTGCACCCACTGGATTATGCTCAATGGGTGGGACGGGGTGGTCGTCGTCATGATGAGGCGCAGGGAAGGGACATATTGCACAAGCCGCAGAATTATGGACAAGAGGTGGCAGCATTGGTGAGAAAAAGTGAGTTTATTTTGTGGTGACATTCAAAGAGTAGAAAATTAAAAAAAAACGACAAACACCCTGTTGCAATCCCTGTGTGCTCACGGAACTTTAGGCGTTTGTTTTCGGGACCCCCTACGTGGTGCTACCCCTGTGGCTCCAGCAGAGGTGGTGGCAGGTTGCTCCTGTTCGTGCCCTGACCGGGTAGATGCTTTGGGCCGACGCCCCCTGGGTTTCGGTGCCCGTGAGGGCACCTCCACAGACTGCTCCTCCTGCACCTGTGCAGGGGCAGACTCGGCCACCTGGAGAGGATGGACTATTGCGGGCACTGGTTGAGAGGGGGGCAACGGGTGAGACTTGGGGGCGCCTTGAGTAGCGTCCACACTTCCATTTCCCCGTTCACCATCTTCCCTCTCATGGCCAAGGCCCACATCACCCCTTCCACCCTGCTGGACGGCAGTTTGGATGACGTGGGTGAGACCTTGCAAGGCCACCTCCAATGTATCTGTCAACCTGTTGATGGCGGCAGAATGTTGTTCACCCTGAATCCGAACAGCCGTTGTGAGGGCCTGGATGGACTCATTGGTGAGCTGTGCGTGACGCTCGAGGGAGGCTAGCCTGTCCTCCACCGCAGACGTTCCCACACCTACCCGCGACACTATCTCAGAGATGCCTTCACGTCCCTGCGACACTATCTCGGCGATACCCTCCTGCACCTGTGCCACCATTCCCCTCATGCAGGAGTTGGACTCCTCCATCCTCCGTGCGATTGTGGAGAGTGCGCGTGGCACCTCTCCCAGTACCTCAGCAATGTTCTGGTGCCCCTCGACGACTCTCCTTTTGACAGGTGGCCCCCTGGGTTCAGCATCTGGGTCCGGCTGAGCAAAGCCTGGAGAAGAGTGCTCCCACCGACGCGGACCCTCCGCGGCTGACCCTGCCACCAGGGTCTGCTCATGCTCATGTGTGCGCGGTGACTCACCATGTGCAATCCCAACTAGCTGAGGGGGGGGACCCACCGAGGTGTGTGTATCTGCGCTGGTGGATGCAAGGCTCATGTGTGACGATGCACCCTCAGAGACGGGCATGTCCTCTGAGGAATCGCCCTCAACCGAGACGTCGATCGCAGACGGTCCTGGAAGAGAACAGAGGGAAATATCAGGCATGTGACCAAATGTGGCGGTGCGGCATATGCCATGTGATGCTACGATCATTCACGATCATGAGTGATGAGTGCCAGCTTTCCCTTACCGGCCGTTTCGCCAGAACCAGACTCGCCATCCGCCATCGACAGGCAATGCAGCGTGCGGCTGATCTCCAGTGCCTCGACCTCGGCGTCTGTCAGGGCCATCTCGTGTGGCGGGCCCCCTCCGGTGCATGCCCGATCGCGTGCGTTCCTGGCCCTCTTCTCCTGTGAGGGCAAAACACAAAAACGTTATTGAGTGATGATTACAATGTGAGACGCTTCAAGCATTGGTGTGATTGGCCACATGGCCATCCCATTGTATGGGCATTGGGGTGTGTGGTAGTGGTCGAGTGGGGACAGGGACGGTGGGTACGTGCAGGCACTGTGAGGATGATAGTTGGGTGGCTGTGAGGATTGGTGCGGGAGCGCAGTACTGTCAGTGGAGATGGGGTTGTGAGGTGTTTGAGGTGATGTGGAAGACGGAGTGATGCAGAATGCGTTAGTGTACTCACTTTTCCGGACCTGGTGAAGTCATTGAATCTCTTGCGGCACTGAATCCAAGTGCGGGTGGTGTTTCCCCTGCTTGTGACCTCCGCGGCCACCTCCTCCCATGCCCTCTTGGTGGCGCTGGCAGGGCACCTCCTTCCATCCGTGGGGAACAGCGTCTCCCTCCTCATGCGGACCCCGTCCAGCAGCACCTGGAGGGCGTGGTCCGTGAAACGGGGAGCAGCCTTACCCCTGTGCTCCTCCATCCTTGATGGAGTGTAGTTTGTGGCTGGAGGGGCTTTGGTGGACTGCCCCTTTAAATAGAGCGCAACCATCGCTCAGACGTCAATGCGCATGCGCAGGCCGCCGGCACGCAGCTGAGAAGCGCGGAACCCGTAACTGCCGGCTAATCACATCAATCATCCCGCGATCGCGTGCGCAACGCACTCAATTTGGCCGGCGCGTTTTCCTCGAGCCCGCCCGACCACCCGCTGCCAACCCGCACCCCTGGTAAAATCGGGCCCTATGTCTCTATTTATAAAGCCCGGGATCACGTATGTTCACCACTATTCTCTGCTTCCTGTTACTTAGCCAATTCTGTATCCCTGTTGCCACTGCCCCTTTATTCCATGGGCTTGAATCTTGATAACAAGCCGATTACGCAGCACTTTATCAAACGCCTTTTGAAAGTCCAGATACACCACATCAACTGCACTGCCCTCATCTACCCTCTCTGTTACCTCATCAAAAAACTCAATCAAGTTAGCTAAACACGATTTGCCTTTAACAAATCCGTGCTGGCTTTCGCTAATCAATCCACACTTGTCCAAGTGACTGCTAATTCTGTCCCAGATTATCGTTTCTAAAAGTTTCCCCACCACTGAGGTTAAACTGACTGGCCTGTAGTTGCCTGTAATTGCTGGGTTTATCCTTACACCCTTTTTTGAACAAGGGTGTAACAATCGCAATTCTCCAGTCCTCTGGCACCATCCCTGCATCGAAGGATGTTTGGAAGATTATGGCCAGCACCTCCACAATTTCCACCCTTACTTCCCTCAACAACCGAGGATGCATCCCATCCGGACCAGTGACTTATCTACTTTAAGTACAGCTAGCCTTTCTAGTACCTCCTCTTTATCAAATTTTAACCCATCCAGTATCTCACTGACATCTTCCTTTACTGAGACTCTGGTAGCATCTTCTTCCTTGGTAAAGACAGATGCAAAGTACTCATTTAGTACCTCGGTCATGCCCTCTGCCTTCATGAGCAGATCTCCTTTATGGTCCCTAATCGGCCCTGCTCCTCCTCTTACTACCCGTTTATTATTTATATGCCTTTCGGAGACTTTTGGATTCCCATTTATGTTAGCCGCCAGTCTATTCTCATACTCTCTCTTTGTCCCTCTTATTTCCTTTTTCACTTCCCCTCTTTCTATATTCAGCCTGGTTCGCACTTGTGTTATCAAACTGACGTCTGTCATACTCCCCTTTTTTCCACTTCATCTTACTCACGATCTCTTTTGTCATCTAAGGAGCTCTGACTTTAGTTGCCCGACCTTTCTCCCTTGTGGGAGTGTACCTAGACTGTACCTGAACCGTCTCCTCTTTAAAGGCCGCCCACTGTTCAATTACAGTTTTGCCTGCCAATCTTTGATTCCAATTTACTCGGGCCAGATCTGTTCTCATCCCACTGAAATTGGCCCTCCTCCAATTGAGTATTTTTACTTTAGAGTGGTTCATGTCCTTTTCCATAGCTGGTCTAAACCTTATGATACTATGATCGCTGTTCCCTAAATGTTCCCCCACTGACACTTGCTCCACTTGGCCCACCTAATTCCCCAGAACCAAGTCCAGCAATGCCTCCTTCCTCGTTGGTCCAGAAATGTACTGGTCAAGAAAGTTCACCTGAACACACGTCAAAAATTCCTCCCCCTCTTTGCCCCTTATTATTACTATCCCAGTCTATATTAGGAGAGTTGAAGTCCACTGTTATCACTACTCTATGGCTTTTGCATCTCTCTGCAATTTCCCTGAAAATTTGCTCCTCTATCTCCTTCCCACTAGTTGGTGGTCTATAGAATACACCCAGTAGTGTAATGCCACCTCTAATGTTTCTTAACTCTAACCAAATAGATCCTGTCCTTGACCCCTCCAGGACATCCTCTCTCTCCAGCACTGCAATATTTTTAATCAATACTGCCACCACCCTCCCCTCCTTTCTTTCCTTCGCTATCTTTCCTGAACACCTTGTATCAGGAATATTTAGTCCCCAATCCTGCCCTTTTTTGAGCCAGGTCTCCGTTATCGCCACAACATCATATTCCCATGTGGCCATTTGTTCCTGCAGCTCACCACCCTTGTTTACTACACTTCATGCGTTTACACACGTGCCCTGTGAACCAACCTTGGACTTCCTTGTACTCTCTCTTACTCTGATCCCACCGAATACCGTACGATTTCTTACTCGAGTGCTATCTTTCTCTCCCAATCCTTTGTGCACCTTATTTCTCTTTTCCAATGTTACATCCTGGTGCCCATCCCCCATGATTTTGAACACCTCGATCAAATCTCCCCTGAACCTTCTCTGTTCGAAGGACAATCCCAGCTTCTCCTGTCTCTCCACATAACTGAAATCCCTCATCCCTGGTCCCATTCCAGTAAATCTACTCTGCGCCCTCTCTGACGACTTGACATCCTTCCTGAGGGAATGGATTAGAATGTGTGGAATTTATTCCTGTACCAGTGACAGCCACTAACTCAGCAAAGAAAACACACCCGCTCAGTCCAAAACACACCCGTGAACCCAAAACACACCCGCTCAGCCCAAAATATACCCGTTAACCCAAAACACACCCGCTCAGTCCAAAATATACCCGCTCAGCCCAAAACACACCCGTTAACCCAAAACACACCCGCTCAGTCCAAAACACACTCGCTCAGCTCAAAACACACCCGCTCAGTCCAAAACACACCCGCTCAGTCCAAAACACACTCGCTCAGCTCAAAACACACCCGCTCAGTCCAAAACACACCCGCTCAGTCCAAAACACACCCGCTCAGCCCAAAACACACCCGCTCAGTCCAAAACACACCCGCTCAGCCCAAAACACACCCGCTCAGCCCAAAACACACCCGCTCAGCCCAGAACACACCCGCTTGGTCCAAAACACACTCGCTCGGCCCAAAACACACCCGCTTGGTCCAAAATACACCCGCTCAGCCCAAAACACACCCGCTTGGTCCAAAATACACCCGCTCAGCCCAAAACACACCCGCTCAGCCCAAAACACACTCGCTCAGCCCAAAATACACTCGCTCAGCCCAAAATACACCCGTTAACCCAAAACACACCCGCTCAGCCCAAAACACACCCGCTCAGCCCAAAACACACCCGCTCAGCCCAAAACACACCCGCTCAGTCCAAAACACACCCGCTCAGCCCAAAACACACCCGCTCAGTCCAAAACACACCCGCTCAGCCCAAAACACACCCGCTCAGCCCAAAACACACCCG
This sequence comes from Heptranchias perlo, assembly GCF_035084215.1. NCBI lineage: Eukaryota > Metazoa > Chordata > Chondrichthyes > Hexanchiformes > Hexanchidae > Heptranchias > Heptranchias perlo. Next base: position 66,900 of record NW_027139044.1, on the reverse strand, counting down.
CTCAGCCCAAAACACACCCGCTCAGCCCAAAACACACCCGCTCAGCCCAAAACACACCCGCTCAGCCCAAAACACACCCGCTCAGTCCAAAACACACCCGCTCATCCCAAAACACACCCGCTCAGCCCAAAACACACCCGCTCAGCCCAAAACACACCCGCTCAGTCCAAAACACACCCGCTCAGCCCAAAACACACCCGCTCAGTCCAAAACACACCCACTCAGCCCAAAACACACCCGCTCAGCCCAAAACACACCCGCTCAGCCCAAAACACACCCGCTCAGTCCAAAACACACCCGCTCAGTCCAAAACACACCCGCTCATCCCAAAACACACCCGCTCAGCCCAAAACACACCCGCTCAGTCCAAAACACACCCGCTCATCCCAAAACACACCCGCTCAGCCCAAAACACACCGCTCAGCCCAAAACACACCCGCTCAGCCCAAAACACACCCGCTCAGTCCAAAACACACCCGCTCAGCCCAAAACACACCCGCTCAGCCCAAAACACACCCGCTCATCCCAAAACACACCCGCTCAGCCCAAAACACACCCGCTCAGCCCAAAACACACTCGCTCAGCCCAAAACACACCCGCTCAGTCCAAAACACACCCGCTCATCCCAAAACACACCCGCTCAGTCCAAAACACACCCGCTCATCCCAAAACACACCCGCTCAGCCCAAAACACACCCGCTCAGTCCAAAACACACCCGCTCAGCCCAAAACACACCCGCTCAGTCCAAAACACACCCGCTCAGTCCAAAACACACCCGCTCAGCCCAAAACACACCCGCTCAGCCCAAAACACACCCGCTCAGTCCAAAACACACCCGCTCAGTCCAAAACACACACGCTCAGTCCAAAACTCACCCGCTCAGCCCAAAACAAACCCGCTCAGCCCAATGCACACCCGCTCAGTCCAAAACACACCCGCTCAGTCCAAAACACTCCCGCTCAGTCCAAAACACACCCGAGAAACAAAAACACACCCGCTCAGCCCAAAACACACCCGCTCAGCCCAAAACACACCGCTCAGCCCAAAACACACCCGCTCAGTCCAAAACACACCCGCTCAGCCCAAAACACACCCGCTCAGTCCAAAACACACCCGATCAGCCCAAAACACACCCGCTCAGTCCAAAACACACTCGCTCAGCCCAAAACACAGCCGCTCAGCCCAAAACACACCCGCTCAGCCCAAAACACACCCGCTCAGCCCAAAACACACCGGCTCAGCCCAAAACACACCCGCGCAGCCCAAAACACACCCGCTCAGCCCAAAACACACCCGCTCAGCCCAAAACACACCCGCTTGGTCCAAAACACACTCGCTCAGCCCAAAACACACCCGCTTGGTCCAAAATACACCCGCTCAGGCCAAAACACACCCGCTCAGCCCAAAACACACTCGCTCAGCCCAAAATACACCCGTGAACCCAAAACACACCCGCTCAGCCCAAAACACACCCGCTCAGCCCAAAACACACCCGCTCAGCCCAAAACACACCAGCTCAGTCCAAAATACACCCGCTCAGCCCAAAACACACCCGCTCAGTCCAAAACACACCCGCTCAGCCCAAAACACACCCGCTCAGCCCAAAACACACCCGCTCAGCCCAAAACACACCCGCTCAGTCCAAGACACACCCGCTCAGCCCAAAACACACCCGCTCAGTCCAAAACACACCCGCTCAGCCCAAAACACACCCGCTCAGCCCAATACACACCCGCTCAGCCCAAAACACACCCGCTCAGTCGAAAACACACCCGCTCAGTCTAAAACACACCCGCTCAGACCAAAACACACCCGAGAAACAAAAACACACCCGCTCAGCCCAAAACACACCCGCTCAGCCCAAAACACACCCGCTCATCCCAAAACACACCCGCTCAGCACAAAACACACCCGCTCAGTCCAAAACACACTCGCTCAGCCCAAAACACACTCGCTCAGTCCAAAACACACCCGCTCATCCCAAAACACACCCGCTCAGTCCAAAACACACCCGCTCATCCCAAAACACACCCGCTCAGCCCAAAACACACCCGCTCAGTCCAAAATACACCCGCTCAGCCCAAAACACACCCGCTCAGCCCAAAACACACCCGCTCAGTCCAAAACACACCCGCTCAGCCCAAAACACACCCGCTCAGCCCAAAACACACCCGCTCAGCCCAATACACACCTGCTCAGTCCAAAACACACCCGCTCAGCCCAAAACACACCCGCTCAGCCCAAAACACACCCGCTCAATCCAAAACACACCCGTTAACCCAAAACACACCCGCTCAGCCCAAAACACACCCGCTCAGCCCAAAACACACCCGCTCAGCCCAAAACACACTCGCTCAGTCCAAAACACACCCGCTCAGCCCAAAACACACCCGCTCAGTCCAAAACACACCCGCTCAGCCCAAAACACACCCGCTCAGCCCAAAACACACCCGCTCAGCCCAAAACACACCCGCTCAGCCCAAAACACACCCGCTCAGTCCAAAACACACCCGCTCAGCCCAAAACACACCCGCTCAGCCCAAAACACACCCGCTCAGCCCAAAGCACACCCGCTCAGTCCAAAACACACCCGCTCAGTCCAAAACACACCCGCTCATCCCAAAACACACCCGCTCAGCCCAAAACACACCCGCTCAGCCCAAAACACACCCGCTCAGTCCAAAACACACCCGCTCAGCCCAAAACACACCCGCTCAGTCCAAAACACACCCGCTCAGCCCAAAACACACCCGCTCAGCCCAAAACACACCCGCTCAGCCCAAAACACACCCGCTCAGCCCAAAACACACCCGCTCAGTCCAAAACACACCCGCTCAGCCCAAAACACACCCGCTCAGCCCAAAACACACCCGCTCAGCCCAAAACACACCCGCTCAGTCCAAAACACACCCGCTCAGTCCAAAACACACCCGCTCATCCCAAAACACACCCGCTCAGCCCAAAACACACCCGCTCAGCCCAAAACACACCCGCTCAGCCCAAAACACACCCGCTCAGTCCAAAACACACCCGCTCAGCCCAAAACACACCCGCTCAGCCCAAAACACACCCGCTCATCCCAAAACACACCCGCTCAGCCCAAAACACACCCGCTCAGCCCAAAACACACTCGCTCAGCCCAAAACACACCCGCTCAGTCCAAAACACACCCGCTCATCCCAAAACACACCCGCTCAGTCCAAAACACACCCGCTCATCCCAAAACACACCCGCTCAGCCCAAAACACACCCGCTCAGTCCAAAACACACCCGCTCAGTCCAAAACACACCCGCTCAGCCCAAAACACACCCGCTCAGTCCAAAACACACCCGCTCAGTCCAAAACACACACGCTCAGTCCAAAACACACCCGCTCAGTCCAAAACACACCCGCTCAGCCCAAAACACACCCGCTCAGTCCAAAACACACCCGCTCAGTCCAAAACACACACGCTCAGTCCAAAACTCACCCGCTCAGCCCAAAACAAACCCGCTCAGCCCAATGCACACCCGCTCAGTCCAAAACACACCCGCTCAGTCCAAAACACTCCCGCTCAGTCCAAAACACACCCGAGAAACAAAAACACACCCGCTCAGCCCAAAACACACCCGCTCAGCCCAAAACACACCGCTCAGCCCAAAACACACCCGCTCAGTCCAAAACACACCCGCTCAGCCCAAAACACACCCGCTCAGTCCAAAACACACCCGATGAGCCCAAAACACACCCGCTCAGTCCAAAACACACCCGCTCAGCCCAAAACACACCGGCTCAGCCCAAAACACACCCGCGCAGCCCAAAACACACCCGCTCAGCCCAAAACACACCCGCTCAGCCCAAAACACACCCGCTCAGCCCAAAACACACCCGCTCAGCCCAAAACACACCCGCTTGGTCCAAAACACACTCGCTCAGCCCAAAACACACCCGCTTGGTCCAAAATACACCCGCTCAGGCCAAAACACACCCGCTCAGCCCAAAACACACCCGCTCAGCCCAAAACACACCCGCTCAGCCCAAAACACACCAGCTCAGTCCAAAATACACCCGCTCAGCCCAAAACACACCCGCTCAGTCCAAAACACACCCGCTCAGCCCAAAACACACCCGCTCAGCCCAAAACACACCCGCTCAGCCCAAAACACACCCGCTCAATCCAAAACACACCCGTTAACCCAAAACACACCCGCTCAGCCCAAAACACACCCGCTCAGCCCAAAACACACCCGCTCAGCCCAAAACACACCCGCTCAGCCCAAAACACACCCGCTCAGCCCAAAACACACCCGCTCAGCCCAAAACACACCCGCTCAGCCCAAAACACACCCGCTCAGCCCAAAACACACCCGCTCAGTCCAAAACACACCCGCTCAGCCCAAAACACACCCGCTCAGCCCAAAACACACCCGCTCAGCCCAAAACACACCCGCTCAGTCCAAAACACACCCGCTCAGTCCAAAACACACCCGCTCATCCCAAAACACACCCGCTCAGCCCAAAACACACCCGCTCAGCCCAAAACACACCCGCTCAGTCCAAAACACACCCGCTCAGCCCAAAACACACCCGCTCAGTCCAAAACACACCCGCTCAGCCCAAAACACACCCGCTCAGCCCAAAACACACCCGCTCAGCCCAAAACACACCCGCTCAGCCCAAAACACACCCGCTCAGCCCAAAACACACCGCTCAGCCCAAAACACACCCGCTCAGCCCAAAACACACCCGCTCAGTCCAAAACACACCCGCTCAGCCCAAAACACACCCGCTCATCCCAAAACACACCCGCTCAGCCCAAAACACACCCGCTCAGCCCAAAACACACCCGCTCAGTCCAAAACACACCCGCTCATCCCAAAACACACCCGCTCAGTCCAAAACACACCCGCTCATCCCAAAACACACCCGCTCAGTCCAAAACACACCCGCTCAGCCCAAAACACACCCGCTCAGTCCAAAACACACCCGCTCAGTCCAAAACACACCCGCTCAGCCCAAAACACACCCGCTCAGTCCAAAACACACCCGCTCAGTCCAAAACACACACGCTCAGTCCAAAACTCACCCGCTCAGCCCAAAACAAACCCGCTCAGCCCAATGCACACCCGCTCAGTCCAAAACACACCCGCTCAGTCCAAAACACTCCCGCTCAGTCCAAAACACACCCGAGAAACAAAAACACACCCGCTCAGCCCAAAACACACCCGCTCAGCCCAAAACACACCGCTCAGCCCAAAACACACCCGCTCAGTCCAAAACACACCCGCTCAGCCCAAAACACACCCGCTCAGTCCAAAACACACCCGATGAGCCCAAAACACACCCGCTCAGTCCAAAACACACCCGCTCAGCCCAAAACACACCCGCTCAGTCCAAAACACACCCGCTCAGCCCAAAACACACCCGCTCAGCCCAAAACACACCCGCTCAGCCCAAAACACACCCGCTCAATCCAAAACACACCCGTTAACCCAAAACACACCCGCTCAGCCCAAAACACACCCGCTCAGCCCAAAACACACCCGCTCAGCCCAAAACACACCCGCTCAGCCCAAAACACACCCGCTCAGCCCAAAACACACCCGCTCAGCCCAAAACACACCCGCTCAGCCCAAAACACACCCGCTCAGCCCAAAACACACCCGCTCAGTCCAAAACACACCCGCTCAGCCCAAAACACACCCGCTCAGCCCAAAACACACCCGCTCAGCCCAAAACACACCCGCTCAGTCCAAAACACACCCGCTCAGTCCAAAACACACCCGCTCATCCCAAAACACACCCGCTCAGCCCAAAACACACCCGCTCAGCCCAAAACACACCCGCTCAGTCCAAAACACACCCGCTCAGCCCAAAACACACCCGCTCAGTCCAAAACACACCCGCTCAGCCCAAAACACACCCGCTCAGCCCAAAACACACCCGCTCAGCCCAAAACACACCCGCTCAGCCCAAAACACACCCGCTCAGCCCAAAACACACCGCTCAGCCCAAAACACACCCGCTCAGCCCAAAACACACCCGCTCAGTCCAAAACACACCCGCTCAGCCCAAAACACACCCGCTCATCCCAAAACACACCCGCTCAGCCCAAAACACACCCGCTCAGCCCAAAACACACCCGCTCAGTCCAAAACACACCCGCTCATCCCAAAACACACCCGCTCAGTCCAAAACACACCCGCTCATCCCAAAACACACCCGCTCAGTCCAAAACACACCCGCTCAGCCCAAAACACACCCGCTCAGTCCAAAACACACCCGCTCAGTCCAAAACACACCCGCTCAGCCCAAAACACACCCGCTCAGTCCAAAACACACCCGCTCAGTCCAAAACACACACGCTCAGTCCAAAACTCACCCGCTCAGCCCAAAACAAACCCGCTCAGCCCAATGCACACCCGCTCAGTCCAAAACACACCCGCTCAGTCCAAAACACTCCCGCTCAGTCCAAAACACACCCGAGAAACAAAAACACACCCGCTCAGCCCAAAACACACCCGCTCAGCCCAAAACACACCGCTCAGCCCAAAACACACCCGCTCAGTCCAAAACACACCCGCTCAGCCCAAAACACACCCGCTCAGTCCAAAACACACCCGATGAGCCCAAAACACACCCGCTCAGTCCAAAACACACCCGCTCAGCCCAAAACACACCGGCTCAGCCCAAAACACACCCGCGCAGCCCAAAACACACCCGCTCAGCCCAAAACACACCCGCTCAGCCCAAAACACACCCGCGCAGCCCAAAACACACCCGCTCAGCCCAAAACACACCCGCTCAGCCCAAAACACACCCGCTCGGTCCAAAACACACTCGCTCAGCCCAAAACACACCCGCTCAGCCCAAAACACACCCGCTTGGTCCAAAATACACCCGCTCAGGCCAAAACACACCCGCTCAGCCCAAAACACACTCGCTCAGCCCAAAATACACCCGTGAACCCAAAACACACCCGCTCAGCCCAAAACACACCCGCTCAGCCCAAAACACACCCGCTCAGCCCAAAACACACCAGCTCAGTCCAAAATACACCCGCTCAGCCCAAAACACACCCGCTCAGTCCAAAACACACCCGCTCAGCCCAAAACACACCCGCTCAGCCCAAAACACACCCGCTCAGCCCAAAACACACCCGCTCAGTCCAAGACACACCCGCTCAGCCCAAAACACACCCGCTCAGTCCAAAACACACCCGCTCAGCCCAAAACACACCCGCTCAGCCCAATACACACCCGCTCAGCCCAAAACACACCCGCTCAGTCGAAAACACACCCGCTCAGTCTAAAACACACCCGCTCAGACCAAAACACACCCGAGAAACAAAAACACACCCGCTCAGCCCAAAACACACCCGCTCAGCCCAAAACACACCCGCTCATCCCAAAACACACCCGCTCAGCACAAAACACACCCGCTCAGTCCAAAACACACTCGCTCAGCCCAAAACACACTCGCTCAGTCCAAAACACACCCGCTCATCCCAAAACACACCCGTTAACCCAAAACACACCCGCTCATCCCAAAACACACCCGCTCAGCCCAAAACACACCCGCTCAGTCCAAAACACACCCGCTCAGCCCAAAACACACCCGCTCAGCCCAAAACACACCCGCTCAGTCCAAAACACACCCGCTCAGCCCAAAACACACCCGCTCAGCCCAAAACACACCCGCTCAGCCCAATACACACCTGCTCAGTCCAAAACACACCCGCTCAGCCCAAAACACACCCGCTCAGCCCAAAACACACCCGCTCAATCCAAAACACACCCGCTCAGTCCAAAACACACCCGCTCAGTCCAAAACACACTCGCTCAGTCCAAAACACACCCTCTCAGCCCAAAACACGGCCGCTCAGCCCAAAACACACCCGCTCAGTCCAAAACACACCCGCTCAGCCCAAAACACACCCGCTCAGTCCAAAACACACCCGCTCAGCCCAAAACACACCCGCTCAGTCCAAAACACACTCGCTCAGCCCAAAACACACCCGCTCAGTCCAAAACACACCCGCTCATCCCAAAACACACCCGCTCAGTCCAAAACACACCCGCTCATCCCAAAACACACCCTCTCAGCCCAAAACACACCCGCTCAGTCCAAAATACACCCGCTCAGCCCAAAACACACCCGCTCAGTCCAAAACACACCCGCTCAGTCCAAAACACACCCGCTCAGCCCAAAACACACCCGCTCAGTCCAAAACACACCCTCTCAGCCCAAAACACAGCCGCTCAGCCCAAAACACACCCGCTCAGCCCAAAACACACCCGCTCAGCCCAAAACACACCGGCTCAGCCCAAAACACACCCGCTCAGTCCAAAACACACCCGCTCAGCCCAAAACACACCCGCTCAGCCCAAAACACACCCGCTCAGCCCAAAACACACCCGCTTGGTCCAAAACACACTCGCTCAGTCCAAAACACACCCTCTCAGCCCAAAACACGGCCGCTCAGCCCAAAACACACCCGCTCAGTCCAAAACACACCCGCTCAGCCCAAAACACACCCGCTCAGTCCAAAACACACCCGCTCAGCCCAAAACACACTCGCTCAGTCCAAAACACACTCGCTCAGCCCAAAACACACCCGCTCAGTCCAAAACACACCCGCTCATCCCAAAACACACCCGCTCAGTCCAAAACACACCCGCTCATCCCAAAACACACCCTCTCAGCCCAAAACACACCCGCTCAGTCCAAAATACACCCGCTCAGCCCAAAACACACCCGCTCAGTCCAAAACACACCCGCTCAGTCCAAAACACACCCGCTCAGCCCAAAACACACCCGCTCAGTCCAAAACACACCCTCTCAGCCCAAAACACAGCCGCTCAGCCCAAAACACACCCGCTCAGCCCAAAACACACCCGCTCAGCCCAAAACACACCGGCTCAGCCCAAAACACACCCGCGCAGCTCAAAACACACCCGCTCAGCCCAAAACACACCCGCTCAGCCCAAAACACACCCGCTTGGTCCAAAACACACTCGCTCAGCCCAAAACACACCCGCTCGGTCCAAAATACACCCGCTCAGCCCAAAACACACCCGCTTGGTCCAAAATACACCCGCTCAGCCCAAAACACACCCGCTCAGCCCAAAACACACTCGCTCAGCCCAAAATACACCCGTGAACCCAAAACACACCCGCTCAGCCCAAAACACACCCGCTCAGCCCAAAACACACCCGCTCAGCCCAAAACACACCAGCTCAGTCCAAAACACACCCGCTCAGCCCAAAACACACCCGCTCAGCCCAAAACACACCCGCTCAGCCCAAAACACACCCGCTCAGTCCAAGACACACCCGCTCAGCCCAAAACACACCCGCTCAGTCCAAAACACACCCGCTCAGCCCAAAACACACCCGCTCAGCCCAAAACACACCCGCTCAGTCGAAAACACACCCGCTCAGTCTAAAACACACCCGCTCAGACCAAAACACACCCGAGAAACAAAAACACACCCGCTCAGCCCAAAACACACCCGCTCAGCCCAAAACACACCCGCTCATCCCAAAACACACCCGCTCAGCCCAAAACACACCCGCTCAGCCCAAAACATACTCGCTCAGTCCAAAACACACCCGCTCAGCCCAAAACACACCGCTCAGCCCAAAACACACCCGCTCAGTCCAAAACACACCCGCTCAGTCCAAAAAACACTCGTTCAGCCCAAAACACACCCGCTCAGTCCAAAACACACCCGCTCATCCCAAAACACACCCGCTCAGTCCAAAACACACCCGCTCATCCCAAAACACACCCTCTCAGCCCAAAACACACCCGCTCAGTCCAAAATACACCCGCTAAGCCCAAAACACACCCGCTCAGTCCAAAACACACCCGCTCAGTCCAAAATACACCCGCTCAGCCCAAAACACACCCGCTCAGTCCAAAACACACCCGCTCAGCCCAAAACACACCCGCTCAGCCCAAAACACACCCGCTCAGCCCAATACACACCCGCTCAGTCCAAAATACACCCGCTCAGCCCAAAACACACCCGCTCAGCCCAAAACACACCCGCTCAGTCCAAAACACACCCGCTCAGTCCAAAACACACCCGCTCAGTCCAAAACACACCCGCTCAGCCCAAAACACACCCGCTCAGCCCAAAACACACTCGCTCAGTCCAAAACACACCCTCTCAGCCCAAAACACGGCCGCTCAGCCCAAAACACACCCGCTCAGTCCAAAACACACCCGCTCAGCCCAAAACACACCCGCTCAGTCCAAAACACACCCGCTCAGCCCAAAACATACCCGCTCAGTCCAAAACACACTCGCTCAGCCCAAAACACACCCGCTCAGTCCAAAACACACCCGCTCATCCCAAAACACACCCGCTCAGTCCAAAACACACCCGCTCATCCCAAAACACACCCTCTCAGCCCAAAACACACCCGCTCAGTCCAAAATACACCCGCTCAGCCCAAAACACACCCGCTCAGTCCAAAACACACCCGCTCAGTCCAAAACACACCCGCTCAGCCCAAAACACACCCGCTCAGCCCAAAACACACCCTCTCAGCCCAAAACACAGCCGCTCAGCCCAAAACACACCCGCTCAGCCCAAAACACACCCGCTCAGTCCAAAACACACCGGCTCAGCCCAAAACACACCCGCGCAGCTCAAAACACACCCGCTCAGCCCAAAACACACCCGCTCGGTCCAAAATACACCCGCTCAGCCCAAAACACACCCGCTCGGTCCAAAACACACTCGCTCGGCCCAAAATACACCCGTGAACCCAAAACACACCCGCTCAGCCCAAAACACACCCGCTCAGCCCAAAACACACCCGCTCAGCCCAAAACACACCCGCTCAGCCCAAAACACACCCGCTCAGCCCAAAACACACCCGCTCAGCCCAAAACACACCCGCTCAGTCCAAGACACACCCGCTCAGCCCAAAACACACCCGCTCAGTCCAAAACACACCCGCTCAGCCCAAAACACACCCGCTCAGCCCAATACACACCCGCTCAGCCCAAAACACACCCGCTCAGTCGAAAACACACCCGCTCAGTCTAAAACACACCCGCTCAGACCAAAACACACCCGAGAAACAAAAACACACCCGCTCAGCCCAAAACACACCCCGCTCAGCCCAAAACACACCCGCTCATCCCAAAACACACCCGCTCAGCCCAAAACACACCCGCTCAGTCCAAAACACACTCGCTCAGCCCAAAACATACTCGCTCAGTCCAAAACACACCCGCTCAGCCCAAAACACACCGCTCAGCCCAAAACACACCCGCTCAGTCCAAAACACACCCGCTCAGTCCAAAAAACACTCGTTCAGCCCAAAACACACCCGCTCATCCCAAAACACACCCTCTCAGCCCAAAACACACCCGCTCAGTCCAAAATACACCCGCTAAGCCCAAAACACACCCGCTCAGTCCAAAACACACCCGCTCAGTCCAAAATACACCCGCTCAGCCCAAAACACACCCGCTCAGTCCAAAACACACCCGCTCAGCCCAAAACACACCCGCTCAGCCCAAAACACACCCGCTCAGCCCAATACACACCCGCTCAGTCCAAAATACACCCGCCCAGCCCAAAACACACCCGCTCAGCCCAAAACACACCCGCTCAGTCCAAAACACACCCGCTCATCCCAAAACACACCCGCTCAGTCCAAAACACACCCGCTCATCCCAAAACACACCCTCTCAGCCCAAAACACACCCGCTCAGTCCAAAATACACCCGCTCAGCCCAAAACACACCCGCTCAGTCCAAAACACACCCGCTCAGCCCAAAACACACCCGCTCAGCCCAAAACACACCCGCTCATCCCAAAACACACCCGCTCAGCCCAAAACACACCCGCTCAGTCCAAAACGCACCCGCTCAGTCCAAAACACACCCGCTCAGTCCAAAACACACTCGCTCAGTCCAAAACACACCCGCTCAGCCCAAAACACAGCCGCTCAGCCCAAAACACACCCGCTCAGACCAAAACACACCCGCTCAGTCCAAAACACACCCGCTCAGCCCAAAACACACCCGCTCAGCCCAAAACACACCCGCTCAGCCCAAAACAAACCCGCTCAGCCCAAAACACACCCGCTCAGTCCAAAAGACACCCCCTCAGCCCAAAACACACCCCCTCAGCCCAAAACACACCCGCTCAGTCCAAAACACACCCGCTCAGCCCAAAACACACCCGCTCAGTCCAAAACACACCCGCTAAGCCCAAAACACACCCGCTCAGTTCAAAACATACCCGCTCAGTCCAAAATACACCCGCTCAGCCCAAAACACACCCGCTCAGTCCAAAACACACCCGCTCAGCCCAAAACACACCCGCTCAGCCCAAAACACACCCGCTCAGTCCAAAATACACCCGCTCAGCCCAAAACACACCCGCTCAGCCCAAAACACACCCGCTCAGTCCAAAACACACCCGCTCATCCCAAAACACACCCTCTCAGCCCAAAACATACCCGCTCAGTCCAAAATACACCCGCTAAGCCCAAAACACACCCGCTCAGTCCAAAATACACCCGCTCAGCCCAAAACACACCCGCTCAGCCCAAAACACACCCGCTCAGCCCAAAACACACCCGCTCAGCCCAAAACACACCCGCTCAGCCCAAAACACACCCGCTCAGTCCAAAACACACCCACTCAGTCCAAAACACACCCGCTCATCCCAAAACACACCCGCTCAGCCCAAAACACACCCGCTCAGTCCAAAACACACCCGCTCAGTCCAAAACGCACCCGCTCAGCCCAAAACACACCCGCTCAGTCCAAAACACACCCGCTCAGTCCAAAACACACCCGCTCAGTCCAAAACACACCCGCTCAGCCCAAAACACAGCCGCTCAGCCCAAAACACACCCGCTCAGCCCAAAACACACCCGCTCAGTCCAAAACACACCCGCTCAGCCCAAAACACACCCGCTCAGTCCAAAACACACCCGCTCAGTCCAAAACGCACCCGCTCAGTCCAAAACACACTCGCTCAGTCCAAAACACACCCGCTCAGTCCAAAACACACCCGCTCAGCCCAAAACACAGCCGCTCAGCCCAAAACACACCCGCTCAGCCCAAAACACACCCGCTCAGCCCAAAACACACCCGCTCAGCCCAAAACACACCCGCTCAGCCCAAAACACACCCGCTCAGCCCAAAACACACCCGCTCAGTCCAAAAGACACCCCCTCAGCCCAAAACACACCCCCTCAGCCCAAAACACACCCGCTCAGTCCAAAACACACCCGCTCAGCCCAAAACACACCCGCTCAGCTCAAAACACACCCGCTCAGTCCAAAACACACCCGCTCAGCCCAAAACACACCCGCTCAGCCCAAAACACACCCGCTCAGTCCAAAACACACCCGCTCAGTCCAAAACACACCCGCTCAGTCCAAAATACACCCGCTCAGCCCAAAACACACCCGAGAACCCAAGACACACCCGCTCAGCCCAAAACACACCCGCTCAGCCCAAAACACACCCGCTCAGCCCAAAACACACCCGCTCAGTCCAAAACACACCCGCTCAGCCCACAACACACCCGCTCAGCCCAAAACACACCCGTTAACACAAAACACACCCGCTCAGCCCAAATCACACCCGTTCAGCCCAAAACACACCCGCTCAGCCCAAAACACACCCGCTCAGCCCAAAATACACCCGCTCAGCCCAAAACACACCCGCTCAGCTCAAAACACACCCGCTCAATCCAAAACACACCCGCTCAGCCCAAAACACACCCGCTCAGCCCAAAACACACCCGCTCAGCCCAAAACACACCCGCTCAGTCCAAAACACAGCCGCTCAGCCCAAAACACACCCGCTCAGCCCAAAACACACCCGCTCAGTCCAAAACACACCCGCTCAGCCCAAAACACACCCGCTCAGTCCAAAATACACCCGCTAAGCCCAAAACACACCCGCTCAGTCCAAAACACACCCGCTCAGTCCAAAATACACCCGCTCAGCCCAAAACACACCCGCTCAGTCCAAAACACACCCGCTCAGCCCAAAACACACCCGCTCAGCCCAAAACACACCCGCTCAGCCCAATACACACCCGCTCAGTCCAAAATACACCCGCTCAGCCCAAAACACACCCGCTCAGCCCAAAACACACCCGCTCAGTCCAAAACACACCCGCTCATCCCAAAACACACCCGCTCAGTCCAAAACACACCCGCTCATCCCAAAACACACCCGCTCAGCCCAAAACACACCCGCTCAGCCCAAAACACACCCGCTCAGCCCAAAACACACCCGCTCATCCCAAAACACACCCGCTCAGTCCAAAACACACCCGCTCATCCCAAAACACACCCGCTCATCCCAAAACACACCCGCTCAGTCCAAAACACACCCGCTCATCCCAAAACACACCCGCTCAGCCCAAAACACACCCGCTCAGCCCAAAACACACCCGCTCAGTCCAAAACACACCCGCTCATCCCAAAACACACCATCTCAGCCCAAAACACACCCGCTCAGCCCAAAACACACCCGCTCAGTCCAAAACACACCCGCTCAGTCCAAAACACACCCGCTCAGCCCAAAACACACCATCTCAGCCCAAAACACACCCGCTCAGTCCAAAACACACCCGCTCAGTCCAAAACACACCCGCTCATCCCAAAACACACCCGCTCAGCCCAAAACACACCCGCTCAGTCCAAAACACACCCGCTCAGTCCAAAACGCACCCGCTCAGCCCAAAACACACCCGCTCAGTCCAAAACACACCCGCTCAGCCCACAACACACCCGCTCAGCCCAAAACACACCCGCTCAGTCCAAAACACACCCGCTAAGCCCAAAACACACCCGCTCTGTCCAAAACACACCCGCTCAGTCCAAAATACACCCGCTCAGCCCAAAACACACCCGCTCAGTCCAAAACACACCCGCTCAGCCCAAAACACACCCGCTCAGCCCAAAACACACCCGCTCAGCCCAATACACACCCGCTCAGTCCAAAATACACCCGCTCAGCCCAAAACACACCCGCTCAGCCCAAAACACACCCGCTCAGTCCAAAACACACCCGCTCATCCCAAAACACACACGCTCAGTCCAAAACACACCCGCTCATCCCAAAACACACCCTCTCAGCCCAAAACACACCCGCTCAGTCCAAAATACACCCGCTAAGCCCAAAACACACCCGCTCAGTCCAAAACACACCCGCTCAGTCCAAAATACACCCGCTCAGCCCAAAACACACCCGCTCAGTCCAAAACACACCCGCTCAGCCCAAAACACACCCGCTCAGCCCAATACACACCCGCTCAGTCCAAAATACACCCGCTCAGTCCAAAACACACCCGCTCATCCCAAAACACACCCGCTCAGTCCAAAACACACCCGCTCAGTCCAAAACACACTCGCTCAGTCCAAAACACACCCGCTCAGTCCAAAACACACTCGCTCAGTCCAAAACACACCCGCTCAGCCCAAAACACACCCGCTCAGTCCAAAACACACCCGCTCAGTCCAAAACACACTCGCTCAGTCCAAAACACACCCGCTCAGTCCAAAACACACTCGCTCAGTCCAAAACACACCCGCTCAGTCCAAAACACACCCGCTCAGCCCAAAACACAGCCGCTCAGCCCAAAACACACCCGCTCAGACCAAAACACACCCGCTCAGTCCAAAACACACCCGCTCAGCCCAAAACACACCCGCTCAGCCCAAAACACACCCGCTCAGCCCAAAACACACCCGCTCAGCCCAAAACACACCCGCTCAGTCCAAAAGACACCCCCTCAGCCCAAAACACACCCCCTCAGCCCAAAAGACCCCCCCTCAGCCCAAAACACACCCCCTCAGCCCAAAACACACCCGCTCAGCCCAAAACACACCCGCTCAACCCAAAACACACCCGCTCAGCCCAAAACACACCCGCTCAACCCAAAACACACCCGCTCAGCCCAAAACACACCCGCTCAACCCAAAACACACCCGCTCAGCCCAAAACACACCCGCTCAACCCAAAACACACCCGCTCAGCTGAAAGCACAGTGAAGCTCACGAGAAATCGATCATGAAAAGTTCCTTATTTGATAAATGAAAGGTTGTGAGGAAGTGTTAAAATGCTGGTAACAATGTCAGTCATTAATCAGTGTAAATCTATTGAATTGCGCAGTCTGTAATTGTACCTTCGAGTTGTTGGTCGACTCCTTCAAATGCTGCATCAATGTTGCCCTTCTCCAGTTTCCTGTGGCCATAAAAGGACTTGTGCTGAATCGCATCCTGTGGGACAGATGTTCAAAGCATCGGCATTTTATTACCAACATCTGTCCGACACAGCGTGCAAAGAAACCAGCCGTGAAATGCTGCTCTCCATCCAATAGAGGATGAGATTCCTCCCCTCCCTCCGCACACCGCTGATTCTCCCACAGGTGGCATCGTGTGTTACCTCACCCTCCTCCTCCAATCCCTCAAACTGTGTTACCTCACCCTCCTCCTCCAATCCCTCAAACTGTGTTACCTCACCCTCCTCCTCCAATCCCTCAAACTGTGTTACCTCACCCTCCTCCTCCAATCCCTCAAACTGTGTTACCTCACCCTCCTCCTCCAATACCTCAAACTGTGTTACCTCACCCTCCTCCTCCAATCCCTCAAACTGTGTTACCTCACCCTCCTCCTCCAATCCCTCAAACTGTGTTACCTCACCCTCCTCCTCCAATACCTCAAACTGTGTTACCTCACCCTCCTCCTCCAATACCTCAAACTGTGTTACCTCACCCTCCTCCTCCAATCCCTCAAACTGTGTTACCTCACCCTCCTCCTCCAATACCTCAAACTGTGTTACCTCACCCTCCTCCTCCAATACCTCAAACTGTGTTACCTCACCCTCATCCTCCAATACCTCAAACTGTGTTACCTCACCCCCCTCCTACAATCCCTCAAACTGTGTTACCTCACCCTCCTCCTCCAATACCTCAAACTGTGTTACCTCACCCTCCTCCTCCAATACCTCCCACTGTGTTTCCTCACCCTCCTCCTCCAATACCTCAAACTGTGTTACCTCACCCTCCTCCTCCAATACCTCCCACTGTGTTACCTCACCCTCCTCCTCCAATACCTCAAACTGTGTTACCTCACCCTCCTCCTCCAATACTTCCCGCTGTGTTACCTCACCCTCCTCCTCCAATACCTCAAACTGTGTTACCTCACCCTCCTCCTCCAATCCCTCAAACTGTGTTACCTCACCCTCCTCCTCCAATACCTCCCACTGTGTTACCTCACCCTCCTCCTCCAATCTCTCAAACTGTGTTACCTCACCCTCCTCCTCCAATCCCTCAAACTGTGTTGCCTCAACCTCCTCCTCCAATACCTCCCACTGTGTTACCTCACCCTCCTCCTCCAATCCCTCAAACTGTGTTACCTCACCCTCCTCCTCCAATACCTTCCACTGTGTTACCTCACCCTCCTCCTCCAATACCTCCCACTGTGTTACCTCACCCTCCTCCTCCAATACCTCAAACTGTGTTACCTCACCCTCCTCCTCCAATACCTTCCACTGTGTTACCTCACCCTCCTCCTCCAATACATCCCACTGTGTTACCTCACCCTCCTCCTCCAATACCTCAAACTGTGTTACCTCGCCCTCCTCCTCCAATACCTCCCACTGTGTTACCTCACCCTCCTCCTCCAATCCCTCAAACTGTGTTACCCCACCCTCCTCCTCCAATACCTCAAACTGTGTTACCTCACCCTCCTCCTCCAATACCTCCCACTGTGTTACCTCACCCTCCTCCTCCAATCCCTCAAACTGTGTTACCTCACCCTCCTCCTCCAATACCTCAAACTATGTTACCTCACCCTCCTCCTCCAATACCTCAAACTATGTTACCTCACCCTCCTCCTCCAATACCTCAAACTGTGTTACCTCACCCTCCTCCTCCAATACCTCAAATTGTGTTACCTCACCCTCCTCCTCCAATACCTCAAATTGTGTTACCTCACCCTCCTCCTCCAATACCTCAAACTGTGTTACCTCACCCTCCTCCTCCAATACCTCCCACTGTGTTACCTCACCCTCCTCCTCCAATACCTCAAACTGTGTTACCTCACCCCCCTCCTCCAATACCTCAAACTGTGTTACCTCACCCTCCTCCTCCAATACCTCAAACTGTATTACCTCACCCTCCTCCTCCAATACCTCAAACTGTGTTACCTCACCCTCCTCCTCCAATACCTCAAACTGTGTTACCTCACCCTCCTCCTCCAATACCTCAAACTGTGTTACCTCACCCTCCTCCTCCAATACATCAAACTGTGACACCTCACCCTCCTCCTCCAATACCTCCCACTGTGTTACCTCACCCTCCTCCTCCAATACTTCCCACTGTGTTACCTCACCCTCCTCCTCCAATCCCTCAAACTGTGTTACCTCACCCTCCTCCTCCAATACCTCAAACTGTATTACCTCACCCTCCTCCTCCAATACCTCAAACTGTGTTACCTCACCCTCCTCCTCCAATACCTCAAACTGTGTTACCTCAGCCTCCTCCTCCAATACCTCAAACTGTGTTACCTCACCCTCCTCCTCCAATACCTCAAACTGTGTTACCTCACCCTCCTCCTCCAATTCCTCAAACTGTGTTACCTCACCCTCCTCCTCCAATACCTCAAACTGTGTTACCTCACCCTCCTCCTCCAATACCTCAAACTGTGTTACCTCACCCTCCTCCTCCAATACCTCAAACTGTGTTACCTCACCCTCCTCCTCCAATACCTCCCACTGTGTTACCTCACCCCCCTCCTCCAATACCTCAAACTGTGTTACCTCACCCTCCTCCTCCAATACCTCAAACTATGTTATCTCACCCTCCTCCTCCAATACCTCAAACTGTGTTACCTCACCCTCCTCCTCCAATACCTCAAACTGTGTTACCTCACCCTCCTCCTCCAATACTTCCCACTGTGTTACCTCACCCTCCTCCTCCAATACCTCAAACTGTGTTACCTCACCCTCCTCCTCCAATACCTCAAACTGTTACCTCACCCTCCTCCTCCAATACCTCAAACTGTGTTACCTCACCCTCCTCCTCCAATACCTCCCACTGTGTTACCTCACCCTCCTCCTCCAATCCCTCAAACTGTGTTACCTCACCCTCCTCCTCCAATACCTCAAACTGTGTTACCTCACCCTCCTCCTCCAATACCTCAAACTGTGTTACCTCACCCTCCTCCTCCAATACCTCCCACTGTGTTACCTCACCCTCCTCCTCCAATACCTCAAACTGTGTTACCTCACCCCCCTCCTCCAATACCTCAAACTGTGTTACCTCACCCTCCTCCTCCAATCCCTCAAACTGTGTTACCTCACCCTCCTCCTCCAATACCTCAAACTGTGTTACCTCACCCCCCTCCTCCAATACCTCAAACTGTGTTACCTCACCCTCCTCCTCCAATACCTCAAACTGTGTTACCTCACCCTCCTCCTCCAATACCTCCCACTGTGTTACTTCACCCTCCTCCTCCATTACCTCAAACTGTGTTACCTCACCCTCCTCCTCCAATCCCTCCCACTGTGTTACCTCACCCTCCTCCTCCAATACCTCCCACTGTGTTACCTCACCCTCCTCCTCCAATACCTCAAACTGAGTTACCTCACCCTCCTCCTCCAATACCTCAAACTGTGTGACCTAACCCTCCTCCTCCAATACCTCCCACTGTGTTACCTCACCCTCCTCCTCCAATACCTCCCACTGTGTTACCTCACCCTCCTCCTCCAATACCTCCCACTGTGTTACCTCACCCTCCTCCTCCAATACCTCAAACTGTGTTACCTCACCCTCCTCCTCCAATACCTCAAACTGTGTTACCTCACCCTCCTCCTCCAATACCTCAAACTGTGTTACCTCACCCGCCTCCTCCAATACCTCCAACTGTGTTACCTCACCCTCCTCCTCCAATACCTCCCACTGTGTTACCTCACCCTCCTCCTCCAATACCTCCCACTGTGTTACCTCACCCTCCTCCTCCAATACCTCAAACTGTGTTACCTCACCCTCCTCCTCCAATACCTCAAACTGTGTTACCTCACCCTCCTCCTCCAATCCCTCAAACTGTGTTACCTCACCCTCCTCCTCCAATACCTCAAACTGTGTTACCTCACCCTCCTCCTCCAATACCTCAAACTGTGTTACCTCACCCTCCTCCTCCAATACCTCAAACTGTGTTACCTCACCCCCCTCCTCCAATACCTCAAACTGTGTTACCTCACCCTCCTCCTCCAATACCTCAAACTGTGTTACCTCACCCTCCTCCTCCAATACCTCCCACTGTGTTACCTCACCCCCCTCCTCCAATACCTCAAACTGTGTTACCTCACCCTCCTCCTCCAATACCTCCCACTGTGTTACCTCACCCCCCTCCTCCAATACCTCAAACTGTGTTACCTCACCCTCCTCCTCCAATACCTCAAACTGTGTGACCTAACCCTCCTCCTCCAATACCTCAAACTGTGTTACCTCACCCTCCTCCTCCAATACCTCCCACTGTGTTACCTCACCCTCCTCCTCCAATACCTCAAACTGTGTGACCTAACCCTCCTCCTCCAATACCTCAAACTGTGTTACCTCACCCTCCTCCTCCAATACCTCCCACTGTGTTACCTCACCCTCCTCCTCCAATACCTCAAACTGTGTGACCTCACCCTCCTCCTCCAATACCTCAAACTGTGTTACCTCACCCTCCTCCTCCAATCCCTCCCACTGTGTTACCTCACCCTCCTCCTCCAATACCTCCCACTGTGTTACCTCACCCTCCTCCTCCAAAACCTCCCACTGTGTTACCTCACCCTCCTCCTCCAAAACCTCCCACTGTGTTACCTCATCCTCCTCCTCCAAAACCTCCCACTGTGTTACCTCACCCTCCTCCTCCAAAACCTCCCACTGTGTTACCTCACCCTCCTCCTCCAAAACCTCCCACTGTGTTACCTCACCTGCCTCCTCCAATATCTCCCACTGTGTTACCTCACTCGCCTCCTCCAATCCCTCCCACTGTGTTACCTCACCCTCCTCCTCCAATACCTCCCACTGTGTTACCTCACCCTCCTCCTCCAATTCCTCCCACTGTGTTACCTCACCCTCCTCCTCCAATCCCTCAAACTGTGTTACCTCACCCTCCTCCTCCAATCCCTCAAACTGTGTTACCTCACCCTCCTCCTCCAATACCTCAAACTGTGTTACCTCACCCTCCTCCTCCAATACCTCAAACTGTGTTCCCTCACCCTCCTCCTCCAATACCTCAAACTGTGTTACCTCACCCCCCTCCTCCAATACCTCCCACTGTGTTACCTCACCCCCCTCCTCCAATACCTCAAACTGTGTTACCTCACCTTCCTCCTCCAATACCTCCCACTGTGTTACCTCACCCTCCTCCTCCAATACCTCCCACTGTGTTACCTCACCCTCCTCCTCCAATACCTCAAACTGTGTTACCTCACCCTCCTCCTCCAATACCTCAAACTGTGTTACCTCACCCTCCTCCTCCAATACCTCCCACTGTGTTACCTCACCCTCCTCCTCCAATTCCTCCCACTGTGTTACCTCACCCTCCTCCTCCAATACCTCAAACTGTGTTACCTCACCCTCCTCCTCCAATACCTCAAACTGTGTTACCTCACCCTCCTCCTCCAATACCTCAAACTGTGTTACCTCACCCTCCTCCTCCAATACCTCAAACTGTGTTACCTCACCCCCCTCCTCCAATACCTCCCACTGTGTTACCTCACCCCCCTCCTCCAATACCTCAAACTGTGTTACCTCACCCTCCTCCTCCAATCCCTCCCACTGTGTTACCTCACACTCCTCCTCCAAAACCTCCCACTGTGTTACCTCACCCTCCTCCTCCAATACCTCCCACTGTGTTACCTCACCTTCCTCCTCCAATACCTCAAACTGTGTTACCTCACCCTCCTCCTCCAAAACCTCCCGCTGTGTTACCTCACCTTCCTCCTCCAATACCTCAAACTGTGTTACCTCACCCTCCTCCTCCAATACCTCAAACTGTGTTACCTCACCCTCCTCCTCCAATACCTCAAACTGTGTTACCTCACCCTCCTCCTCCAAAACCTCCCGCTGTGTTACCTCACCTTCCTCCTCCAAAACCTCCCACTGTGTTACCTCACCCTCCTCCTCCAATACCTCCCACTGTGTTACCTCACCCTCCTCCTCCAATACCTCAAACTGTGTTACCTCACCCTCCTCCTCCAATACCTCAAACTGTGTTACCTCACCCTCCTCCTCCAAAACCTCCCACTGTGTTACCTCACCCTCCTCCTCCAATACCTCCCGCTGTGTTACCTCACCTTCCTCCTCCAATACCTCCCACTGTGTTACCTCACCCTCCTCCTCCAATACCTCCCACTGTGTTACCTCACCCTCCTCCTCCAATACCTCAAACTGTGTTACCTCACCCTCCTCCTCCAATACCTCAAACTGTGTTACCTCACCCTCCTCCTCCAATACTTCCCACTGTGTTACCTCACCCTCCTCCTCCAATACCTCCCACTGTGTTACCTCACCCTCCTCCTCCAATACCTCCCACTGTGTTACCTCACCCTCCTCCTCCAATACCTCAAACTGTGTTACCTCACCCTCCTCCTCCAATACCTCCCACTGTGTTACCTCACCCTCCTCCTCCAATACTTCCCACTGTGTTACCTCACCCTCCTCCTTCAATACCTCAAACTGTGTTACCTCACCCTCCTCCTCCAATACCTCCCACTGTGTTACCTCACCCTCCTCCTCCAATACCTCAAACTGTGTTACCTCACCCTCCTCCTCCAATACCTCCCACTGTGTTACCTCACCCTCCTCCTCCAATACCTCCCACTGTGTTACCTCACCCTCCTCCTCCAATACCTCCCACTGTGTTACCTCACCCTCCTCCTCCAATACCTCCCTCTGTGTTACCTCACCCTCCTCCTCCAATACCTCCCACTGTGTTACCTCACCCTCCTCCTCCAATACCTCAAACTGTGTTACCTCACCCTCCTCCTCCAATACCTCAAACTGTGTTACCTCACGCTCCTCCTCCAATACCTCAAACTGTGTTACCTCACCCTCCTCCTCCAATACCTCAAACTGTGTTACCTCACCCGCCTCCTCCAATCCCTCAAACTGTGTTACCTCACCCTCCTCCTCCAATACCTCCCACTGTGTTACCTCACCCTCCTCCTCCAATACCTCCCACTGTGTTACCTCACCCTCCTCCTCCAATACCTCAAACTGTGTTACCTCACCCTCCTCCTCCAATCCCTCAAAATTTGTTACCTCACCCTCCTCCTCCAATACCTCCCACTGTGTTACCTCACCCTCCTCCTCCAATACCTCAAACTGTGTTACCTCACCCGCCTCCTCCAATACCTCAAACTGTGTTACCTCACCCTCCTCCTCCAATACCTCCCACTGTGTTACCTCACCCTCCTCCTCCAATACCTCAATCTGTGTTACCTCACCCTCCTCCTCCAATACCTCCCACTGTGTTACCTCACCCTCCTCCTCCAATACCTCAAACTGTGTTACCTCACCCTCCTCCTCCAATACCTCCCACTGTGTTACCTCACCCTCCTCCTCCAATACCTCAAACTGTGTTACCTCACCCTCCTCCTACAATACCTCCCACTGTGTTACCTCACCCTCCTCCTCCAATACCTCAAACTGTGTTACCTCACCCTCCTCCTCCAATACCTCCCACTGTGTTACCTCACCCTCCTCCTCCAATACCTCAAACTGTGTTACCTCACCCTCCTCCTCCAATACCTCAAACTGTGTTACCTCACCCTCCTCCTCCAATACCTCCCACTGTGTTACCTCACCCGCCTCCTCCAATACCTCAAACTGTGTTACCTCACCCTCCTCCTACAATACCTCAAACTGTGTTACCTCACCCTCCTCCTCCAATACCTCCCACTGTGTTACCTCACCCTCCTCCTCCAATACCTCAAACTGTGTTACCTCACCCTCCTCCTCCAATACCTCCCACTGTGTTACCTCACCCTCCTCCTCCAATACCTCAAACTGTGTTACCTCACCCTCCTCCTCCAAAACCTCCCACTGTGTTACCTCACCCTCCTCCTCCAATACCTCCCGCTGTGTTACCTCACCTTCCTCCTCCAATACCTCCCACTGTGTTACCTCACCCTCCTCCTCCAATACCTCCCACTGTGTTACCTCACCCTCCTCCTCCAATACCTCAAACTGTGTTACCTCACCCTCCTCCTCCAATACCTCAAACTGTGTTACCTCACCCTCCTCCTCCAATACTTCCCACTGTGTTACCTCACCCTCCTCCTCCAATACCTCCCACTGTGTTACCTCACCCTCCTCCTCCAATACCTCCCACTGTGTTACCTCACCCTCCTCCTCCAATACCTCAAACTGTGTTACCTCACCCTCCTCCTCCAATACCTCCCACTGTGTTACCTCACCCTCCTCCTCCAATACTTCCCACTGTGTTACCTCACCCTCCTCCTCCAATACCTCAAACTGTGTTACCTCACCCTCCTCCTCCAATACCTCCCACTGTGTTACCTCACCCTCCTCCTCCAATACCTCCCACTGTGTTACCTCACCCTCCTCCTCCAATACCTCCCACTGTGTTACCTCACCCTCCTCCTCCAATACCTCCCACTGTGTTACCTCACCCTCCTCCTCCAATACCTCCCTCTGTGTTACCTCACCCTCCTCCTCCAATACCTCCCACTGTGTTACCTCACCCTCCTCCTCCAATACCTCAAACTGTGTTACCTCACCCTCCTCCTCCAATACCTCAAACTGTGTTACCTCACCCTCCTCCTCCAATACCTCAAACTGTGTTACCTCACCCTCCTCCTCCAATACCTCAAACTGTGTTACCTCACCCGCCTCCTCCAATCCCTCAAACTGTGTTACCTCACCCTCCTCCTCCAATACCTACCACTGTGTTACCTCACCCTCCTCCTCCAATACCTCCCACTGTGTTACCTCACCCTCCTCCTCCAATATCTCAAACTGTGTTACCTCACCCTCCTCCTACAATACCTCAAACTTTGTTACCTCACCCTCCTCCTCCAATACCTCCCACTGTGTTACCTCACCCTCCTCCTCCAATACCTCAAACTGTGTTACCTCACCCGCCTCCTCCAATACCTCAAACTGTGTTACCTCACCCTCCTCCTCCAATACCTCCCACTGTGTTACCTCACCCTCCTCCTCCAATACCTCAAACTGTGTTACCTCACCCTCCTCCTCCAATACCTCCCACTGTGTTAGCTCACCCTCCTCCTCCAATACCTCAAACTGTGTTACCTCACCCTCCTCCTCCAATACCTCCCACTGTGTTACCTCACCCTCCTCCTCCAATACCTCAAACTGTGTTACCTCACCCTCCTCCTACAATACCTCAAACTGTGTTACCTCACCCTCCTCCTCCAATACCTCCCACTGTGTTACCTCACCCGCCTCCTCCAATACCTCAAACTGTGTTACCTCACCCTCCTCCTACAATACCTCAAACTGTGTTACCTCACCCGCCTCCTCCAATACCTCAAACTGTGTTACCTCACCCTCCGCCTCCAATACCTCAAACTGTGTTACCTAACCCTCCTCCTCCAATACCTCAAACTGTGTTACCTCACCCTCCGCCTCCAATACCTCAAACTGTGTTACCTCACCCTCCTCCTCCAATACCTCAAACTATGTTACCTCACCCTCCTCCTCCAATACCTCCCACTGTGTTACCTCACCCGCCTCCTCCAATACCTCCCACTGTGTTACCTCACCCTCCTCCTCCAATACCTCAAACTGTGTTACCTCACCCTCCTCCTCCAATACCTCCCACTGTGTTACCTCACCCTCCTCCTCCAATACCTCCCACTGTGTTACCTCACCCTCCTCCTCCAATCCCTCAAACTGTGTTACCTCACCCTCCTCCTCCAATACCTCAAACTGTGTTACCTCACCCTCCTCCTCCAATACTTCCCACTGTGTTACCTCACCCTCCTCCTCCAATACCTCCCACTGTGTTACCTCACCCTCCTCCTCCAATACCTCAAACTGTGTTACCTCACCCTCCTCCTCCAATACTTCCCACTGTGTTACCTCACCCTCCTCCTCCAATACCTCCCACTGTGTTACCTCACCCTCCTCCTCCAATACCTCAAACTGTGTTAACTCACCCGCCTCCTCCAATACCTCAAACTGTGTTACCTCACCCTCCTCCTCCAATACTTCCCACTGTGTTACCTCACCCTCCTCCTCCAATACCTCCCACTGTGTTACCTCACCCTCCTCCTCCAATACCTCAAACTGTGTTACCTCACCCTCCTCCTCCAATACTTCCCACTGTGTTACCTCACCCTCCTCCTCCAATACCTCCCACTGTATTACCTCACCCTCCTCCTCCAATACCTCAAACTGTGTTAACTCACCCTCCTCCTCCAATACCTCCCACTGTGTTACCTCACCCTCCTCCTCCAATACCTCAAACTGTGTTACCTCACCCTCCTCCTCCAATACTTCCCACTGTGTTACCTCACCCTCCTCCTCCAATACCTCAAACTGTGTTACCTCACCCGCCTCCTCCAATACCTCAAACTTTGTTACCTCACCCTCCTCCTCCAATACCTCAAACTGTGTTACCTCACCCTCCTCCTCCAATACCTCCCACTGTGTTACCTCACCCTCCACCTCCAATACCTCAAACTGTGTTACCTCACCCTCCTCCTCCAATACCTCAAACTGTGTTACCTCACCCTCCTCCTCCAATACCTCAAACTGTGTTACCTCACCCTCCTCCTCCAATACCTCAAACTGTGTTACCTCACCCTCCTCCTCCAATACCTCAAACTGTGTTACCTCACCCTCCTCCTCCAATACCTCCCACTGTGTTACCTCACCCTCCTCCTCCAAAACCTCCCACTGTGTTACCTCACCCTCCGCCTCCAATACCTCCCACTGTGTTACCTCACCCTCCTCCTCCAATACTTCCCACTGTGTTACCTCACCCTCCTCCTCCAATACCTCCCACTGTGTTACCTCACCCTCCTCCTCCAATACCTCCCTCTGTGTTACCTCACCCTCCTCCTCCAATACCTCAAACTGTGTTACCTCACCCTCCTCCTCCAATACCTCCCTCTGTGTTACCTCACCCTCCTCCTCCAATACCTCAAACTGTGTTACCTCACCCTCCTCCTCCAATACCTCCCACTGTGTTACCTCACCCTCCTCCTCCAATACCTCCCACTGTGTTACCTCACCCTCCTCCTCCAATACCTCAAACTGTGTTACCTCACCCTCCTCCTCCAATACCTCCCACTGTGTTACCTCACCCTCCTCCTCCAATACCTCAAACTGTGTTACCTCACCCTCCTCCTCCAATACCTCCCACTGTGTTACCTCACCCTCCTCCTCCAATACCTCAAACTGTGTTACCTCACCCTCCTCCTCCAATACCTCCCACTGTGTTACCTCACCCTCCTCCTCCAATACCTCAAACTGTGTTACCTCACCCGCCTCCTCCAATACCTCCCACTGTGTTACCTCACCCTCCTCCTCCAATACCTCAAACTGTGTTACCTCACCCTCCTCCTCCAATACCTCAAACTGTTTTACCTCATCCTCCGCCTCCAATAACCTCCCACTGTGTTACCTCACCCTCCTCCTCCAATACCTCAAACTGTGTTACCTCACCCTCCTCCTCCAATACCTCAAACTGTGTTACCTCACCCTCCTCCTCCAATACCTCAAACTGTGTTACCTCACCCTCCTCCTCCAATACCTCAAACTGTGTTACCTCACCCTCCTCCTCCAATACCTCCCACTGTGTTACCTCACCCTCCTCCTCCAAAACCTCCCACTGTGTTACCTCACCCTCCGCCTCCAATACCTCCCACTGTGTTACCTCACCCTCCTCCTCCAATACTTCCCACTGTGTTACCTCACCCTCCTCCTCCAATACCTCCCACTGTGTTACCTCACCCTCCTCCTCCAATACCTCCCTCTGTGTTACCTCACCCTCCTCCTCCAATACCTCAAACTGTGTTACCTCACCCTCCTCCTCCAATACCTCCCTCTGTGTTACCTCACCCTCCTCCTCCAATACCTCAAACTGTGTTACCTCACCCTCCTCCTCCAATACCTCCCACTGTGTTACCTCACCCTCCTCCTCCAATACCTCCCACTGTGTTACCTCACCCTCCTCCTCCAATACCTCAAACTGTGTTACCTCACCCTCCTCCTCCAATACCTCCCACTGTGTTACCTCACCCTCCTCCTCCAATACCTCAAACTGTGTTACCTCACCCTCCTCCTCCAATACCTCCCACTGTGTTACCTCACCCTCCTCCTCCAATACCTCAAACTGTGTTACCTCACCCTCCTCCTCCAATACCTCCCACTGTGTTACCTCACCCTCCTCCTCCAATACCTCAAACTGTGTTACCTCACCCGCCTCCTCCAATACCTCCCACTGTGTTACCTCACCCTCCTCCTCCAATACCTCAAACTGTGTTACCTCACCCTCCTCCTCCAATACCTCAAACTGTTTTACCTCATCCTCCGCCTCCAATAACCTCCCACTGTGTTACCTCACCCTCCTCCTCCAATACCTCCCACTGTGTTACCTCACCCTCCTCCTCCAATACCTCAAACTGTGTTACCTCACCCTCCTCCTCCAATACCTCCCACTGTGTTACCTCACCCTCCTCCTCCAATACCTCCCACTGTGTTACCTCACCCGCCTCCTCCAATACCTCAAACTTTGTTACCTCACCCTCCTCCTCCAATACCTCAAACTGTGTTACCTCACCCTCCTCCTCCAATACCTCCCACTGTGTTACCTCACCCGCCTCCTCCAATACCTCAAACTGTGTTACCTCACCCTCCTCCTCCAATACCTCAAACTGTGTTACCTCACCCTCCTCCTCCAATACCTCAAACTGTGTTACCTCACCCTCCTCCTCCAATAACCTCCCACTGTGTTACCTCACCCTCCTCCTCCAATACCTCAAACTGTGTTACCTCACCCTCCTCCTCCAATCCCTCAAACTGTGTTACCTCACCCGCCTCCTCCAATACCTCAAACTGTGTTACCTCACCCGCCTCCTCCAATACCTCAAACTGTGTTACCTCACCCTCCTCCTCCAATACCTCCCACTGTGTTACCTCACCCTCCTCCTCCAATACCTCAAACTGTGTTACCTCACCCTCCTCCTCCAATACCTCAAACTGTGTTACCTTACCCTCCTCCTCCAATACCTCCCGCTGTGTTACCTCACCCTCCTCCTCCAATACCTCAAACTGTGTTACCTCACCCTCCTCCTCCAATACCTCAAACTGTGTTACCTCACCCTCCTCCTCCAATACCTCCCACTGTGTTACCTCACCCTCCTCCTCCAATACCTCCCACTGTGTTACCTCACCCTCCTCCTCCAATACCTCCCACTGTGTTACCTCACCCTCCTCCTCCAATACCTCCCACTGTGTTACCTCACCCTCCTCCTCCAATACCTCCCACTGTGTTACCTCACCCTCCTCCTCCAATACCTCCCACTGTGTTACCTCACCCTCCTCCTCCAATACCTCAAACTGTGTTACCTCACCCTCCTCCTCCAATACCTCCCACTGTGTTACCTCACCCTCCTCCTCCAATAGCTCAAACTGTGTTACCTCACCCTCCTCCTCCAATACCTCAAACTGTGTTACCTCACCCTCCTCCTCCAATACCTCCCACTGTGTTACCTCACCCTCCACCTCCAATACCTCAAACTGTGTTACCTCACCCTCCTCCTCCAATACTTCCCACTGTGTTACCTCACCCTCCTCCTCCAATACCTCAAACTGTGTTACCTCACCCTCCTCCTCCAATACCTCAAACTGTGTTACCTCACCCTCCTCCTCCAATACCTCCCTCTGTGTTACCTCACCCTCCTCCTCACCCTCCTCCTCCAATACCTCAAACTGTGTTACCTCACCCTCCTCCTCCAATACATCAAACTGTGTTACCTCACCCTCCTCCTCCTATACCTCAAACTGTGTTACCTCACCCTCCTCCTCCAATACCTCCCACTGTGTTACCTCACCCTCCTCCTCCAATACCTCCCACTGTGTTACCTCACCCTCCTCCTCCAATACCTCCCACTGTGTTACCTCACACTCCTCCTCCAATACCTCAAACTGTGTTACCTCACCCTCCTCCTCCAATACCTCCCACTGTGTTACCTCACCCTCCTCCTCCAATACCTCCCACTGTGTTACCTCACCCTCCTCCTCCAATACCTCAAACTGTGTTACCTCACCATCCTCCTCCAATACCTCCCACTGTGTTACCTCACCCTCCTCCTCCAATACCTCCCACTGTGTTACCTCACCCTCCTCCTCCAATACTTCCCACTGTGTTACCTCACCCTCCTCCTCCAATACCTCAAACTGTGTTACCTCACCCTCCTCCTCCAATACCTCAAACTGTGTTACCTCACCCTCCTCCTCCAATACCTCCCACTGTGTTACCTCACCCTCCTCCTCCAGTACGTCCCACTGTGTTACCTCAACCTCCTCCTCCAATACCTCAAACTGTGTTACCTCACCCTCCTCCTCCAATACCTCAAACTGTGTTACCTCACCCGCCTCCTCCAATCCCTCAAACTGTGTTACCTCACCCTCCTCCTCCAATACCTCAAACTGTGTTACCTCACCCTCCTCCTCCAATCCCTCAAACTGTGTTACCTCACCCTCCTCCTCCAATACTTCCCACTGTGTTACCTCACCCTCCTCCTCCAATACCTCCCACTGTGTTACCTCACCCTCATCCTCCAATACCTCCCACTGTGTTACCTCACCCTCCTCCTCCAATACTTCCCACTGTGTTACCTCACCCTCCTCCTCCAATACCTCCCACTGTGTTACCTCACCCTCCTCCTCCAATAACCTCCCTCTGTGTTACCTCACCCTCCTCCTCCAATACCTCCCACTGTGTTACCTCACCCTCCTCCTCCAATACCTCAAACTGTGTTACCTCACACTCCTCCTCCAATACCTCCCACTGTGTTACCCCACCCTCCTCCTCCAATACCTCAAACTGTGTTACATCACCCTCCTCCTCCAATACCTCCCACTGTGTTACCTCACCCTCCTCCTCCAATACCTCCCACTGTGTTACCTCACCCTCCTCCTCCAATACCTCAAACTGTGTTACCTCACCCTCCTCCTCCAATACCTCCCACTGTGTTACCCCACCCTCCTCCTCCAATACCTCAAACTGTGTTACCTCACCCTCCTCCTCCAATACCTCCCACTGTGTTACCTCACCCTCCTCCTCCAATACCTCAAACTGTGTTACCTCACCCTCCTCCTCCAATACCTCCCACTGTGTTACCTCACCCTCCTCCTCCAATACCTCCCACTGTGTTACCTCACCCTCCTCCTCCAATACCTCCCACTGTGTTACCTCACCCTCCTCCTCCAATACCTCAAACTGTGTTACCTCACCCTCCTCCTCCAATACCTCAAACTGTGTTACCTCACCCTCCTCCTCCAATCCCTCAAACTGTGTTACCTCACCCTCCTCCTCCAATACCTCAAACTGTGTTACCTCACCCTCCTCCTCCAATACATCAAACTGTGTTACCTCACCCTCCTCCTCCAATACCTCCCACTGTGTTACCTCACCCTCCTCCTCCAATACCTCAAACTGTGTTACCTCACCCTCCTCCTCCAATACCTCCCACTGTGTTACCTCACCCTCCTCCTCCAATACCTCCCACTGTGTTACCTCACCCTCCTCCTCCAATACCTCCCACTGTGTTACCTTCTCCGCCTCCTCCAATACCTCAAACTGTGTTACCTCACTCCCTCCTCCAATACCTCAAACTGTGTTACCTCACCCTCCTCCTCCAATACCTCCCACTGTGTTACCTCACCCTCCTCCTCCAATACCTCCCACTGTGTTACCTCACCCTCCTCCTCCAATACCTCAAACTGTGTTACCTCACCCTCCTCCTCCAATACCTCCCGCTGTGTTACCTCACCCTCCTCCTCCAATACCTCAAACTGTGTTACCTCACCCTCCTCCTCCAATACCTCAAACTGTGATACCTCACCCTCCTCCTCCAATACCTCCCACTGTGTTACCTCACCCGCCTCCTCCAATACCTCAAACTGTGTTACCTCACCCTCCTCCTCCAATACCTCCCACTGTGTTACCTCACCCTCCTCCTCCAATACCTCAAACTGTGATACCTCACCCTCCTCCTCCATTACCTCCCACTGTGTTACCTCACCCTCCTCCTCCAATCCCTCAAACTGTGATACCTCACCCTCCTCCTCCATTACCTCCCACTGTGTTACCTCACCCTCCTCCTCCAATCCCTCAAACTGTGTTACCCCACCCTCCTCCTCCAATACTTCCCACTGTGTTACCTCACCCTCCTCCTCCAATACCTCCCACTGTGTTACCTCACCCTCCTCCTCAAATACCTCCCACTGTGTTACCTCACCCTCCACCTCCAATAATTCCCACTGTGTTACCTCACCCTCCTCCTCCAATACCTCCAACTTTGTTACTTCCCCTTCCTCCATCAATACCTCACACTGTGTTACCTCACCCTCCTCCTCCAATACCTCAAACTGTGTTACCTCACCCTCCTCCTCCAATACCTCCCACTGTGTTACCTCACCCTCCTCCTCCAATACCTCAAACTGTGTTACCTCACCCTCCTCCTCCAATACCTGCCACTGTGTTACCTCACCCTCCTCCTCCAATACCTCAAACTGTGTTACCTCACCCTCCTCCTCCAATACCTCAAACTGTGTTACCTCACCCTCCTCCTCCAATACCTCCCACTGTGTTACCTCACCCTCCTCCTCCAATACCTCCCACTGTGTTACCTCACCCTCCTCCTC
This sequence comes from Heptranchias perlo, assembly GCF_035084215.1. Lineage (NCBI taxonomy): Eukaryota > Metazoa > Chordata > Chondrichthyes > Hexanchiformes > Hexanchidae > Heptranchias > Heptranchias perlo. Next base: position 33,992 of record NW_027139044.1, on the reverse strand, counting down.
CAATACCTCCCACTGTGTTACCTCACCCTCCTCCTCCAATACCTCCCACTGTGTTACCTCACCCTCCTCCTCCAATACCTCAAACTGTGTTACCTCACCCTCCTTCTCCAATACCTCCCACTGTGTTACCTCACCCTCCTCCTCCAATACCTCAAACTGTGTTACCTCACCCTCCTCCTTCAATACCTCAAACTGTGTTACCTCACCCTCCTCCTCCAATACCTCCCAGTGTGTTACCTCACCCTCCTCCTCCAATACCTCCCACTGTGTTACCTCACCCTCCTCCTCCAATACCTCAAACTGTGTTACCTCACCCTCCTCCTCCAATACCTCCCACTGTGTTACCACACCCTCCTCCTCCAATACCTCAAACTGTGTTACCTCACCCTCCTCCTTCAATACCTCAAACTGTGTTACCTCACCCTCCTCCTCCAATACCTCAAACTGTGTTACCTCACCCTCCTTCTCCAATACATCAAACTGTGTTACCTCACCCTCCTCCTCCAATACCTCCCAATGTGTTACCTCACCCTCCTCCTCCAATACCTCAAACTGTGTTACCTCACCCTCCTCCTTCAATACCTCAAACTGTGTTACCTCACCCTCCTCCTCCAATACCTCCTACTGTGTTACCTCACCCTCCTCCTCCAATACCTCAAACTGTGTTACCTCACCCTCCTCCTCCAATACCTCCCAATGTGTCACCTTATCCTCCTCCTCCAATACCTCAAACTGTGTTACCTCACCCTCCTCCTCAAATACCTCCCACTGTGTTACCTCACCCTCCTCCTCCAATACCTCAAACTGTGTTACCTCACCCTCCTCCTCCAATACCTCAAATTGTGTTACCTCACCCTCCTCCTCCAATACCTCAAACTGTGTTACCTCACCCTCCTCCTCCAATACCTCACACTGTGTTACCTCACCCTCCTCCTCCAATCCCTCAAACTGTGTTACCTCACCCTCCTCCTCCAATACCTCAAACTGTGTTACCTCACCCTCCTCCTCCAATACCTCAAACTGTGTTACCTCACCCTCCTCCTCAAATACCTCCCACTGTGTTACCTCACCCACCTCCTCCAATACCTCAAACTGTGATACCTCACCCTCCTCCTCCAATCCCTCAAACTGTGTTACCTCACCCTCCTCCTCCAATACCTCCCACTGTGTTACCTCACCCTCCTCCTCCAATACCTCCCAGTGTGTTACCTCACCCTCCTCCTCCAATACCTCCCACTGTGTTACCTCACCCTCCTCCTCCAATACCTCAAACTGTGTTACCTCACCCTCCTCCTCCAATACCTCAAACTGTGTTACCTCACCCTCCTCCTCCAATACCTCAAACTGTGTTACCTCACCCTCCTCCTCCAATACCTCCCACTGTGTTACCTCACCCTCCTCCTCCAATACCTCAAACTGTGTTACCTCACCCTCCTCCTCCAATACCTCAAACTGTGTTACCTCACCCTCCTCCTCCAATACCTCCCACTGTGTTACCTCACCCTCCTCGTCCAATCCCTCAAACTGTGTTACCTCACCCTCCTCCTCCAATACCTCAAACTGTGTTACCTCACCCTCCTCCTCCAATAACTCCCACTGTGTTACCTCACCCTCCTCCTCCAATCCCTCAAACTGTGTTACCTCACCCTCCTCCTCCAATACCTCAAACTGTGTTACCTCAACCACCTCCTCCAATACCTCAAACTGTTTTACCTCACCCTCCTCCTCCAATACCTCAAACTGTGTTACCTCACCCTCTTCCTCCAATACCTCAAACTGTGTTACCTCACCCTCCGCCTCCAATACCTCAAACTGTGTTACCTCACCCTCCTCCTCCAATACCTCAAACTGTGTTACCTCACCCTCCGCCTCCAATACCTCAAACTGTGTTACCTCACCCTCCTCCTCCAATACCTCCCACTGTGTTACCTCACCCTCCTCCTCCAATACCTCAAACTGTGTTACCTCACCCTCCTCCTCCAATACCTCAAACTGTGTTACCTCACCCTCCGCCTCCAATACCTCAAACTGTGTTACCTCACCCTCCTCCTCCAATACCTCAAACTGTGTTACCTCACCCTCCGCCTCCAATACCTCAAACTGTGTTACCTCACCCTCCTCCTCCAATACCTCCCACTGTGTTACCTCACCCTCCTCCTCCAATACCTCAAACTGTGTTACCTCACCCTCCTCCTCCAATACCTCAAACTGTGTTACCTCACCCTCCGCCTCCAATACCTCAAACTGTGTTACCTCACCCTCCGCCTCCAATACCTCAAACTGTGTTACCTCACCCTCCGCCTCCAATACCTCAAACTGTGTTACCTCACCCTCCTCCTCCAATACCTCAAACTGTGTTACCTCACCCTCCGCCTCCAATACCTCAAACTGTGTTACCTCACCCTCCTCCTCCAATACCTCAAACTATGTTACCTCACCCTCCTCCTCCAATACCTCAAACTGTGTTACCTCACCCTCCTCCTCCAATACCTCAAACTGTGTTACCTCACCCTCCGCCTCCAATACCTCAAACTATGTTACCTCACTCTCCTCCTCCAATACCTCAAACTGTGTTACCTCACCCTCCTCCTCCAATACCTCAAACTGTGTTACCTCACCCTCCGCCTCCAATACCTCAAACTATGTTACCTCACCCTCCTCCTTCAATACCTCAAACTGTGTTACCTCACCCTCCGCCTCCAATACCTCAAACTGTGTTACCTCACCCTCCTCCTCCAATACCTCAAACTATGTTACCTCACCCTCCTCCTCCAATACCTCCCACTGTGTTACCTCACCCTCCTCCTCCAATACCTCAAACTGTGTTACCTCACCCTCCTCCTTCAATACCTCAAACTGTGTTACCTCACCCTCCTCCTCCAATACCTCAAACTGTGTTACCTCACCCTCCGCCTCCAATACCTCAAACTGTGTTACCTCACCCTCCTCCTTCAATACCTCAAACTGTGTTACCTCACCCTCCTCCTCCAATACCTCAAACTGTGTTACCTCACCCTCCGCCTCCAATACCTCAAACTGTGTTACCTCACCCTCCTCCTCCAATACCTCAAACTATGTTACCTCACCCTCCTCCTCCAATACCTCAAACTGTGTTACCTCACCCTCCGCCTCCAATACCTCAAACTGTGTTACCTCACCCTCCTCCTCCAATACCTCAAACTATGTTACCTCACCCTCCTCCTCCAATACCTCAAACTGTGTTACCTCACCCTCCTCCTCCAATACCTCAAACTGTGTTACCTCACCCTCCGCCTCCAATACCTCAAACTATGTTACCTCACCCTCCTCCTTCAATACCTCAAACTGTGTTACCTCACCCTCCGCCTCCAATACCTCAAACTGTGTTACCTCACCCTCTTCCTCCAATACCTCAAACTGTGTTACCTCACCCTCCGCCTCTAATACCTCAAACTGTGTTACCTCACCCTCCTCCTCCAATACCTCAAACTGTGTTACCTCACCCTCCGCCTCCAATACCTCAAACTGTGTTACCTCACCCTCCTCCTCCAATACCTCCCACTGTGTTACCTCACCCTCCTCCTCCAATACCTCAAACTGTGTTACCTCACCCTCCTCCTCCAATACCTCAAACTGTGTTACCTCACCCTCCGCCTCCAATACCTCAAACTGTGTTACCTCACCCTCCTCCTCCAATACCTCAAACTGTGTTACCTCACCCTCCGCCTCCAATACCTCAAACTGTGTTACCTCACCCTCCTCCTCCAATACCTCCCACTGTGTTACCTCACCCTCCTCCTCCAATACCTCAAACTGTGTTACCTCACCCTCCTCCTCCAATACCTCAAACTGTGTTACCTCACCCTCCGCCTCCAATACCTCAAACTGTGTTACCTCACCCTCCTCCTCCAATACCTCAAACTGTGTTACCTCACCCTCCGCCTCCAATACCTCAAACTGTGTTACCTCACCCTCCTCCTCCAATACCTCAAACTATGTTACCTCACCCTCCTCCTCCAATACCTCAAACTGTGTTACCTCACCCTCCTCCTCCAATACCTCAAACTGTGTTACCTCACCCTCCGCCTCCAATACCTCAAACTATGTTACCTCACCCTCCTCCTTCAATACCTCAAACTGTGTTACCTCACCCTCCGCCTCCAATACCTCAAACTGTGTTACCTCACCCTCCTCCTCCAATACCTCAAACTATGTTACCTCACCCTCCTCCTCCAATACCTCAAACTGTGTTACCTCACCCTCCTCCTCCAATACCTCAAACTGTGTTACCTCACCCTCCGCCTCCAATACCTCAAACTATGTTACCTCACCCTCCTCCTTCAATACCTCAAACTGTGTTACCTCACCCTCCGCCTCCAATACCTCAAACTGTGTTACCTCACCCTCCGCCTCCAATACCTCAAACTGTGTTACCTCACCCTCCTCCTCCAATACCTCAAACTATGTTACCTCACCCTCCTCCTCCAATACCTCAAACTGTGTTACCTCACCCTCCGCCTCCAATACCTCAAACTGTGTTACCTCACCCTCCTCCTCCAATACCTCAAACTATGTTACCTCACCCTCCTCCTCCAATACCTCAAACTGTGTTACCTCACCCTCCGCCTCCAATACCTCAAACTATGTTACCTCACCCTCCTCCTTCAATACCTCAAACTGTGTTACCTCACCCTCCGCCTCCAATACCTCAAAGTGTGTTACCTCACCCTCCGCCTCCAATACCTCAAACTGTGTTACCTCACCCTCCTCCTCCAATACCTCAAACTATGTTACCTCACCCTCCTCCTCCAATACCTCAAACTGTGTTACCTCACCCTCCTCCTCCAATACCTCAAACTGTGTTACCTCACCCTCCGCCTCCAATACCTCAAACTATGTTACCTCACCCTCCTCCTTCAATACCTCAAACTGTGCCCCGTCACCTACTCCCACTTTGGTAACACCTCCCATTCCCCCTTCACTAACACCCCCTCATTCCCCCCTCCACTAACACCCCCTCATTCCCCCCTCCACTAACACCCCCTCATTCCCCCCTCCACTAACACCCCCTCACATTCCCCCTTCACTAACACCCCCTCATTCCCCCCTCCACTAACACCCCCTCATTCCCCCCTCCACTAACACCCCCTCACATTCCCCCCTCCACTAACACCCCCTCATTCCCCCCTCCACTAACACCCCCTCATTCCCCCTCCACTAACACCCCCTCACATTCCTCCTCCACTAACACCCCCTCACATTCCCCCTCCACTAACACCCCCTCACATTCCCCCTCCACTAACACCCCCTCACATTCCCCCTCCACTAACACCCCCTCACATTCCTCCTCCACTAACACCCCCTCACATTCCCCCTCCACTAACACCCCCTCACATTCCTCCTCCACTAACACCCCCTCACATTCCCCCCTCCACTAACACCCCCTCATTCCCCCTCCACTAACACCTCCTCACATTCCCCCTCCACTAACACCCCCTCATTCCCCACTCCACTAACACCCCCTCATTCCCCCTCCACTAACACCCCCTCATTCCCCCTCCACTAACACCCCCTCACATTCCCCCCTCCACTAACACCCCCTCATTCCCCCTCCACTAACACCCCCTCACATTCCCCCCTCCACTAACACCCCCTCATTCCCCCCTCCACTAACACCCCCTCATTCCCCCCTCCACTAACACCCCCTCACATTCCTCCTCCACTAACACCCCCTCATTCCCCCTCCACTAACACCCCCTCATTCCCCCTCCACTAACACCCCCTCACATTCCCCCCTCCACTAACACCCCCTCATTCCCCCTCCACTAACACCCCCTCACATTCCCCCTCCACTAACACCCCCTCATTCCCCCCTCCACTAACACCCCCTCACATTCCCCCCTCCACTAACACCCCCTCATTCCCCCTCCACTAACACCCCCTCATTCCCCCCTCCACTAACACCCCCTCACATTCCCCCTCCACTAACACCCCCTCACATTCTCCCCTCCAGTCACTTACAACCTGGTAAAATGCGGGAATCTAATCGAGGGGTTCGGGGGGTTTATATACAGAATAACAGATACCCGGGAGTGAGTTACAGGCTGGAATCTGATCGAGGGGTTCAGGGGGTTTATACATAGAATAACAGACACCTGGGAGTGAGTTACAGGCTGGTATCTAATCGAGGGGTTCGGGGGATTTATATATAGAATAACAGACACCTGGGAGTGAGTAACAGGCTGGAATCTAATCGAGGGGTTCGGGGGGTTTATATATAGAATAACAGATACCCGGGAGTGAGTTACAGACTGGAATCTAATCGAGGGGTTCGGGGGATTTATATATAGAATAACAGATACCCGGGAGTGAGTTACAGACTGGAATCTAATCGAGGGGTTCGGGGGGTTTATATATAGAATAACAGACACCCGGGAGTGAGTAACAGGCTGGAATCTAATCGAGGGGTTCGGGGGGTTTATATATAGAATAACAGATACCCGGGAGTGAGTTACAGATTGGAATCTAATCGATGGGTTCGGGGGGTTTATATTTCGAATAACAGATACCCGGGAGTGAGTTACAGACTGGAATCTAATCGATGGGTTCGGGGGGTTTATATATAGAATAACAGATACCCGGGAGTGAGTTACAGACTGGAATCTAATCGAGGGGTTCGGGGGGTTTATATCTCGAATTTTACACTTCAGGAGTATTGCTTTGCCGGTGAGTGTGTTGGGATGTCCTGAGCTGGTCAATATTAATGCCATTTCCTGCTTTCTTTCTCTTTCTCTGCCGTCGTCCAACACAAACCTCCAGAGTGAGGACGACAGGCTCCAGGTCCTCGTACGTTATCTTCACAGCTGAGGCCGCCATCTTGGCGTGTTCCTGGCTGTCGGCAACGATTCCGCAGATGATTTGTCCCACACAGGTCACCTGTACAGGAAAGGAGAGAGTGTGAAAGGCAAGGAGTGAGAGCAGAGGGAGCCAGAGCTCTCGGAGTTTGTGTGTGTTCTCGGTCCAGTCGGACCTGGTGATGACCCTTCGCCACTGATGGGACTCACAGTCCAGTGTCCCAGCGTCAAAGCCCAGCAGGTGTCCCCTCACTGGTCTCAGGTAAATGAGGCCCAATAGTGGGTGTCCCCAGGGAGCTCAGCAGTGAAGAGGGGTTCAATTTAGGGTAGGTCCTGGGAGAGGGATGGGACGATCAGGAGCGGGGACGATCGGGGGGTGGGGGGGGAATCAGGAAGGAGGACCGATCGGTGGGGGGTGATCGGGAGGGGGCCGATTGGGGGGGGTGATTGGGAGGGGGCCGATCGGGAGGGTGGGGTGGTGATTGGGTGGGGGCCGATTGGGGGGGTGATTGGGAGGGGGGCCGATCGGTGGGGAGTGAGGGTGATCGGGAGGGGGCTGATTGGGGGGGTGATTGGGAGGGGGCCGATCGGGAGGGGGGGTGATTGGGAGGGGGACCGATCGGTGGGGGGACAATCGGGTGGGGTGGGGGTGATGGGGAGGGGACCGATTGGGGGGGTGATTGGGAGGGGGGCCAATTGAGAGTGAGGGGGGGATTGGGAGGGGGACCGATCGGGGTGGGTGATCGGGTGGGGGTTGGGTCCGACCAGGAGCCAGCAATGGTGCTCGGCACTGCACCGGTATCTGGAAACGACCTCCTGAATCTCCCGACTCCACATTCAGCAAAGGATTTTATCAACAAAATCGCCTTTTTGGTGGGGGCCTGGGGCGGGCACTTTAAACCCCAATGATAAGGCCGCACGTAGGCCTGGTTTTCCTGAAAGCAGCCGGCAAATTCAGCCTAATTTTGCAAAGGGGTCCTCAAGCAAGCGATAGGCCCCCTATTTGCATCGGCAAAGACCCGGCCACGATAACCAGCGGGGTTTAAAGTGCCCGCCCCAGGCCCCCACCAAAAAGGCGAGTTTGTTGATAAAATCCTTTGCTGAATGTGGAGTCGGGAGATTCAGTAGGTCTTTTCCAGATACCGGTGCAGTGCCGAGCACCATTGCTGGCTCCTGGTCGGCCCCCCACCTGATTACCCCACTTCCCGATCACCCCCACCCCCCCCACCGATTGTCCCCTCTCCCGATCGGCCCCCCTTCCTGATCACCCCACTCCCGTTTTGTGCCTGAAAAATGTGTCAGGCGCCATCAAATTTTTAGGCCATTGTCTCTCGTGGCTGTACAGAGGAACAGGATGAGGCCATTCGGCCCCTCGAGCCTGCTCCATTATTCAATTAGATCATGGCTGATCTGTTTCTCAACTCCATTTTCCCAGCTTTGCTCCATGTCCCTGATTCCCTCTCCAGACAAAAAACAATCAATTTCAGTCTTGAAAGCTCCAATTATCCCAGAATCCACAGTCTTTTTGGGGGGAGAGCTCCAGATTTCTTTTACACTTTGGAGTTGGCCTGTCCACTGTTTATTTTTGATTCTATGGGATGATTTCACAAACCCACACTCCCAGGGCAGAGCTACACCCATTGGGAGGGGTCGCACTCTCAACCCCGAGTCAGGAGGTCGTGGGTTCAAATCCCACTCCAGAGACTTGAGCACAAAATCTCGGCTGACACTCCGATGGTGTACTGAGGGAGTGCTGCACTGCCGGAGGTGTCGCCTTTCGGAAGAGACGTTAAACCCAGGACTCGTCTGCTCTCTCAGGTAAGAGATCCCATGACATTATTCGAAGAAGAGCAGGGGAGTTTTCCTGGTGTCCTGGACAATATTTATCCCTCAACCAAAACCTAAAACAGATTATCTGGTCATTATCTCATTGCTGTTTGTGGGATCTTGCTGTGCGCTAATTGGCTGCCATGTTTCATCCATTGCAACCGTGACAACGCTTCAAAAAGTATTTCATTGGCTGTAAAGCACTTTGGGACGTCCTGAGGTGGTGGGAGGAGCTATATAAATGCGAGACTTTCCTTCTTTAAGGCTACAATAGTCCATCCTGGATTCTCCGACTCACGTTCCCATCAATGAAAGAGATCACAGAGTCACCTCTGATGGGTTTTCCAGTCTGATGGTGGGATTGATTAAAGGAGCAGTGTTTACCTCACTTTCACACAGAATCTCCTCCTCGTCTCCAATCATCTGGACTATGTTTTTCCCAGGAACATCCTGAGCTGTGATGACATCAAACACCCCAGGCCGCTCCCGTGCCTCTGCTGTATCGATTGACCTGGATCACGGTGTCAAGTAAACATGGAGTCAGCGTGTGGATTACTGGCGTCACAAATTCACTTTGTTTTAAAACACAGCCCTTCAACAGAACTCAAACCCAAATCCTCACTCTGAAGAACATAAGGTCAAAGGTCCCAAAACAAGACCGGCCTCTGTAATATCAATAATTTCGGGTAATAGTATGAGTTAAATAGAATACGGTGAGACCAGGAGAGATCGAGGGGTTATAGAGTGTGTTAAATGGGACAGTGTGTGATCAGGAGAGAGATCGAGGGATTATAGTGTGTGTTAAATGGGACAGGGTGTGATCAGGAGAGAGATCGAGGGGTTATAGTGTGTGTTAAATGGGACAGTGTGTGATCAGGAGAGTGATCGAGGGGTTATAGTGTGTGTTAAATGGGACAGTGTGATCAGGAGAGAGATCGAGGGGTTATAGTGTGTGTTAAATGGGACAGTGTGTGATCGGGAGAGTGATCGAGGGGTTATAGTGTGTGTTAAATGGGACAGGGTGTGATCAGGAGAGAGATCGAGGGGTTATAGTGTGTGTTAAATGGGACAGTGTGTGATCAGGAGAGTGATCGAGGGGTTATAGTGTGTGTTAAATGGGACAGTGTGTGATCAGGAGAGAGATCGAGGGATTATAGTGTGTGTTAAATGGGACAGTGTGTGATCAGGAGAGAGATTGAGGGAGTATAGTGTGTGTTAAATTGGACAGTGTGATCAGGAGAGTGATCGAGGGGTTATAGTGTGTGTTAAATGGGACAGTGTGTGATCAGGAGAGAGATCGAGGGGTTATAGTGTGTGTTAAATGGGACAGTGTGTGATCAGGAGAGAGATCGAGGGGTTATAGTGTGTGTTAAATGGGACAGTGTGTGATCAGGAGAGAGATCGAGGGATTATAGTGTGTGTTAAATGGGACAGTGTGTGATCGGGAGAGAGATCGAGGGGTTATAGTGTGTGTTAAATGGGACAGTGTGTGATCAGGAGAGAGATCGAGGGGTTATAGTGTGTGTTAAATGGGACGGGTGTGATCAGGAGAGTGATCGAGGGATTATAGTGTGTGTTAAATGAGACAGTGTGTGATCAGGAGAGTGATCGAGGGCTTATTGTGTGTGTTAAATGTGACAGGGTGTGATCAGGAGAGTGATCGAGGACTTATTGCGTGTGTTAAATTGGACAGGGTGTGATCGGGAGAGTGATCGAGGGGTTATAGTGTGTGTTAAATGGGACAGGGTGTGATCAGGAGAGAGATCGAGGGGTTATAGTGTGTGTTAAATGAGACAGTGTGTGATCAGGAGAGAGATCGAGGGATTATAGTGTGTGTTAAATGGAACAGTGTGTGATCAGGAGAGAGATCGAGGAGTTATAGTGTGTGTTAAATGGGACAGTGTGTGATCAGGAGAGAGATCGAGGGCTTATAGTGTGTGTTAAATGGGACAGGGTGTGATCAGGAGAGAGATCGAGGGGTTATAGTGTGTGTTAAATGAGACAGTGTGTGATCGGGAGAGAGATCGAGGGCTTATTGTGTGTGTTAAATGAGACAGTGTGTGATCGGGAGAGAGATCGAGGGCTTATTGTGTGTGTTAAATTGGACAGTGTGTGATCAGGAGAGAGATCGAGGGGTTATAGTGTGTGTTAAATGGGACAGGGTGTGATCAGGAGAGAGATCGAGGGGTTATCGTGTGTGTTAAATGGGACAGGGTGTGATCAGGAGAGAGATCGAGGGGTTATCGTGCGTGTTAAATGGGACAGGGTGTGATCAGGAGAGAGATCGAGGGGTTATCGTGCGTGTTAAATGGGACAGTGTGTGATCAGGAGAGAGATCGAGGGGTTATAGTGTGTGTTAAATGGGACAGTGTGTGATCAGGAGAGAGATCGAGGGGTTATAGTGTGTGTTAAATGGGACAGTGTGTGATCAGGAGAGTGATCGAGGGGTTATCGTGTGTGTTAAATGGGACAGGGTGTGATCAGGAGAGAGATCGAGGGGTTATCGTGTGTGTTAAATGGGACAGGGTGTGATCAGGAGAGAGATCGAGGGGTTATCGTGCGTGTTAAATGGGACAGGGTGTGATCAGGAGAGAGATCGAGGGGTTATAGTGTGTGTTAAATGGGACAGTGTGTGATCAGGAGAGAGATCGAGGGGTTATAGTGTGTGTTAAATGAGACAGTGTGTGATCGGGAGAGAGATCGAGGGGTTACAGTGTGTGTTAAATGGGACAGGGTGTGATCAGGAGAGAGATCGAGGGGTTATCGTGTGTGTTAAATGGGACAGGGTGTGATCAGGAGAGAGATCGAGGGGTTATCGTGCGTGTTAAATGGGACAGGGTGTGATCAGGAGAGAGATCGAGGGGTTATAGTGTGTGTTAAATGGGACAGTGTGTGATCAGGAGAGAGATCGAGGGGTTATAGTGTGTGTTAAATGGGACAGTGTGTGATCAGGAGAGAGATCGAGGGGTTATAGTGTGTGTTAAATGGGACAGTGTGTGATCAGGAGAGTGATCGAGGGGTTATCGTGTGTGTTAAATGGGACAGGGTGTGATCAGGAGAGTGATCGAGAGGTTATAGTGTGTGTTAAATGGGACAGTGTGTGATCAGGAGAGTGATCGAGAGGTTATAGTGTGTGTTAAATGGGACAGTGTGTGATCAGGAGAGTGATCGAGGGGTTATAGTGTGTGTTAAATGGGACAGTGTGTGATCAGGAGAGTGATCGAGGGCTTATTGTGTGTGTTAAATGTGACAGGGTGTGATCAGGAGAGTGATCGAGGGGTTATAGTGTGTGTTAAATGGGACAGGGTGTGATCAGGAGAGAGATCGAGGGGTTATCGTGTGTGTTAAATGGGACAGGGTGTGATCAGGAGAGAGATCGAGGGGTTATCGTGCGTGTTAAATGGGACAGGGTGTGATCAGGAGAGAGATCGAGGGGTTATAGTGTGTGTTAAATAGGACAGTGTGTGATCAGGAGAGAGATCGAGGGGTTATAGTGTGTGTTAAATGGGACAGTGTGTGATCAGGAGAGAGATCGAGGGGTTATAGTGTGTGTTAAATGGGACAGTGTGTGATCAGGAGAGTGATCGAGGGGTTATCGTGTGTGTTAAATGGGACAGGGTGTGATCAGGAGAGTGATCGAGAGGTTATAGTGTGTGTTAAATGGGACAGTGTGTGATCAGGAGAGTGATCGAGAGGTTATAGTGTGTGTTAAATGGGACAGTGTGTGATCAGGAGAGAGATCGAGGGGTTATAGTGTGTGTTAAATGGGACAGTGTGTGATCAGGAGAGAGATCGAGGGGTTATAGTGTGTGTTAAATGGGACAGTGTGTGATCAGGAGAGTGATCGAGAGGTTATAGTGTGTGTTAAATGGGACAGTGTGTGATCAGGAGAGTGATCGAGGGGTTATAGTGTGTGTTAAATGTGACAGGGTGTGATCAGGAGAGTGATCGAGGGCTTATTGTGTGTGTTAAATGTGACAGGGTGTGATCAGGAGAGTGATCGAGGGGTTATAGTGTGTGTTAAATGGGACAGGGTGTGATCAGGAGAGAGATCGAGGGGTTATAGTGTGTGTTAAATGTGACAGGGTGTGATCGGGAGAGTGATCGAGGGGTTATAGAGTGTGTTAAATGAGACAGTGTGTGATCAGGAGAGAGATCGAGGGATTATAGTGTGTGTTAAATGGGACAGTGTGTGATCAGGAGAGAGATCGAGGGGTTATAGTGTGTGTTAAATGGGACCGTGTGATCAGGAGAGAGATCGAGGGGTTATAGTGTGTGTTAAATGGGACAGTGTGTGATCGGGAGAGAGATCGAGGGGTTATAGTGTGTGTTAAATGGGACAGGGTGTGATCAGGAGAGAGATCGAGGGATTATTGTGTGTGTTAAATGGGACAGTGTGTGATCAGGAGAGAGATCGAGGGGTTATAGTGTGTGTTAAATGGGACCGTGTGATCAGGAGAGAGATTGAGGGGTTATAGTGTGTGTTAAATGGGACAGTGTGTGATCAGGAGAGAGATCGAGGGGTTATAGTGTGTGTTAAATGGGACAGTGTGTGATCAGGAGAGAGATCGAGGGGTTATAGTGTGTGTTAAATGGGACAGTGTGTGATCAGGAGAGAGATCGAGGGGTTATAGTGTGTGTTAAATGGGACAGGGTGTGATCGGGAGAGAGATCGAGGGGTTATAGTGTGTGTGAAATGAGACAATTGTAAACAATTTTACAACACCAAGTTATAGTCCAGCAATTTTATTTTAAATCCACATCATTAAATGAGACAGTGTGTGATCAGGAGAGAGATCGAGGGGTTACAGTGTGTGTTAAATCGGACAGTGTGTGATCAGGAGAGTGATCGAGGGGTTATAGTGTGTGTTAAATCGGACAGGGTGTGATCAACCCATTGTATTTCCAGCCTCCAGTGTTGCTGTGGTGGTTGAAAAGGCTATTTAATATAAAACCCCCTCACATTCCCCCTCCAGGATGAAACCCTTATATACGGCCAATGACATTCTGGTTTGATAAGTAGGGCCACAGAGTTCAAGAGTGAAGCAGCAATGATCAGTTCAGGACAAATCATCAGTTAGGGCACAGGACAAGTCCGGGTTTTGGGGTCCCTGCTATAGAATGGGCAGTAAAGCCATAGTGTACAGTAGAGATTCACCAAGGTGTGTCCAGTTTTAGTTGTGAGGAGGGCCTTGAGATACTGGGACGATTGCCACTCGAACAGAAAAGGCTGGGAGGAGGTTAAAGAGAGGGTTTCGAATTATGAAAAGTCTTGAGAGAGTGAATAAGGAAAGACTATTTCCTCTGGTGAGAGGGTGGGTAGGTGGGATTGGGGGGATGTGGTGAGAGGGTGGGTAGGTGGGGTTGAGGGATGTGGTGAGAGGGTGGGTAGGTGGGGTTGAGGGATGTGGTGAGAAGGTGGGGAGGTGGGGTTGAGGGATGTGGTGAGAGGGTGGGTAGGTGGGGGTGAGTGATGTGGTGAGAAGGTGGGTAGGTGGGGTTGAGGGATGTGGTGAGAGGGTGGGTAGGTGGGGTTGAGGGATGTAGTGAGAGGGTGGGTAGGTGGGGGTGAGTGATGTGGTGAGAGGGTGGGTAGGTGGGGTTGAGGGATGTGGTGAGAAGGTGGGGAGGTGGGGTTGAGGGATGTGGTGAGAAGGTGGGGAGGTGGGGTTGAGGGATGTGGTGAGAGGGTGGGTAGGTGGGGGTGAGTGATGTGGTGAGAGGGTGGGTAGGTGGGGTTGAGGGATGTGGTGAGAAGGTGGGGAGGTGGGGTTGAGGGATGTGGTGAGAGGGTGGGTAGGTGGGGGTGAGTGATGTGGTGAGAAGGTGGGTAGGTGGGGTTGAGGGATGTGGTGAGAGGGTGGGTAGGTGGGGTTGAGGGATGTGGTGAGAGGGTGGGTAGGTGGGGTTGAGGGATGTGGTGAGAGGGTGGGTAGGTGGGGTTGAGGGATGTGGAGAGAGGGTGGGTAGGTGGGGTTGAGGGATGTGGTGAGAGGGTGGGTCGGTGGGTTGAGGGATGTGGTGAGAGGGTGGGTAGGTGGGGTTGAGGGATGTGGAGAGAGGGTGGGTAGGTGGGGTTGAGGGATGTGGAGAGAGGGTGGGTAGGTGTGGTTGAGGGATGTGGTGAGAGGGTGGGTAGGTGGGTTTGGGGGATGTGGTGAGAGGGTGGGTAGGTGGGTTGAGGGATGTGGTGAGAGGGTGGGGTTGAGGGATGTGGTGAGAGGGTGGGTAGGTGGGGTTGTGGGATGTGGTGAGAGGGTGGGTAGGTGGGGTTGAGGGAAGTGGTGAGAGGGTGGGTAGGTGGGGTTGAGGGATGTGGTGAGAGGGTGGGTAGGTGGGGTTGAGGGATGTGGTGAGAGGGTGGGTAGGTGGGGTTGAGGGATGTGGTGAGAGGGTGGGTAGGTGGGTTTGGGGGATGTGGTGAGAGGGTGGGTAGGTGGGGTTGAGGGATGTGGTGAGAGGGTGGGTCGGTGGGGTTGAGGAATGTGGTGAGAGGGTGGGTCGGTGGGGTTGAGGGATGTGGTCAGAGGGTGGGTAGGTGGGGTTGAGGGATGTGGTGAGAGGGTGGGTAGGTGGGGTTGGTGGATGTGGTGAGAGGGTGGGTAGGTGGGATTGAGGGATGTGGTGAGAGGGTGGGTAGGTGGGGTTGAGGGACGTGGTGAGAGGGTGGGTAGGTGGGGTTGAGGGATGTGGTGAGAGGGTGGGGAGGTGGGGTTGAGGGATGTGGTGAGAGGGTGGGTAGGTGGGATTGAGGGATGTGGTGAGAGGGTGGGTAGGTGGGGTTGAGGGACGTGGTGAGAGGGTGGGTAGGTGGGGTTGAGGGATGTGGTGAGAGGGTGGGTAGGTGGGTTTGAGGGATGTGGTGAGAGGGTGGGTAGGTGGGGTTGAGGGATGTGGTGAGAGGGTGGGTAGGTGGGGTTGAGGGACGTGGTGAGAGGGTGGGTAGGTGGGGTTGAGGGATGTGGTGAGAAGGTGGGTAGGTGGGATTGAGGGATGTGGTGAGAGGGTGGGTCGGTAGGGTTGAGGGATGTGGTGAGAGGGTGGGTAGGTGGGGTTGGGGGTTGTGGTGAGAGGGTGGGTAGGTGGGGTTGAGGGATGTGGTGAGAAGGTGGGTCAGGTGGGGTTGAGGAATGTGGTGAGAGGGTGGGTAGGTGGGGTTGAGGGATGTGTTGAGAGGGTGGGTAGGTGGGGTTGAGGGATGTGGTGAGAGGGTGGGTAGGTGGGGTTGAGGGACGTGGTGAGAGGGTGGGTAGGTGGGGTTGAGGGATGTGGTGAGAAGGTGGGTAGGTGTGGTTGAGGGATGTGGTGAGAGGGTGGGTAGGTGGGGTTGAGGGATGTGGTGAGAGGGTGGGTAGGTGGGGTTGAGGGATGTGGTGAGAGGGTGGGTAGGTGGGGTTGAGGGATGTGGTGAGAAGGTGGGTAGATGGGGTTGAGGGATGTGGTGAGAAGGTGGGTAGATGGGGTTGAGGGATGTGGTGAGAGGGTGGGTAGGTGGGGTTGAGGTATGTGGTGAGAGGGTGGGTAGGTGGGGGTTGAGGTATGTGGTGAGAGGGGTGGGTAGGTGGGGTTGAGGTATGTGGTGAGAGGGTGGGTAGGTGGGGTTGAGGGATGTGGTGAGAGGGTGGGTAGGGTGGGGTTGAGGGATGTGGTGAGAGGGTGGGCAGATGGGGTTGAGGGATGTGGTGAGAGGGTGGGTAGGTGGGGTTGAGGGATGTGGTGAGAGGGTGGGTAGGTGGGGTTGAGGGATGTGGTGAGAAGGTGGGTCGGTGGGGTTGAGGGATGTGGTGTGAGGGTGGGTAGGTGGGGTTGAGGGATGTGGTGTGAAGGTGGGTAGGTGGGGTTGAGGGATGTGGTGAGAGGGTGGGTAGGTGGGGTTGAGGGATGTGGTGAGAGGGTGGGTAGGTGGGGTTGAGGATGTGGAGAGAGGGTGGGTAGATGGGGTTGAGGGATGTGGTGTGAAGGTGGGTAGGTGGGGTTGAGGGATGTGGTGAGAGGGTGGGTAGGTGGGGTTGAGGGATGTGGTGAGAGGGTGGGTAGGTGGGGTTGAGGGATGTGGTGAGAGGGTGGGTAGGTGGGGTTGAGGATGTGGTGAGAGGGTGGGTAGGTGGGGTTGAGGGATGTGGTGAGAGGGTGGGTTGGTGGGGTTGAGGGATGTGGTGAGAGGGTGGGTGGGTGGGGTTGAGGGATGTGGTGAGAGGGTGGGTAGGTGGGTTGAGGGATGTGGTGAGAAGGTGGGTAGGTGGGGTTGGGGGATGTGGTGAGAGGGTGGGTAGGTGGGGTTGAGGGATGTGGTGAGAGGGTGGGTAGGTGGGGTCGGGGATGTGGTGAGAGGGTGGGTAGGTGGGATTGAGGGATGTGGTGAGAGGGTGGGTAGGTGGGGTTGAGGGATGTGGTGAGAGGGTGGGTAGGTGGGGTTGAGGGATGTGGTGAGAGGGTGGGTCGGTGGGGTTGAGGGATGTGGTGAGAAGGTGGGTCGGTGGGGTTGAGGGATGTGGTGAGAGGTGGGTAGGTGGGGTTGAGGGATGTGGTGAGAGGGTGGGTCGGTGGGGTTGAGGGATGTGGAGAGAGGGTGGGTAAATGGGGTTGAGGGATGTGGTGTGAAGGTGGGTAGGTGGGGTTGAGGGATGTGGTGAGAGGGTGGGTAGGTGGGGTTGGGGGATGTGGTGAGAGGGTGGGTAGGTGGGGTTGAGGGATGTGGTGAGAGGGTGGGTAGGTGGGGTTGGTGGATGTGGTGAGAAGGTGGGTAGGTGGGGTTGGGGGACGTGGTGAGAGGGTGGGTAGGTGGGGGTTGAGGGATGTGGTGAGAGGGTGGGTAGGTGGGGGTTGAGGGATGTGGGTGAGAGGGTGGGTAGGTGGGGTTGAGGGATGTGGTGATGAGGGGTGGGTAGGTGGGGTTGAGGGATGTGGTGAGAGGCGTGGGTAGGTGGGGTTGGGGACGTGCTGAGAAGGTGGGTAGGTGGGGTTGGGGGACGTGGTGAGAGGGTGGGTAGGTGGGGTTGAGGGATGTGGTGTGAAGGTGGGTAGGTGGGGTTGAGGGATGTGGGTGAGAGGGTGGGTAGGTGGGGTTGAGGGATGTGGTGAGAGGGTGGGTAGGTGGGGTTGAGGGATGTGGTGAGAGGGTGGGTAGGTGGGGTTGAGGGATGTGGTGAGAGGTGGGTAGGTGGGTTGAGGGATGTGGTGAGAGGGTGGGTTGGTGGGGTTGAGGGATGTGGTGAGAGGGTGGGTGGGTGGGGTTGAGGGATGTGGTGAGAGGGTGGGTAGGTGGGGTTGAGGGATGTGGTGAGAAGGTGGGTAGGTGGGGTTGGGGGATGTGGTGAGAGGGTGGGTAGGTGGGGTTGGCGTATGTGGTGAGAGGGTGGGTAGGTGGGGTCGGGGGATGTGGTGAGAGGGTGGGTAGGTGGGATTGAGGATGTGGTGAGAGGGTGGGTAGGTGGGGTTGAGGGATGTGGTGAGAGGGTGGGTAGGTGGGGTTGAGGGATGTGGTGAGAGGGTGGGGTCGGTGGGGTTGAGGGATGTGGTGAGAAGGTGGGTCGGTGGGGTTGAGGGATGTCGTGAGAGGGTGGGTAGGTGGGGGTTGAGGGATGTGGTGAGAGGGTGGGTCGGTGGGGTTGAGGGATGTGGAGAGAGGGTGGGTAGATGGGGTTGAGGGATGTGGTGTGAAGGTGGGTAGGTGGGGTTGAGGGATGTGGTGAGAGGGTGGGTAGGTGGGGTTGGGGGATGTGGTGAGAGGGTGGGTAGGTGGGGTTGAGGGATGTGGTGAGAGGGTGGGTAGGTGGGGTTGAGGGATGTGGAGAGAGGGTGGGTAGATGGGGTTGAGGGATGTGGTGTGAAGGTGGGTAGGTGGGGTTGAGGGATGTGGTGAGAGGGTGGGTAGGTGGGGTTGGTGGATGTGGTGAGAGGGTGGGTAGGTGGGGTTGAGGGATGTGGTGAGAGGGTGGGTAGGTGGGGTTGAGGGATGTGGTGAGAGGGTGGGTTGGTGGGGTTGAGGGATGTGGTGAGAGGGTGGGTGGGTGGGGTTGAGGGATGTGGTGAGAGGGTGGGTAGGTGGGGTTGGGGGACGTGCTGAGAAGGTGGGTAGTGGGGTTGGGGGACGTGGTGAGAGGGTGGGTAGGTGGGGTTGAGGGATGTGGTGAGAGGGTGGGTAGGTGGGGTTGAGGGATGTGGTGAGAAGGTGGGTAGTGGGGTTGGGGACGTGCTGAGAAGGTGGGTAGGTGGGGTTGGGGGACGTGGTGAGAGGGTGGGTAGGTGGGGTTGAGGGATGTGGTGAGAGGGTGGGTAGGTGGGGTTGAGGGATGTGGTGAGAGGGTGGGTAGGTGGGGTTGGGGGACGTGCTGAGAAGGTGGGTAGGTGGGGTTGGGGGACGTGGTGAGAGGGTGGGTAGGTGGGGTTGAGGGATGTGGTGAGAGGGTGGGTAGGTGGGGTTGAGGGATGTGGTGAGAAGGTGGGTAGGTGGGGTTGAGGGATGTGTTGAGAGGGTGGGTAGGTGGGGTTGAGGGATGTGGTGAGAGGGTGGGTAGGTGGGGTTCAGGGATGTGGTGAGAAGGTGGGTAGGTGGGGTTGGGGATCGTGCTGAGAAGGTGGGTAGGTGGGGTTGGGGGACGTGGTGAGAGGGTGGGTAGGTGGGGTTGAGGGATGTGGTGAGAGGGTGGGTAGGTGGGGTTGAGGGATGTGGTGAGAGGGTGGGTAGGTGGGGTTGGGGGACGTGCTGAGAAGGTGGGTAGGTGGGGTTGGGGGTCGTGGTGAGAGGGTGGGTAGGTGGGGTTGAGGGATGTGGTGAGAGGGTGGGTAGGTGGGGTTGAGGGATGTGGTGAGAAGGTGGGTAGGTGGGGTTGAGGGATGTGGTGAGAGGGGTGGTAGGTGGGGTTGAGGGATGTGGTGAGAGGGTGGGTAGGTGGGGTTGAGGGATGTGATGAGAAGGTGGGTAGGTGGGGTTTGAGGGATGTGGTGAGAGGGTGGGTAGGTGGGGTTGAGGGATGTGGTGAGAGGGTGGGTAGGTGGGGTTGAGGATGTGGTGAGAAGGTGGGTAGGTGGGGTTGAGGGATGTGGTGAGAGGGTGGGTAGGTGGGGTTGAGGGATGTGGTGAGAGGGTGGGTAGGGTGGGTTGAGGGATGTGGTGAGAGGGGGGTAGGTGGGGTTGAGGGATGTGGTGAGAAGGTGGGTAGGTGGGGTTGAGGGATGTGGTGAGAGGGGTGGGTAGGTGGGGTTGAGGGATGTGGTGAGAGGGTGGGTAGGTGGGGTTGGTGGATGTGGTGAGAAGGTGGGTAGGTGGGGTTGAGGGATGTGGTGAGAGGGTGGGTAGGTGGGGTTGAGGGATGTGGTGAGAGGGTGGGTGGTGGTGGGGTTGAGGGATGTGGTGAGAGGGTGGGTAGGTGGGGTTGGTGGATGTGGTGAGAAGGTGGGTAGGTGGGGTTGAGGAATGTGGTGAGAGGGTGGTTAGGTGGGGTTGGGGGATTTGGTGAGAGGGTGGGTAGGTGAGGTTGGGGGATGTGGTGAGAGGGTGGGTAGGTGGGGTTGAGGGATGTGGTGAGAGGTGGGTAGTTGGGGTTGGGGGATGTGGTGAGAGGGTGGGTCGGTGGGGTTGAGGGATGTGGTGAGAGGGTGGGTAGGTGGGGTTGAGGGATGTGGTGAGGGTGGGTAGGTGGGGTTGAGGGATGTGGTGAGAGGGTGGGTAGGTGGGGTTGAGGGATGTGGTGAGAGGGTGGGTAGGTGGGGTTGAGGGATGTGGTGAGAGGGTGGGTAGGTGGGTTGGGGGATGTGGAGAGAAGGTGGGTAGGTGGGGATGAGGGATGTGGTGAGAGGGTGGGTAGGTGGGGTTGAGGGATGTGGTGAGAGGGTGGGTAGGTGGGGTTGAGGGATGTGGTGAGAGGGTGGGTAGGTGGGGTTGAGGGATGTGGTGAGAGGGTGGGTAGGTGGGGTTGAGGGATGTGGTGAGGGTGGGTAGGTGGGGTTGAGGGATGTGGTGAGAGGGTGGGTAGGTGGGGTTGAGGGATGTGGTGAGAGGGTGGGTAGGTGGGGTTGAGGGATGTGGTGAGAGGGTGGGTAGGTGGGGTTGAGGGATGTGGTGAGAGGTGGGTAGGTGGGGTTGAGGATGTGGTGAGAAGGTGGGTAGGTGGGGTTGAGGGATGTGGTGAGAGGGTGGGTAGGTGGGGTTGAGGGATGTGGTGAGAGGGTGGGTAGGTGGGGTTGAGGGATGTGGTGAGAGGGTGGGTAGGTGGGGTTGAGGATGTGGTGAGGGTGGGTAGGTGGGGTTGAGGGATGTGGTGAGAGGGTGGGTAGTTGGGGTTGAGGGATGTGGTGAGAGGGTGGGTAGGTGGGGTTGAGGATGTGGTGAGAAGGTGGGTAGGTGGGGTTGAGGGATGTGTTGAGAAGGTGGGTAGGTGGGGTTGAGGGATTGTGGTGAGAAGGTGGGTAGGTGGGGTTGAGGGATGTGTTTGAAGGTGGGTAGGTGGGGTTGAGGGATGTGGTGAGAAGATGGGTAGGTGGGGTTGAGGGATGTGTTGAGAAGGTGGGTAGGGTGGGGTTGAGGGACATGGTGAGAGGGTGGGGTAGTGGGGTTGAGGGACGTGGTGAGAAGGTGGTAGGTGGGTTGAGGGACGTGTGAGAGGGTGGGTAGGTGGGGTTGAGGGACGTGGTGAGAAGGTGGGTAGGTGGGTTGAGGGATGTGGTGAGAGGGTGGGTAGGTGGGGTTGAGGGATGTGGTGAGAGGGTGGGTAGGTGGGGTCGAGGGATGTGGTGAGAGGGTGGGTAGGTGGTGGTCGGGATGTGGTGAGAGGGTGGGTAGGTGGGGTTGAGGGATGTGTGAGTGGGTGGGTAGGTGGGGTGAGGGATGTGGTGAGAAGGTGGGTAGGTGGGGTTGAGGGATGTGGTGAGAGGGTGGGTAAGTGGGGTTGAGGGATGTGTTGAGTGGGTGGGTAGGTGGGTTGAGGGATGTGGTGAGAGGGTGGGTAGGTGGGGTTGTGGGATGTGGTGAGAGGGTGGGTAGGTGGGTTTGAGGGATGTGTTGAGAGGGTGGGTGGTGGGGTTGAGGGATGTGGTGAGAGGGTGAGTAGGTGGGGTTGGGGGATGTGGTGAGAGGGTGGGTGGGTGGGGTTGAGGGATGTGGTGAGAGGGTGGGTAGGTGGGTTGAGGGATGTGGAGAGGGTGGGTAGGTGGGGTTGGTCTATGTGGAGAGGAAGGTGGGTAGGTGGGGTTGGGGATGTGTGAGAGGGTGGGTAGGTGGGGTTGAGGGATGTGGTGAGAGGGTGGTAGGTGGGGTTGAGGGATGTGGTGAGAGGGTGGGTAGGTGGAGTTGGGGGATGTGGTGAGAGGGTGGGTAGGTGGAGTTGAGGGATGTGGTGAGAGGGTGGGTAGGTGGGGTTGGTGGATGTGGTGAGAGGGTGGGTAGGTGGGGTTGAGGGATGTGGTGAGAAGGTGGGTAGGTGGGTTGAGGGATGTGGTGAGAAGGTAGGTAGGTGGGGGTTGGTGGATGTGGAGAGAAGGTGGGTAGGTGGGTTGAGGGATGTGGTGAGAGGGTGGGTAGGTGGGGTTGGGGATGTGGTGAGAGGGTGGGTCGGTGGGTTGAGGGATGTGGTGAGAGGGGTGGGTAGGTGGAGTTGGGGATGTGGTGAGAGGGTGGTAGGTGGGGTTGAGGGATGTGGTGAGAGGGTGGGTAGGTGGGGTTGGTGGATGTGGAGAGAAGGTGGGTAGGTGGGGTTGAGGGATGTGGTGAGAGGGTGGGTAGGTGGGGTTGGGGGATGTGGTGAGAGGGTTGGTAGGTGGAGTTGGGGATGTGGTAAGAGGGTGGGTAGGTGGGGTTGAGGGATGTGGTGAGAGGGTGGGTAGGTGGGGTTGGCGTATGTGGTGAGAGGGTGGGTAGGTGGGGTTGAGGATGTGGTGAGAGGGTGGGTAGGTGGGGTTGGGGATGTGGTGAGAGGGTGGGTAGTTGGGTTGAGGGATGTGGTGAGAGGGGTGGGTAGTTGGGGTTGAGGGATGTGGGTGAGAGGGTGGGTAGGTGGGGTTGAGGGATGTGGTGAGGGTGGGTCGGTGATTCATGGATTTGTGAGAGGGTGGGTAGGTGGGGTTGAGGGATGTGGTGAGAGGGTGGGTAGGTGGGGTTGAGGGATATGGTGAGAGGTGGGTAGGTGGGTTGGGATGTGGTGAGAGGGTGGGTTGGTGGGTTAGGGGATGTGGAGAGAGGGTGGGTAGGTGGGGTTGGTGGGATGTGGGAGAGAGGGTGGGTAGGTGGGGTTGAGGGATGTGGAGAGAGGGTGGGTCGCGTGATGGGGTTGAGGGATGTGGAGAGAGGGTGGGTCGGTGGGGTTGAGGGATGTGGTGAGAGGGTGGGTAGGTGGGGTTGAGGGATGTGGTGAGAGGGTGGGTAGGTGGGGTTGGGGGATGTGGTGAGAGGGTGGGTAGGTGGGGTTGAGGGATGTGGTGAGAGGGTGGGTCGGTGGGGTTGAGGGATGTGGTGAGAGGGTGGGTAGGTGGGGTTGAGGGATGTGGTGAGAGGGTGGGTAGGTGGGGTGAGGGATGTGGTGAGAAGGTGGGTAGGTGTGGTTGAGGGATGTGTTGAGTGGGTGGGTAGGTGGGGTTGAGGGATGTGTTGAGTGGGTGGGTAGGTGGGGTTGAGGGATGTGGTGAGAGGGTGGGTAGGTGGGGTTGAGGGATGTGTTGAGAGGGTGGGTTGGTGGGGTTGAGGGATGTGGTGAGAGGGTGGGTAGGTGGGGTTGGTGGATGTGGTGAGAAGGTGGGTAGGTGGGGTTGGGGATGTGGTGAGAGGGTGGGTAGGTGGGGTTGAGGGATGTGGTGAGAGGGTGGGTATGTGGGGTTGAGGGATGTGGTGAGAGGGTGGGTAGGTGGGGTTGAGGGATGTGGTGAGAGGGTGGGTAGGTGGGGTTGAGGGAAGTGGTGAGAGGGGTGGGTAGGTGGGGTTGAGGGATGTGGTGAGAGGGTGGGTAGGTGGGGTTGAGGTATGTGGAGAGAGGGTGGGTAGGTGGGGTTGAGGGATGTGGTGAGAGGGTGGGTAGGTGGGGTTGGTCGATGTGGTGAGAGGGAGGGTAGGTGGGGTTGGTGGATGTGGTGAGAGGGTGGGTAGGTGGGGTTGGTGGATGTGGTGAGAGGGTGGGTAGGTGGGGTTGAGGGATATGGTGTGAAGGTGGGTAGGTGGGGTTGAGGGATGTGGTGAGAGGGTGGGTAGGTGGGGTTGAGGGATGTGGAGAGAGGGTGGGTAGGTGGGGTTGAGGGATGTGGTGAGAAGGTGGGTAGGTGGGGTTGAGGGATGTGGTGAGAGGGTGGGTAGGTGGGGTTGGTGGATGTGGTGAGAGGGTGGGTAGGTGGGGTTGAGGGATGTGGTGAGAGGGTGGGTAGGTGGGGTTGAGGGATGTGTGTGAGAGGGTGGGTAGGTGGGATTGAGGGATGTGGTGAGAGGGAGGGTAGGTGGGGTTGAGGGATGTGGTGAGAGGGTGGGTAGGTGGGATTGAGGGATGTGGTGAGAGGGTGGGTAGGTGGGGTTGGTGGATGTGGTGAGAGGGTGGGTCGGTGGGGTTGAGGGATGTGGTGAGAGGGTGGGTAGGTGGGGTTGGTGGAAGTGGTGAGAGGGTGGGTAGGTGGGGTTGGGGGATGTGGTGAGAGGGTGGGTAGGTGAGGTTGAGGTGGGATGTGGTGAGAGGGTGGGTAGGTGGGGGTTGGTGGATGTGGTGAGAAGGTGGGTAGGTGGGGTTGGGGATGTGGTGAGAGGGTGGGTAGGTGGGGTTGAGGGATGTGGTGAGAGGGTGGGTAGGTGGGGTTGAGGGATGTGGTGAGAGGGTGGGTAGGTGGGGTTGAGGGATGTGGTGAGAGGGAGGGTAGGTGGGGTTGAGGGATGTGGTGAGAGGTGGGTAGGTGGGGTTGGGGGATGTGGTGAGAGGGTGGGTAGGTGGGGTTGGGGGATGTGGTGAGAGGGTGGTAGGTAGGTGGGTTGGTGGATGTGGTGAGAGGGTGGGTAGGTGGGGGTTGGTGGATGTGGTGAGAGGTGTGGGTAGGTGAGGTTGAGGGATGTGGTGAGAGGGTGGGTCGGTGGGGTTGAGGGATGTGGTGAGAGGGTGGGTCGGTTGGGGTTGAGGGATGTGGTGAGAGGGGTGGGTAGGTGGGGTTGAGGGATGTGGTGAGAGGGTGGGTAGGTGGGGTTGGGGGATGTGGTGAGAGGGTGGGTAGGTGGGGTTTAGGGATGTGGTGAGAGGGTGGGGTAGGTGGGGTTGAGGGATGTGGTGAGAGGGTGGGTAGGTGGGGTTGATGGATGTGGTGAGAGGGTGGGTAGGTGGGGTTGGGGGATGTGGTGAGAGGGTGGGTAGGTGGGGTTGGGGGATGTGGTGAGAGGGTGGGTAGGTGGGGTTGAGGGATGTGGTGAGAGGGTGGGTAGGTGCGGTTGAGGGATGTGGTGAGAGGGTGGGTAGGTGGGGTTGGTGGATGTGGTGAGAAGGTGGGTAGGTGGGGTTGGGGATGTGGAGAGAGGGTGGGTAGGTGGGTTTGGTGGATGTGGAGAGAAGGTGGGTAGGTGGGGTTGGGGATGTGGTGAGAGGGTGGGTAGGTGGGGTTGGTGGATGTGGTGAGAAGGTGGGTAGGTGGGGTTGGGGATGTGGTGAGAGGGTGGGAAGGTGGGGTTGGTGGATGTGGTGAGAGGGTGGGTAGGTGGGGTTGAGGGATGTGGTGAGAGGGTGGGTAGGTGGGGTTGAGGGATGTGGTGAGAGGGTGGTGTGGTGGGGTGAGGGATGTGGTGAGAGGGTGGGTAGGTGGGGTTGAGGGATGTCGTGAGAGGGTGGGTAGGTGGGTGTTGAGGGATGTGGTGAGAGGGTGGGTAGGTGGGGTAGGGGATGTGGTGAGAGGGTGGGTAGGTGGGGTTGAGGGATGTGGTGTGAAGGTGGGTAGGTGGGGTTGAGGGACATGGTGAGAGGGTGGGTAGGTGGGGTTGAGGGATGTGGTGAGAAGGTGGGTAGGTGGGGTTGAGGGACATGGTGAGAGGGTGGGTAGGTGGGGTTGAGGGATGTGGTGAGAAGGTGGGTAGGTGGGGTTGAGGGATGTGGTGTGAAGGTGGGTAGGTGGGGTTGAGGGATGTGGTGAGAGGGTGGTTGGTGGGGTTGAGGGATGTGGTGAGAGGGGTGGGTAGGTGGGGTTGAGGGATGTGGTGAGAGGGTGGGTAGGTGGGGTTGAGGGATGTGTTGAGTGGGTGGGTAGGTGGGGTTGAGGAATGTGTTGAGTGGGTGGGGTAGGTGGGGTTGAGGATGTGTGGTGAGAGGGGTGGGTAGGTGGGGTTGAGGGAATGTGGTGAGAAGGTGGGTAGGTGGGGTTGAGGGATGTGGTGAGAGGGTGGGTAGTTGGGGTTGAGGGATGTGGTGAGAGGGTGGGTAGGTGGAGTTGAGGGATGTGGAGAGAGGGTGGGTAGGTGGGGTTGAGGGATGTGGTGGAGGGTGGGTAGGTGGGGTTGGGGGATGTGGTGAGAGGGTGGGTAGGTGGGGTTGAGGGATGTGGTGAGAGGGTGGGTAGGTGGGGTTGAGGGATGTGGTGAGAGGGTGGGTAGGTGGGGTTGAGGGATGTGGTGAGAGGGTGGGTAGGTGGAGTTGAGGGATGTGGTGAGAGGGTGGGTAGGTGGGGTTGAGGGATGTGGTGAGAGGGTGGGTAGGTGGGGTTGAGGGATGTGGTGAGAGGGTGGGTAGGTGGGGGTTGAGGGATGTGGTGAGAGGGTGGGTAGGTGGGGTTGAGGGATGTGGTGAGAGGGTGGGTAGGTGGGGTTGAGGGATGTGGTGAGAGGGTGGGTAGGTGGGGTTGAGGATGTGGAGAGAGGGTGGGTAGGTGGAGTTGAGGGATGTGGTGAGAGGGTGGGTAGGTGGGGTTGAGGAATGTGGTGAGAAGGTGGGGAGGTGGAGTTGAGGGATGTGGTGAGAGGGTGGGTAGGTGGGGTTGAGGGATGTGGTGAGAGGGTGGGTAGGGTGGGGTTGGGGGATGTGGTGAGAGGGTGGGTAGGTGGGGTTGAGGGATGTGGTGAGAGGGTGGGTAGGTGGGGTTGAGGGATGTGGTGAGAGGGTGGGTATGTGGGGTTGAGGGATGTGGTGAGAGGGTGGGTAGGTGGGGTTGAGGGATGTGGAGAGAGGGTGGGTAGGTGGGGTTGAGGGATGTGGTGAGAGGGTGGGTAGGTGGGGTTGAGGGATGTGGAGAGAGGGTGGGTAGGTGGGGGTTGAGGGATGGTGGTGAGAGGGTGGGTATGTGGGGTTGAGGGATGTGGTGAGAGGGGTGGGTAGGTGGGGTTGAGGGATGTGGAGAGAGGGTGGGTAGGTGGGGTTGAGGGATGTGGTGAGAGGGTGGGTAGGTGGGGTTGAGGGATGTGGAGAGAGGGTGGGTAGGTGGGGTTTGAGGGATGTGGTGAGAGGGTGGGTATGTGGGGTTGAGGGATGTGGTGAGAGGGTGGGTAGGTGGGGGTTGAGGGATGTGGTGAGAGGTGGGTAGGTGGGGTTGAGGGATGTGGTGAGAGGGTGGGTAGGTGGGTTGAGGGATGTGGTGGAGGGTGGGTAGGTGAGGTTGAGGGATGTGGTGAGAGGTGTGGGTAGGTGGGGTTGAGGAATGTGGTGAGAGGGTGGGTAGGTGGGGTTGAGGAATGTGGTGAGAAGGTGGGTAGGTGGGGTTGAGGAATGTGGTGAGAGGTGGGTAGGTGGGGTTGAGGGATGTGGTGAGAAGGTGGGTAGGTGGGGTTGAGGAATGTGGTGAGAAGGTGGGGTAGGTGGGGTTGAGGGATGTGGTGAGAAGTTGGGTAGGTGGGGTTGGGATGTGGTGAGAAGGTGGGTAGGTGGGGTTGAGGGATGTGGTGAGAAGGTGGGTAGGTGGGGGTTGAGGGATGTGGTGAGAGGTGGGTAGGTGGGGTTGAGGGATGTGGTGAGAGGTGGGTAGGTGGGGTTGAGGGATGTGGTGAGAAGGTGGTAGGTGGGGTTGAGGGATGTGGTGAGAGGTGGGTAGGTGGGGTTGAGGGATGTGGTGAGAAGGTGGGTAGGTGGGGTTGAGGGTGTGGTGAGAGGTGGGTAGGTGGGGTTGAGGGATGTGGTGAGAGGGTGGGTAGGTGGGATTGGGGGATGTGTTGAGAGGGTGGGTAGGTGGGATTGGTGGATGTGGTGAGAGGGTGGGTAGGTGGGGTTGGTGGATGTGGTGAGAGGTTGGGTAGGTGGGGTTGAGGGATGTGGTGAGAGGGTGGGTAGGTGGGGTTGAGGGATGTGGTGAGAGGGTGGGTAGGTGGGGTTGAGGGATGTGGTGAGAGGGTGGGTAGGTGGGGTTGGTGGATGTGGTGAGAAGGTGGGTAGGTGGGGTTGGTGGATGTGGTGAGAGGGTGGGTAGGTGGGGTTGAGGGATGTGGTGAGAGGTGGGTAGGTGGGGTTGGTGGACATGGTGAGAGGGAGGGTAGGTGGGGTTGAGGATGTGGTGAGAGGGAGGGTAGGTGGGGTTGAGGGAGTGGTGAGAGGGGTGGGTAGGTGGGGTTGAGGGATGTGGTGAGAGGGTGGGTAGGTGGGGGTTGAGGGATGTGGTGAGAGGGTGGGTAGGTGGGGTTGGCGTATGTGGTGAGAGGGTGGGTTGGTGGGGTTGGCGTATGTGGAGAGAAGGTGGGTAGGTGGGGTTGGTGGGGATGTGGTGAGAGGGTGGGGAGGTGGAGTTGGGGGATGTGGTGAGAGGGTGGGTAGGTGGGGTTGAGGGATGTGGTGAGAGGGTGGGTAGGTGGGGTTGAGGGATGTGGTGAGAGGGTGGGTAGGTGGGGTGAGGGATGTGGTGAGAGGGTGGGTAGGTGGGGTTGAGGGATGTGGTGAGAGGGTGGGTAGGTGGGGTTGAGGAATGTGGTGAGAAGGTGGGTAGGTGGGGTTGAGGGATGTGGTGAGAGGGTGGGTAGGTGGGGTTGAGGGATGTGGTGAGAGGGTGGGTAGGTGGGATTGAGGGATGTGGTGAGAGGGTGGGTAGGTGGGATTGAGGGATGTGGTGAGAGGGTGGGTAGGTGGGATTGAGGGATGTGGTGAGAGGGGTGGGTAGGTGGGGTTGGGGGATGTGGAGAGAGGGTGGGTAGGTGGGGTTGGGGGATGTGATGAGGGTGGGTAGGTGGGGTTGAGTGATGTGGAGAGAGGGTGGGTCGGTGGGGTTGAGGGATGTGGTGAGAGGGTGGGTAGGTGGGGTTGAGGGATGTGGTGAGAGGGTGGGTAGGTGGGGTTGAGGGATGTGGTGAGAAGGTGGGTAGGTGGGGTTGAGGGATGTGGTGAGAGGGTGGGTCGGTGGGGTTGAGGGATGTGGTGAGAGGGTGGGTCGGTGGGGTTGAGGGATGTGGAGAGAGGGTGGGTCGGTGGGTTGAGGGATGTGGTGAGAGGGAGGGTCGGTGGGGTTGAGGGATGTGGTGAGAGGGTGGGTAGGTGGGGTTGAGGGATGTGGTGAGAGGGTGGGTAGGTGGGGTTGAGGGATGTGGTGAGAGGGTGGGTAGGTGGGGTTGAGGGATGTGGTGAGATGGTGGGTAGGTGGGGTTGAGGGATGTGTTGAGTGGGTGGGTAAGTGGGGTTGAGGGATGTGTTGAGTGGGTGGGTAGGTGGGGTTGAGGGATGTGTTGAGTGGGTGGGTAGGTGGGGTTGAGGGATGTGGTGAGAGGGTGGGTAGGTGGGGTTGAGGGATGTGGTGAGAGGGTGGGTAGGTGGGGTTGAGGGATGTGGTGAGAAGGTGGGTCGTTGGGGTTGAGGGATGTGGTGAGAGGGTGGGTAGGTGGGGTTGAGGGATGTGGTGAGAGGGTGGGTAGGTGGGGTTGAGGGATGTGGTGAGAGGGTGGGTAGGTGGGGTTGAGGGATGTGGTGAGAGGGTGGGTAGGTGGGGTTGAGGGATGTGGTGAGAGGGTGGGTAGGTGGGGTTGAGGGACGTGGTGAGAGGGTGGGTAGGTGGGGTTGAGGGACGTGGTGAGAGGGTGGGTAGGTGGGGTTGAGGGATGTGGTGAGAGGGTGGGTAGGTGGGGTTGAGGGATGTGGTGAGAGGGTGGGTATGTGGGGTTGAGGGATGTGGTGAGAGGGTGGGTATGTGGGGTTGAGGGATGTGGTGAGAGGGTGGGTAGGTGGGGTTGGTGGATGTGGTGAGAAGGTGGGTAGGTGGGGTTGTGGGATGTGGTGAGAGGGTGGGTCGGTGGGGTTGAGGGATGTGGTGAGAGGGTGGGTAGGTGGGGTTGAGGGATGTGGGGAGAGGGTGGGTAGGTGGGGTTGGTGGATGTGGTGAGAAGGTGGGTAGGTGGGGTTGGGGGATGTGGTGAGAGGGTGGGTAGGTGGGGTTGGGGGATGTGGTGAGAGGTGTGGGTAGGTGGGGTTGAGGGATGTGGTGAGAGGGTGGGTAGGTGGGGTTGGTGGATGTGGTGAGAAGGTGGGTAGGTGGGGTTGGGGGATGTGGTGAGAGGGTGGGTAGGTGGGGTTGAGGGATGTGGTGAGAGGGTGGGTAGGTGGGGTTGAGGGATGTGGTGAGAGGGTGGGTCGGTGGGGTTGAGGGATGTGGTGAGAGGGTGGGTAGGTGGGGTTGAGGGATGTGGTGAGAGGGTGGGTAGGTGAGGTTGAGGGATGTGGTGAGAGGGTGGGTGGGTGGGGTTGAGGGATGTGGTGAGAGGGTGGGTAGGTGGGGTTGAGGGATGTGGTGAGAGGGTGGGTAGGTGGGGTTGAGGGATGTGGTGAGAGGGTGGGTAGGTGGGGTTGAGGGATGTGGTGAGAGGGTGGGTAGGTGAGGTTGAGGGATGTGGTGAGAGGGTGGGTGGGTGGGGTTGAGGGATGTGGTGAGAGGGTGGGTAGGTGGGATTGAGGGATGTGGTGAGAGGGTGGGTAGGTGGGGTTGGGGGATGTGATGAGAGGGTGGGTAGGTGGGGTTGAGGGATGTGGTGAGGAGGGTGGGTAGGTGGGGTTGAGGGATGTGGTGAGAGGGTGGGTAGGTGGGGTTGAGGGATGTGGTGAGAGGGTGGGTAGGTGAGGTTGAGGGATGTGGTGAGAGGGTGGGTGGGTGGGGTTGAGGGATGTGGTGAGAGGGTGGGTAGGTGGGGATTGAGGGATGTGGTGAGAGGGGTGGGTAGGTGGGGTTGGGGGATGTGGTGAGAGGGTGGGTATGTGGGGTTGAGGGATGTGGTGAGAGGGTGGGTAGGTGGGGTTGAGGATGTGGAGAGAGGGTGGGTAGGTGGGGTTGAGGGATGTGGTGAGAGGGTGGGTAGGTGGGGTTGAGGGATGTGGAGAGAGGGTGGGTAGGTGGGGTTGAGGGATGTGGTGAGAGGGTGGGTATGTGGGGTTGAGGGATGTGGTGAGAGGGTGGGTAGGTGGGGTTGAGGGATGTGGAGAGAGGGTGGGTAGGTGGGGTTGAGGGATGTGGTGAGAGGGTGGGTAGGTGGGGTTGAGGGATGTGGAGAGAGGGTGGGTAGGTGGGGTTGAGGGATGTGGTGAGAGGGGTGGGTATGTGGGGTTGAGGGATGTGGTGAGAGGGTGGGTAGGTGGGGTTGAGGGATGTGGTGAGAAGGTGGGTAGGTGGGGTTGAGGGATGTGGTGAGAGGGTGGGTAGGTGGGGTTGAGGGATGTGGTGAGAGGGTGGGTAGGTGAGGTTGAGGGATGTGGTGAGAGGGTGGGTAGGTGGGGTTGAGGGAATGTGGTGAGAGGGTGGGTAGGTGGGGTTGAGGGATGTGGTGAGAAGGTGGGTAGGTGGGGTTGAGGAATGTGGTGAGAAGGTGGGTAGGTGGGGTTGAGGGATGTGGTGAGAAGGTGGGTAGGTGGGGTTGAGGAATGTGGTGAGAAGGTGGGTAGGTGGGGTTGAGGGATGTGGTGAGAAGTTGGGTAGGTGGGGTTGAGGAATGTGGTGAGAAGGGTGGGTAGGTGGGGTTGAGGGATGTGGTGAGAGGTGGGTAGGTGGGGTTGAGGGATGTGGTGAGAAGGTGGGTAGGTGGGGTTGAGGATGTGGTGAGAAGGTGGGTAGGTGGGGTTGAGGGATGTGGTGAGAAGGTGGGTAGGTGGGGGTTGAGGGATGTGGTGAGAGGGTGGGTAGGTGGGGTTGAGGGATGTGGTGAGAAGGTGGGTAGGTGGGGTTGAGGGATGTGGTGAGAGGTGGGTAGGTGGGGTTTGAGGGATGTGGTGAGAGGTGGGTAGGTGGGGTTGAGGGATGTGGTGAGAAGGTGGGTAGGTGGGGTTGAGGGATGTGGTGAGAAGGTGGGTAGGTGGGGTTGAGGGATGTGGTGAGAGGGTGGGTAGGTGGGGTTGAGGGATGTGTTGAGAGGGTGGGTAGGTGGGGTTGAGGGATGTGTTGAGAAGGTGGGTAGGTGGGGTTGAGGGATGTGGTGAGAAGGGTGGGTAGGTGGGGTTGAGGGATGTGGTGAGAGGGTGGGTAGGTGGGATTGAGGGATGTGTGAGAGGGTGGGTGGGTGGGGTTGGTGGATGTGGTGAGAGGTTGGGTAGGTGGGGTTGAGGGATGTGGTGAGAGGGTGGGGGTAGGTGGGGTAGAGGGATGTGGTGAGAGGGTGGGTAGGTGGGATTGGTGGATGTGGTGAGAGGGTGGGTAGGTGGGGTTGGTGGATGTGGTGAGAGGGTGGGTAGGTGGGGTTGAGGGAAGTGGTGAGAGGGTGGGTAGGTGGGGTTGAGGGACCTGTGGTGATGAGGGTGGGGTAGGTGGGGTTGAGGGATGTGGTGAGAGGGTGGGTAGGGTGGGTTGGTGGATGTGGTGAGAAGGTGGGTAGGTGGGGTTGGTGGATGTGGTGAGAGGGTGGGTAGGTGGGGTTGAGGGATGTGGTGAGAAGGTGGGTAGGTGGGGTAGGTGGACATGGTGAGAGGGAGGGTAGGTGGGGTTGAGGGATGTGGTGAGAGGGTGGGTAGGTGGGGTTGAGGGACGTGGTGAGAGGGTGGGTAGGTGGGGTTGAGGGATGTGGTGAGAGGGTGGGGTAGGTGGGGTTGAGGGGTGTGGTGAGAGGGTGGGTAGGTGGGGTTCAGGGATGTGGTGAGAGGGTGGGTAGGTGGGGTTGGCGTATGTGGTGAGAGGGTGGGTTGGTGGGGTTGGCGTATGTGGAGAGAAGGTGGGTAGGTGGGGTTGGGGGATGTGGTGAGAGGGTGGGGAGGTGGAGTTGGGGGATGTGGTGAGAGGGTGGGTAGGTGGGGTTGAGGGATGTGGTGAGAGGGTGGGTAGGTGGGGTTGAGGGATGTGGTGAGAGGGTGGGTAGGTGGGGTTGAGGGATGTGGTGAGAGGGTGGGTAGGTGGGGTTGAGGGATGTGGTGAGAGGGTGGGTAGGTGGGGTTGAGGATGTGGTGAGAGGTGGGTAGGTGGGGTTGAGGGATGTGGTGAGAGGGTGGGTAGGTGGGTTGAGGGATGTGGTGAGAGGGTGGGTAGGTGGGATTGAGGGATGTGGTGAGAGGGTGGGTAGGTGGGGTTGAGGGATGTGGTGAGAGGGTGGGTAGGTGGGTTGAGGGATGTGGTGAGAGGGTGGGTAGGTGGGGTTGGGGGATGTGGAGAGAGGGTGGGTAGGTGGGGTTGGGGGATGTGAGAAGAGGGTGGGTAGGTGGGGTTGAGCTGATGTGGAGAGAGGGTGGGTCGGTGGGGTTGAGGGATGTGGTGAGAGGGTGGGTAGGTGGGGGTTGAGGGATGTGGTGAGAGGGTGGGTAGGTGGGGTTGAGGGATGTGGTGAGAAGGTGGGTAGGTGGGGTTGAGGGATGTGGTGAGAGGGTGGGTCGGTGGGGTTGAGGGATGTGGTGAGAGGGTGGGTCGGTGGGGTTGAGGGATGTGGAGAGAGGGTGGGTCGGTGGGGTTGAGGGATGTGGTGAGAGGGAGGGTCGGTGGGGTTGAGGGATGTGGTGAGAGGGTGGGTAGGTGGGGTTGAGGGACTGTGGTGAGAGGGTGGGTAGGTGGGGTTGAGGGATGTGGTGAGAGGGTGGGTAGGTGGGGTTGAGGGGATGGTGGTGATGATGGTGGGTAGGTGGGGTTGAGGGATGTGTTGAGTGGGTGGGTAGAGTGGGGGGTTGAGGGATGTGTGAGTGGGTGGGTAGGTGGGGGTTGAGGGATGTGTGAGGGTGGGTTGGTGGGGTTGAGGATGGGTGAGAGGGTGGGTAGGTGGGGTTGAGGGATGTGGTGAGAGGGTGGGTAGGTGGGGTTGAGGGATGTGGTGAGAAGGTGGGGTCGTTGGGGTTGAGGGATGTGTGAGAGGGTGGTAGGTGGGGTTGAGGATGTGGTGAAGGGTGGTAGGTGGGGTTGGGGGGTGGTGGGAGGGTGGGTAGGTGGGGTTGAGGGATGTGGTGAGAGGGTGGGTAGGTGGGGGTTGAGGGATGTGGTGAGAGGGTGGGTAGGTGGGGTTGAGGGACGTGGTGAGAGGGTGGGTAAGGTGGGGTTGAGGGA